>NW_026652286.1:107283899-107286836 GCF_009828535.3 Hylobates moloch
CATGACCCCAGGGAGCACCCATCTCATGACCCCAGGGAGCACCCATCTCATGACCCCAGGGAGCACCCATCTCCTGAAAACATGACCCCAGGGAGCACCCATCTCATGACCCCAGGGAACATCCATCTCATGACCCCAGGGAACACCCATCTCATGGCCCCAGGGAGCACCCACCTCAGCTCTGGTCAGACACTGTGGACACAGCTGGAGACAGCCACCCTGGCCCCGCCCTGCTCCTCTCCCGAGGGAACCTGCCCTTTCCCTTCATTTTCCTCTTACTGCATTGAGGGACCACATAGTGTGGCGGAAGGAACATGGGTTCAGGACCCAGACGGATTTGCTTCACAGTGCAGCCCTCCCGTCCTCTTGCAGAGTGCGTCTTCCACTGTGAAGCTGGGACAGTCACACCAACGCAGCACTGCTGGGCCCGTCACACGGCGGGCAGGCAATAGACGGCAGTCACTGGCCGTGGGTCTGCAGAGGTGGGGTCCAGAAGGGCTGGTGGAGAGGTGCTAGTGTGGCCTGGATCAATGAGTGAAGGTTGCGTCCAGGTTGAGCATGAGGAGCCAGCTCAGTTCTTCCTCTTGGCCTCTTGAAGGTTCCCTGAAAAATCACTCACATGAGGCTGATTGATTAATAGGAGAAGAGGCACACAAATGTGTCTAATGTGTGCACACAGGAGCCTTCAGGAAGAAGACCCAAAGATACAGGGAAAATTGTCCGTTTTCATGCTTAGGTTCAGCAAAGTATGGACAGTCATGTAGAAAGAGGACTGGACGAGAAGGGTGAGATCTAATGCCAACAGAGTGAGTGGGGAACCCAGCGACGCCTGCCTGTCTAGATTCTTTCCGGTCTCTCCGAGCAGCATCCCGCCCTTCCAGGTGTAGGGCAGGGCCCTCTCTGGAATAGGGGTCTTATGACCTACAGTCAAACAAGGCAGGTCAGGTCATTTTTTTATGGCCAGTTTTAACACAGAAGTTTGATGGCTGGCATTGGCGAAAAGGGGTTCTAGTTTCTATGACTTGCCTTGGTAAAGAGGGATTCTAATTTGTATGGCTAGCCTTTGGGGAGAATGGGACAGCTTGTAAGGCTGAAGCCTGCATTTTTGGGTACTGTTTTCTGAGCCCCAGCGTGTGCATGCATATGAACATATGTGTGTGTGTGCAGGAGGCAGCCTTGCAAAGAGGCTGAGTGGGGAGTGAGCCTGTGGGTCAGAGGGTAAGGGGGTGCAAAAGGGACACAGTGAGCTTGGAGCCTAGGGCAATGGGGCAGGGGAGCCTGAGGCTGGTTACAAAAGGCCTGGCTGCTGAAAGTCCCTTCTCTGCCTCCTTCCCAGGCCAGCAGCCTGCACACCTCCTTTGCTCTCAGCAGGAGGGAAGTTGCTTTCATCACCTGAGGTTCTGCTGCTGGAAAGTCTGCCCTCCTTTCCTCTTCTCTCCCATCTCCCCCTCTCCCAAGGGCCCTCTGCCTCCCATGCTCACACCATGCTCAATCCTACAGGTACAGAAACAGCCAGCCAGGGTGTTGCCCCAGCCAAATGCCGGGGCTTTGCGCCTGGGAGCTAAGCATATCCGGATAACATCTGCTTGCACTTGCTCTGGCAAACTGCAGCTTTATCAGGTTCTCAGGGGGCTGAACTGAGCTCAGAAATCTGAGATCTGACCTACTTTCCTCAAAGCATCTTTGGGCCTGTTTCCATCCTCCCTGCTCCTGGACCTTGCTTCGCCTGCCCATGGGCAGGTGCCTGTGTTCTTGCTGACTGCCGGCTACCTTCGCTGTCCTGCTGCCAGACCTCCCACTTCCTCCCTCTTCCTTAGCACAAGGTCTTTACAGTGGCAGAAACTCAGGCCAATGGAGTGTTTGATGGCCCCTGAACAAACCATGCAGATCCGCATGACTGCCCTGATTCTGTCAGTCAACCTGCATTAGTCAGAGACATGGTCTCTGACCTTGAGTAGAGCAAAGTCTGATGAAAAGAATGAGCAAGAGTGGACTAGAGGGCTGAGAGCAGCACGGCTTAGCCACTTTCCACCACCCAACCCCAGGGCCTTTGCATGTGCTGGGCCTCATGGGAGCCAGCTCTTGGCCTCTGTCCCCTTGGATCCCAGACAGGCTTTGCCTCCTCCAACCCGATCTGAGTTAGGACCCCTTCTCCCCTCCCCTGCTCTGTGCACTCTGCCTTACGGCTCTTTGATGGTTGTGATTGCTGGTTTAGAGGCTGTCTTCCCACTAGACTGCAGGTTTCCTGAGGACAAGGCCCACCTCTGCTTCCTTCTCCACTGGTCAGGCTCTGAATGAGTGAGTGAGAGCGTGTGGACCCCTGGTTTGCTTTTCCCTGTGAAGAAACAGGAAGGAAAGCCCTTATGAGAATCCTGAGTTGAAAAATCCGGCCGAATACTGACTTGCTTCGAAAAAGGAAAAAGAGGAGAAAAGTAACTGCAGTGGAGAACTTGACAAGCACTCCCTGGGCCACGCGACCGAGGCAGCCTCCGCGGGATGAGTCATGCTGACACTAGGTGCCCTTGAAGAGCTGGGACAGGAATGGCATTTTACCTCCAGGGTCTTCCTCCCAAAGATGCAGAGCACAGTCTAATCGTAACAAAACCATCAAACTCCGATGGAAGGTTGTTCTACACAATAACCTAATCATACTCGTCAAAACTGATGAAAAAGAAGAAAAGTCTGGGAAATTGTCCCAGCCAAGAGGGGTCTGAGGATACATGATGGTAAGAGGTAATGTCATGTCCTGGACGGCAGCAGTCCCCAACCTTTTTGGTGACCTTTTTCCATGGATGGTGGTAGGGGAAGGTTTCAGGATGAAGCTGTTCCATCTCAGATCATCAGGTGTTAGATTTTTGTAAGGAGTGTGCAACGTAGATCTCTCACGTGCGCAGTTCACAATAGGGTTCACGCTCCTATGAGAATGTAATGTGGCCA
>NW_026652286.1:107301836-107677375 GCF_009828535.3 Hylobates moloch
GGGGGGGGGGGGGGGCGGGGGGGGGGGGGGGGGGCAGGGAGGGGGGGACGGGGCAGGGAGGAGGGTTCCAAAGAAGCACGCTGCTGATTTCTAAGCATCACTCCTTGTGAGGACCAACAAGGAATATTTTTGCTACTCTCACCCTGACTAAAGTGGTTCTCAAGTGAGTCTGGGTCCAAAGCATTGAGAAGACCCCGGTGGCAGTTGTCAGAGGGTCTCAGAGGAACCTAGCTCAGAAGGAGAGGCCGAGACAATCAAGATGGTTTATCTCTACAAAGAGAAGGCTGAGGGGATACCTAGTGTCTTTCTTTAAATATCTGAAATTGTTCTTGAGAGCGGCTGGTGAAGATTCCACTTAAAACCTTGGATCAAGGACTTCTCTCAGGCATGAGGAAGTGCTCCCTTCTCCAGAGGGATGCAAATGCTGGCAAGGAGTCTGCAGGGGACCTGGCTGCTTCTGGGACATGGTGAGTGTGGGGAGAGGTCCTGGCTCTGCTGGATGACCAGGCACAGCCCTGCCATGGAGGGGGTAGACCAGATGGCCTCCTGGTGGGGCCTGGGATCCACCTCGGCTGCTGGCCCAGCAGATTCTCCCCCGTGCTGCTGCTGTGGTAAGTTACCCAAGCACAGAGGTGGGTTTCTCTGGGGGCCGGGGTTGGGATCCATGCCAGACTGATGGCGTAGATAAGAGGAAGTGTGATTCCAGCAGACAGCATCAGCTTTGCTGTAGGACTGTGCCAGCTTCCAACCTCATTGCACCACTTGGCTCTGTGACTCTGAGAAACTTACTAACCTCTCTTACCTTGTTATCCCGTGTGTTAAATGGCAGCAATGATAGCCCCTTCCTCACAGGGCTGTTGATAGCAATATCCCAGCTGAGGACAGGAGGCGAGGCTGAGAACAGTCCCAGCACTCAGACATGGAAGCAGCACTACTGGGAGGCTTGAACATCCATTGTATCCCCAGTCTCTGGACTGGCTCCTCCATGCCCCCAAGGCTGGTGTGTCAGAGATGAGACGTGAGACCTCGGGCTCTCCCTCCCCTGCTGTGTGGCTGCCACTTTGCATGCAGCTTTGGTCTGAACTCCACCTGCTGCTCCAGACCACAGTTGGGCCCAGCCCACGTCCTCCTTCTTCCTTGGTGAGGAGACGGGTATCCTTCCGATCAGCCTGGCCAAGGAGGGGTGTAGCAGCAGGTTGGCCTGGGGAGGGAAAGGCTTTAGGTAGCCCTCCCTTCATCCCCCTTTCCATACCTCAAAACCACCAGCCCTCAACCAGGAAGCTCTAGGTCTTCCTTTCTGTCTTCCCAAGAAGAGAGGGACAGGGACAGAGGCAAACAACAGCCGCAGCCACCACCCTCCCAGCTTCACTGTCTTTGCTTGAATGCAGGGGCATATAAAAATAAAAAATAAGTAAGACTAACCTTCTGGCCAATCTCAGTTTAGATACCCTGCAATTAAACAAATCCACAAACCCGCAACACATATTTACATCTCATTAGCAGAAGCCAAATGCAACAACGGCATTAAAATTAAGAAATTAGGCACAATTATCCTGTCGGCAGCAGTTAGGGGAAGTTGTCAAGGGCTGGTTTATTCATTAGTTTGCACAGAAGTTCAGCAGCTCCCTAATTGTGTGCTGCTATTTTTTACCCCCTCCTCCTCTTGCTTAAAAAAAAAATTTGTTTGAGGTTTTATCTTTCTGCAGTGCAGCAGCTTACGAGAGGGGGCCAGCAGGGCCCAGGGAGGCCTGGAAGGGCTGTCTCCTCTCTGGCCTCCGTAACCTCAGCCCCCAGCTGGGCCCGGCTGTGCGGCAGTGGCTGGTGGGTAGGAAGGCCTGGAGAACACTTGGTGGTGGTGCCCACAGATCCCAGTGGACGCCCAGGGAGGGCTCTTGACCGCTCGCAGCCTGTACTGCTGCCACGGGGCTGGAGCTCCCTGGGGCCAGCTGCATCTCAGGAATGCATCCTGCTTCCCTTGGGCAGGCAGCTGTCCCAGGCACAGCTCTCAGGCCGGCTCTGCTGGCCCACGGTGGGCCTTTCAGCAATGTGTGTGGGGTGGTGAATGAGAATGTTCTGGTCACAGCCCTTTACTGCAGGTGAGGGGGGATTCGTGGGGCCCCAGGCTGTGCCCAGGTGGGTGGGCTTGGGCTCCAAGGGGGGTTGAAGCGCACTGGCCGGCTCCAGGGAGAGGCTTTGCCTGGCCGCCCTCCTTTCTGGAGGGAGTCTTGGAGTGGCTGGCACTAAAATTGCACGGAGCCTCGGTTTTCTCAGCTGTCAAATGGCGTTAGTGAGACGCCTTCCCCCTCCCTCAGGGATGCGTTTTGAGGTGCTTTGCAAGTGTCCAGGGCTTGTTTTATTGTTGTCCAGCCTCTCGGTCCCCACCGGGAAGCCTGGGCGTTCTCCAGGGCAGGCCAGTCAGCTGGGAGAGCAGGGTTGGTCGCTGCCCTCAGGGCGGTTTGCCTCTCCCTATCAAAGAGGAGGTTTCACAGGCTTCCAAGTTACTGAGCTATGGATTTTCCTAGAGTCTGCAGGTGAAGAATTTTGTAAATATTCTACTTTATTTAATATTTGTGTCAAATCAGTACTTACAAACACACATTTCAAACACAACTAGAAATAAATTATATTAGGATATTAATCAACAAACCGTCAAATGCGACATGAATTTAGTGACTGTTACAGGAACTGCGAAGATGCCCTGCCCCTCTTCCACACTGCCACACTCTGCATGTTATAGGAACTGCGAAGATGCCCTGCCCCGCCTCCAAGCTGCCACACTCTGCGTTGGAGGCTGTTGCCATTTGGAACGGCTGATGATGAAGGGGTCTCACCCCAGGATTTTCTCACATCAGGGATGCAGCAGCTCATTGGCCCAGGGGTTTGGGGGAGGGCTTGGGCTCTTTGTTGCGGCTTCTCAATCTTACCCTGAAACCTCATTCATTCATTCATCTAATATTTATTGAGCAACTACTCTTTTCCTGGTGCCATGGTCAACGCTAGGGTTGATGAGGCCACAGGATCCCTGCATTTGAAGGCCAGTGGCAGACAGAGAGAATGACGGCAGGGTGTGGTAGTGCTTAGGTGGGGCTCAGCCAGAAGTCACTGCCCACGAAGCTCAGAGAACAGCTCTCGTGCCTTTCTTAGGGGTCAGGGAAAGGACAGCCTGGGCTGGGACTGCCCACTCTCCACGCCACAGGCGACACCACTGTGCCTGGCAGCTTTTGTCCCAGGCATCTCATCTCAGGGTCTAAGCAGCTGCCTCTCCCCCAGTTCTGGGAGGAGGGGACGGGGACTGACGCCCACAGGAGTTCCTGGAGTTGACATCATATGAAGGCAACGCAGGGAAAGGAAGCTGAGCCTCTTCGGATTGAAAAGCACAATAGTCACAAGGAAATCCCTCTTTCTAATCTACTCACTGTGGCTACACAGCCCCACTGCACTGGGCCCCACATCAAGGATAAAATGACACTATTGATATTTTCCTGAGACTGCTCTACCTAATTAACATATGATAACTCTTTCATCCTTCCAAAACCCTACCAGGAAGATGCTATTATCCCAGTGTCCATCTTAGAAAAGGCAAAAGAAAGGCCCACTGAGGCTGTTTAACTCGCCCAGGGCCACAGAGCTGGAGGCCTCTGCAGACAGAGCCCCAGGCTGTGGGTGGCTCCCTGCCTGAGGCTGCTTGCACAGAGTGGCAGTTAGAGTCCACTCGCTCGTGGCCCCACAATCCCCTGGTGTGTGTTCACGGGTGCTCACAAGCCCTCTGCAGGGGAGAAAGGCCCCCCAGCTCCCTGGCATCAGAGTGTCCCCGCCTCTGTGGCTTGCCCCTGGGAGACTCCAGGCTGACGAGAGAGTGCACTGCAGTCCCACTGCCCCAGGTCGCTGCCCAGCCCCTCCTCACCAGAGGATGTGGTGGTCTGTCCCGGGCAGCCAGGCAGTGCCGGGTGGTCTGACTCCTGCTGTTCACAGGGGGTCGAAGTGCTGCTCTGGGCCCTTGGGGAAGCTGGAGGCTGAGATGGGGAACGTTCTCCAGACCAGCTGTGGGACTGGCTGGGGAGGGCTGGTGTCAGGTGGGGCAGCTGATGAGGAAGGACAGCCGGCTCCGGGTGGGGGCATTGGGAGGGGATGGCGGGTCACCCTCAAGGTGACTTCATTTCAGACTGGAGCTCAGCCGGCCCAGGTGGTGGGTCTGAGGAGCCTCCAAGGGAGGTCCAGGGATGAGGCTTTCCCTTTAGAGAATTGCTGAGAGGAGCTGGAGCACAGGGAAGGCGAGGCTGATTTCCAGCCCTGACACGTGGTGGACTTCTGAGTGTTTCTTCCTCTTTAGCTGGATTGTGCTGTGAAATGTGCTCCTAAAGGACGGGGATGGTGTTTGTTCATCATCTCAGTGCCTCCGGCCCCATAATGAGGACTCTATGTTTTAATGCTTGCTGTGAGTTATCTGACATGGCATTTAAAAACAGGAGACTAGAGACACCTCGTGTGCTCCTCACTGTAGGCACCATCTTCAGAAGAATGATGGAGCTTCTGTTCTGTGCAGGAACCACTCATGTCCATTGTCAGCAAGCCCACAGCCAGCGCAGGGGGCAGCACAAAGCCATGAGAGCTATTCCACTTGGTGAGCAGGCCTGGACTCAGAGGCACTCAGACCCGGGTTAAAATCTCAGTTATAGCTGGATTTGAGCCTTTTTTTTTTTTTTTTGAGACGGAGTTTTGCTTTTTGGCCCAGGCTGCAGTGCAGTGGTGCGGTCTTGGCTCTCTGCAACCGCCATCTCCCGGGTTCAGGTGATTCTCCTGCCTCAGCCTCCTATGTAGCTGGGATTAGAGGCACCCACCACCATGCCCAGCTAATTTTGTGTTTTTAGTAGAGATGGGATTTCACCAAGTTGGCCAGGCTGGTCTTGAACTCCTGACCTCAGGTGATCTGCCCACCTTGGCCTCCCAAAGTGCTTGGATTACAGGCATGAGCCACCATGCCAGGCCAAGACTTTGGATAAGTTATCTAACTTAGGGCTCATTCTCTTCATCAGTAAAATGGGGATAATTAAGGTATCTGCCTTGCAGGATTGTTACGGGTAATAAATTAGACGAGCTATATTATTTAAGGCACTTAGTATGGTATTTCATATGTAGTAAATGCTTAAAAATTGAGAACAAAAGAGAGAACTAGATGTGCAAAGGCTGGTAAAAGCATAGCAGCAGGAGTGAAGACCCAGAAAGACTCCTCAGGAGACGTGACATCTGTGCCAGATTGTGGAGGAGGAGCTGGAGGGGTCAGAATGCAGGAAGACGCAAGAGCAAAGAGCATAAACCAAAGCTTAGAGAAGCCAAATAGTGCACCTTCTTCAAGTGTGGGAGAGAAATTCTGTGAGGCCATGCCCAGAGGAGGGAAGCAGGGAGTGAGGCCAGTAAGGCCAGTGACAACCCCATGGTGACAAGACCCTCTGCTGTGCCTCAGTGGTTGACTTAACCAGCCAGCCACATGGGACCTTCAGGAATTTGAAAATGAAGTTGTCATAATAAGATTTGAGATTCCTGGGGCCAGCTTGGCCGATGGGTGTGTGTTGAAGAGGGAGAAGATGAAGGCCAGTGTGATAGGTCCACAGCAATGACAATAATGATGATGATGACAATGATGACGATAATGACAATAGTGATGATGATGTGAACCCAGAAAATCTGAGACAGGTCTCAATCAATTTACAAAGTTTATTTTTCCAAGGTTAAGGACACACCCGTGACACAGCCTCAGAAAGTCCTGATAACATGTGTCCAAAGTGGTTGGGGCATAGCTTGGTTTTATACATTTTAGAGAGACATGATACATCAATCAATATATGTAAGAAGTACATTGGTTCGGACTGGGAAGGAGGGGCAACTTGAAGCAAAGGCAGGAAGACTTGAAGATCTGAAGTAGGGAGGGGCTTCCAGGTCACAGACAAGGGAGACACAAATGGTTGCATTCTTCTGAGTTTCTGATTAGTCTTTCCAAAGGAGGCAAATTAGAAATGCATCGATCTCAGTGAGCAGAGGGATAACTTTGAATGGAATGGGAGGCAGGTTTGCTGTAAGCAGTTTTCAGCTTGAGTTTTCAGTAGTGATTTTGTGGGCCCAGAATACTTTCCTTTCACAATGGTGACAGTGATGATAATGGTGATGATGGTGACAGTGATGATGATGATGAAGGCCAAGGGGAAGCAGAAAAAGAGACAGATTTAAGTGACTCTTAGATGAGGCCTGTAGAAACAAGAGCACTGTTAAAATGTTGTACCTGAAAAACAAGAGTATGAGGGCTATCAGGGATGACTCCAAAGTTTCTAGTTTGGGCAAATGGGGAGAAAGAATACCACAGGAGAAGTAGGCTTTGGGGGTAGGAGATAAGCCTGATTCTGGATGTGTTGGGTTTGGGGCACTCATAGAATGTTTAAGTGGAGCCTTCATGTCTCATGCCTTCACACTCATCCCCTCATGCAGTTGTTCAAAGTGATGTAATGTCGCTAGTGAGAATTATGAGAGGAAAGAGTAGGAAAAAATAATGGTGAGGTTTATTTAACTTCGACCACCTAGGAGCCAGCCTTGAGAGCTACTCACTTATCCCTGTAGCTGTACTTTGTTCTACAGAGTTTGTTGGCATCAAAATTTTTGCTTCTAGGAATTGGACTGAGGGAGACATAGAGCCCCCTAATGCTAAATCTCTTCCCTGTGCTGAAGAAAACTCCAGACATCCCAGCCACTGGAACTAAAATTGGGTAATTTTTCTCCGAGACATTGGAAACAATTTCTAATATTTTTCAGCCAATGAAAAAGGCCAGAGAATTCTCTTTCTCTTTTCCCATCACCCTCACAGCTATGACTTTGTGGTCCTATCTGGATCACTTCTGCAGCCTTCAATCCCAGCCCCAGCAGCCCCATCTACTGCCTTGGGCATTGAATAGAGTCTTGTCCTGCTGAATACCACATGCTGCTCAGGCATCCTGCTAGGTGTTTTAGGGCCAGGGCAGAGGAGAGAAGAAAAGAGAAATTGCAGGCTTACAAGCATCTTCTCTGCCTCTCCAATAGCTAAGAAGCCTACATTTCCATCTAATTTATTTTGGTTTCTGCTCTGAAACTTGGAACCCAGGTACATTGACAGATGCAGGAAAGGAGTGGCTGTTCCTTGTACATTCAGTGTGAGATGTTGAGAATGGTGGGCTTAGGAAAAGGGCCAGATGAGACTACCATCTTTGCATTCATGGGCTTCTAATGTATACTTTATCTATATTTAGTATTAATAAAGTAAAAAAAGATATCCATTTTAATTTTTGGTAACTATGCAAAATCCATAGGTTTTTTGTTAAAATATTAGAGAATAAACATAAATAAAAGATGAAAATATTTTTTACAAGCTCATTTTCCATTGCCTTTGGCATTTTGGTAATGTAATTTTCCAAAATGTAAACATTTTGATGATGCTTAAAAGTGCCTTTTAAAAGATA
Source organism: Hylobates moloch (assembly GCF_009828535.3). Classification (NCBI taxonomy): domain Eukaryota; kingdom Metazoa; phylum Chordata; class Mammalia; order Primates; family Hylobatidae; genus Hylobates; species Hylobates moloch. The sequence continues at coordinate 107,309,315 of NW_026652286.1, forward strand.
CATAAAATATAAATGAATAAAAATAGAACAGTGTTGAAACCTTAAGTTTACATTCCCACATTCTGAACACACTTAGGTAATGAGCTCCTAGATCAAGAAACAGAATATCACCAGGATTCCATTTACATCCAATGTTTTTACTGAAGTGGGTGGGTTTACAGTTACTTTGTTACTATTAATTTCTTATTTCTACAAACAACTTTACGTTTATTTTCCCCTCAGTTTTTGACTTCCTGTGAATCCATCTCATATTTTTTATTATTCCATTGTTTAAAGTTAGCTTGTCATGTATCTTTCTTTTGTTATTTTTTCATAGTTACTCTAGCTAGTACAATATACATCATCGATGTCTTCCTAATACAAGTTGTATTTTACCACATCTGTGGTGTTGCTAGCCCTTTAGAACCTTTCGGCTATTTATACCACTGCCACCTTTTGCTTTAAAGTTACTGTCCATTTTAAGTCTGCATATAGTTGAAACTGTAAAAGCCACTACTATTATTGTTGTAATCCATGGTCGATATTCTTTTTTTTTTGAGACGGAGCTTCTCTCTTGTTGCCCAGGCTGGAATGCAATGGCACAATCTTGGCTCACCACAACCTTTGCCTCCCGTGTTCAAGTGATTCTCCTGCCTCAGCCTCCCGAGTAGCTGGGATTACAGGCGTGCACCACTGCACCCAGCTAATTTTGTATTTTTAGTAGAGACGGGGTATCTCCATGTTTGTCAGGCTGGTCTCGAACTCCCGACCTCAGGTTATCTGCTCGCCCCGGCCTTCAAAAGTGCTGGGACTACAGGCGTGAGCCCTCGCACCCGGCCGGTATTCGTTTTTATTTACTCACATATGTTCACTTTCTGATTATCTTCATTATTCATGCAATTCTGTTTCCATCTACAATATTTTCTTCAGACTGGTTAATTTCCTTTAGTATTCATTGTAGTTAAGATTTGCTGGCCATCAATTTGCTCACGTTTTGTTTAGCCAAGGCTTATTTAAAAAGATTTAATCATTTTTTATAAGATTTGCATTTTTGTTTAAATATTTTGGCCCTTTAAGAATAACATTTCATTATCTTTCATTTCCTGAGAAGTAAGCTCCTGTTACTCTGTCTTTCTTTGAAGGAATGTTTTTAACCCCTGGTTGTTTTAAAGTATTTTAAAAATCAGTTTTACTGTAATATGCCTGCCGGTAGATTTTGGGGTAATTATCCTGCTTTAGGTTTACTGATTTTCTTTAATCTCTGTGTTGCTGTCCTTGATCAGTTTTCAATCTTCATCTCTTTGAATATTGCTTCTGGAACATGTCATCACTCCTATTGTTTCAGTATTTCAGTTATGCTCACTTGACTCATTTTTAGACCTACCAAGTGTGTCCTGCCTGTCTCTTGATCTCCGGATGTATTCTTAGTTCTTTTTCCTCCACGTGCTTTTCTCTGACTTCTTTTACAGTTCACTAATTCTGTGTTTGTCTAAATCCAATATGCTGTTAATAATTGATCAATACGCACATATTGCATTTTCACTTCCTTATAGGTTCCAATTATATATGTCAAAATTTCCATCTTTTCATCTATGTTATCATTTTTTCTTCTATTCATAACACTATTAAATCAGTTTTAAAAGTTTTTGCTGCTAATTATAATACCTAAATCATTGGTCTGCTTTTTCTCTTAATTAGCAAGTATAGTTTGTTATGGTATATATAGCAGATATATACCACATACCATATATATATATATATATATATAGACAAATATACACACACACTTGCTAATTAAGTATATATAGACTTAAGTGTATATATATATATGCTAATTAAACATATATACTTAATTAAGTACATATGTGATAATTATATACACACATACATACTTAATTAGGTTTTGTTAAGGTTACTATAGTCTTTAGAATATGGTCTAGAATATATATATATATAGCTTCTTTGCCAGCCTAGTGATTTTTTTGTTTTACTGTGCACTGTACATTGTCTATAAAAGACTCAGGTGATAGATTATTCCTGCAGTTTCACTTTCTTCTGTTGGGCAGAAGGGCAATGGGCTTATCTCACTTTGGTAATGACATGAGCTGAATTTGGGCTAGGCTGCTGGTTTTACTAAGGCTCAGATGGCAGAGGGTGGGAGCAGGGAAAGCTGCATGGGGAGGTCACAGAGATCTGTGTGGAGATATCTCTGAGCTCTTTTCCAATGGCTAGGATGCTTTTGATTAGGAAGAGACTATGGGAAGTCTGCCGTGGAGCTGCTGCTATGGATTTGGGAAGAGAAGAAAGGTGCTAGAGAGGTTAACAGTGGCATCAGAACGCTAGCCTAGCCAGATGAGAGGAACTGGTATGCCCTGGGCATCTGACTGAAACACCAAGGAGCCCACAGTGCTGGGGTAGGGACCTTATTCTAGAGCCAAGACTCCTTTACAGTCACCTTAACAAAGTCTAAAATTAATGAAGCATTTTAAAAATAATTTAGGATTTGGAGATTGAATCTTGCCAACTAGAAGGGCTTGGATTTTCACAGATCTACACCATAATAAAATATGAAAACAAGGCTGCATTTAAAGGCAGTACACTTGTAACTGAGTTAGGTTCTAGAAAAAATATCCACGGTCTTCAGATGATTATAACAGAATTCAGAATTTCTAGAATGTGTGATCACAACATCCAACTTACAATAAAAATATTATTAACAAAGCAAAGAAATAGGATGGCCCAGGTATTGTGATTAGAAAACAAAATTTCAAAGCAGTTAATATAAATATGTTAGAGAACTTTATAAAATTAATTTTAATGAAGGAACAGATATGAACTGCCAACAAAGGAATGGAATTTATAAACAAGAATAAAAAGAAATTCAGGACTAAAATCCTTAATAATTTAAATGAAAAATTCATTGGATGGGTTAAATGGTAAACTGGAAATAAAAGGAAAAAATTTTGAAATAATAGGCAATTCAATAAAATCATGCAATCTGAACAACACAGAAGAAAAAGAAATGGAAAAAATGAAGAAAAAGATGTCACTAACCTACGAGACAACATAGCACAATATCCTTGAGTCCCGGAAGGAGCAGATAATAAGAACGTGGTAGTAAAAACTATTTGAAAAAATAATAGGCAAATATTTCCTGAATTTGAAGAAAAACATTACGTAGAGATCTAAGAAGCTTAGCTATAACTTAGTCGGATAAATACAAGGAAAATCTCGTGTCTACACAGATTACATTAAAAAACGAAGATGAAGATCAAACCTTGGAAACAGCATAAGCAAATAAACCTCCAGAGGGCCAGCAATGTGCACGACAGCGACTTCTCATAAGAAACAACAAAGGCGAAATGACAATAGAGCAACCCTTTAAAGAACTGAAAGAAAAAAACAAAAATGATGCTAACCCAGAATTTTATATCCCATAAACATACTGCTCGAATACGGCTGTAAAAATAGAGACATTTTCTGATCATCAAAAGTTGTAAGATTTTGTTTCCAGCAGAGCTGCATTGAAATAAATACTAAAGAATGTGTTTGCGGCCGAAAGGAAACTACGCCAGATAAAAATTGGTATTTACAAGGAGAAGTGAGGAGTTTAATACATTAAATGTTTACTACATTAAATATATGGTCAATATAAAAACCATCTATTTTCTTCTATTAATTTTCTTCATAGACAGATGATGCGTTCAAGGCAAAAATAATATGACTCCAAAGTAGGGGACTTAACATGTGGAAGTAAAAGCTATAACAGTAACAGCACAAAGGATGGAGCCAGGTTGATAAAATTGAACCTTTTCAAAGTTCTTTCTTATGTGAAATATGAAGTAGGAAGAGTGGAGGGTCAGGTGTGAAGTGATACAATATTAATGCTAATTATACTGGGATAAGGATGAATATTGTAATCCCTAGAGAAACTACTAATATAATAACAAAGAGGTCTAGCCTAAAAGCTAATAGAGAAGACAATGGAATGCTGAAAAATATTCCGTTGACCTAAAATAAGACAGAAAAGGAGCAACAGAACAGCAAAAGCCAAAGGAAAAAATGGAAACAATTGGTCAGAAGGCAGATTCACACCAGCCCATACAACTAGATTCCGAGCAAATGGACTAAAGGTTCTAATCCAAAAGCAGAGATAGAAGCCTGGATTAAAAGGCAACGCCCACCGGCATAGCATCTAGACAACATGAATTTTAAATACAAATATGCGGAATGCAAAAGAAAGGAAAAATACAAACTCAGCCTCTCTCTGGTTTGCCCTTGTTCGCCTCAGCCCTGAAAGACTGTGAGATGTTCCCTGTTGCCCTTCAGGGTCCCAGAGCCTAGACTCCAGCCTCACTGTCCAAGAAGGCTCAAAACCTAGTGAATATCTTGACGGGAAGACTTGCAGTGCTTTTGAGGCAGACCCCCCGACCTCTGGCCCACCTTTGTTTCCTGAACACAAGACTCCTCAGGTGATTTCACCTGACTTTTAGAAGCATCAGGCCTAGCTCTGAGCTGCACCCCCAGTCTCCTTGCCTGAATCAGCAAAGGTCCCACGGCAGAAACCAGTTGTGTGCTGAGGTAGCTCCAGCATCCCGCTGCCTGACCCTGCCCTATTCAATGGCTGCACTAGTCAGAATTTCCTCCAGCAGGGCTGGGCCAGGCACTGCCGCTGATCTAAACCCAGAATCAGCAAATGTGCCATTGGGAAAGAATAGCTTGCAGGCCTCAGCTCACCTGGGCAGGGCTCTTTTGGGTCTGGAATTTTAGTGCCTTTAAAAATATGATTTTTAAAATTTATTCTGCTTATTTTAATTACGGCAGAAGAAGTAGTTTTCTGTTATGACCTACTACATTCTACTCGGAAGAGTAAGTTAACATTTTTCTTTTCATTCTGCTGTGCCCCTGCGAGGTGGAGTGTGTTGCCTTTGGCTGATGGTGCAGATGAAGGGACAGCTGGCTGGGCAGGTCAAGGTATGAGGTCCTTCCCTTAAATGACCGTCCGGTGTGCACCACAGGATTCAGCGTTAAAGACATTGGATAGGAATGGGTGCGGAATGAACATATGTCAACTCAAGTCTGTAGAAGCCTTCCAGAACCTTCCAGGGCAAGAGGCAGATAGATAACAGAGATTCCAGTTTGTCCAGTTCATGCTTTATCCACAGCCATGCTGTCTGTCTGTTGGTTCAGTTTCAAAAGACATTTACACTAACCGGAGAGAACCGTTCCTTTCTGGTTGGGGGAACATGTACAGTCCATGTGGCATTTTGAATTAGAGGACTTGGGTTCCATTTGCAGCTCTGTAGTTTGAGAAAAGGTATATAAGTCTCTGCATCCTCTGTTTTTCTAACTGTTAAATGGAGAAAAGAGAATTGTGTCTCTCTCGGGGTTGTAGTGAGGGCTAAACAAGTCAGAGTTTGGAGAAGGGCCCTGTGAGTTCTGCAGCCTTAGACTAATAAAGATCTGCTCAGCTTTAAAGCGCAGACACTTCTGTTCCTTAGGCGGACACCCACAGAAGACTCACCCCAGGAGAAATATTGCCTCACTCATTTTTATTCTAAATCGGTATTCAGTTTCAGGATTCATTTATTTGATTCGAGTGTTTTTCTTTTGGATCCAAACAGCATCCAGAGGTCCAGCCTTCAGACGTAACAATCTTCAAGAAAGCGGACACAGCTTGCATTCCCTCAGGACTGACCAGAGGCCGTGCTTTGGGGAACTCGGGCCACTGGGGAAAATCTGAGAAGTCATGACCGTTCCAGGACTGATCTGACCACCCGGGGCGTCCAGCATGATCGGTCAGGGTCCTGCCCGCATCCTCTCACCCCTTCGCGCAGAGGCACAGTGGGAGAGGCCCCTGCCCACCCTGGATGAGCCTGACGCTCCGGCCTGAAGTGAAGTTGCTGAAATGAGCTCTTTCCCCAGCCATGCAGCAGCCTAGCTGTTTTACCACTGAAATAAAGTGTCCAATTTATCCTCCCATTTTGAGGAAGCTGTTTTCAGCTGAGACTCCAGCTGGATTTATTTTTAAAAAAGATTATTCTGCAGACCATGGCCAGAACGTGCTGAGAGGCGCCCTGGGCAGTTTTCCCTCTGGCCGGCTCTTATCCGCCCTCCCCAGCACGGGGAGATGAGGCTGCCTCAGGCGGCCCAGGTCAGGCAGCTGCCAGGGAGGCTGAGCAGGTCTGGGGTGTGCCAGGCAGCTCTATGCCCAGCTCAGCTGGGAACCTGACCCAGAAGCTGCTGACTGGGCTGGAACCAAAGCCTCACCCTCTCCTGCTCCATTCACTGTGGTCGAGGGAGGAAAGAGACCTGGTGGCTGGGCTTGCAAACCGGCTACTTGCCCTCATTCCTCTTCTCAGTTCTCGTGTATGCCTGGTGGGGTGTTGACAGGCCCCACTGTGGCTGTGCTGTTTGGCAGACTGCCCTGAGTCTCCCCAGTGCCCATCTCCCTGTAGTCCATGCTGCCCTCGCCTTCCTTGGCCTCCTGATGGCCCCTGAGTTTCCTGGAATCAAAGGGCCAACATAGGGGCTCAGCACCCTGTCTGCTCCAGGTCTGAGGCTTCTGCTGTCAGTGGTGGTGTGCATCACACCAGTTGTTAAATATCTTGAATATGACCCTACTAGGAGCTGTCCTTGTTCTAAGACTGGGGATGGGGGCAGAGGAGGCAGGAAGGGGCTGGAGCTGCTTGTGGTGGAGAATGGAGTCCCCGACCCCCTCTCAAGGCCAGCATCAGCTGACTTCTCCTGGAAGGGGTCAGAGAGCAAATATTTCAGACTTTGTGGGCCATATGGTATCTCTCACAACTACTAAATGCAGTCATTGTAGCAAACCATCCATAGACAGTCGCTAAAAGCGTGGGCTTGGCTCTGTTCCTCGTGGCCTTGCGTTCTCATAACACTTTCTTCATAGATGCAGGTGGGAGGCTGGATTTGGTCCCAGGTTCCTGCCCACACCAGCCCCATCATGGTGCACGCTGCAGGAAGGCCAAGGAGGGGACCCTCCCAGTGTGACAAGTGCACAGGCTGTGAGGAGCATGAGGATGGCTGATGCTGCTCTCTGGGAGTGGGAGAAACCTGCTTTTCTGCATCCCAGCTTGTGACTCCTTAGAGTTCACCGTCCAGAAATACGAGGAGCCCGTGGTGGGAAGGGTCCTCACCGCCTCTTTCTCCCGCTCTCTCTGCTTCCCACCCATGAAACCCTCTCCCTATCCACACCCATTGACTGGCTTCTTTAAATTTTGTTTCTTTTAAATTGTTTAGAGGAAATTTAATTCCATACAACACGCATGTATCAGATATCTATCTTGTGTTATGCAGTGAGCTGTGCATTGGGGGTACAGCCAGGAAGCAAAACTGTAGTAACAGCAGCGAGGTCAAGACAGTAGTGAAGTCGCTGCTGAAGGCACACCGCTGGCTGGGGAGCTGGGGCCAAGCAGGCAGGCCTGGATGCTAGAGGGTGGGCCTAGCCCCTTCCTGCTGATCTTCCAGGAAACTGGGCTTCTGCTCCATTCAGAGCAAAACAAGGCATCAGCAGGTGGCTCACTGTGTCCCTGGCCCCTGCTGGGACACCCCCTGTGCTGTCCCTTACCTCACAGAGGTGTGTCTGGTGGAGCTTTTCCACTTTCAATGGCTTTCACACACTGTGGTGCTCTTGGGCCTGTTACTGGCCCAGCCGTGTCACCTACCAGCGATGCAGCCTTGGAAATGCGAAGTCAGCTCTCTAAGTCTTGGTTTCCTCACCTGCAGGTGGGGATCATCGTTCCTGCTTTGTAGTGTTGCTCTAGGATGAAATGAAGTGATGTGTGTGGAGCTCTTACGTGGTGCGGAGCTTTCCTGCCACGTGGCAATCACTCAATCTGGGGAAATGGCCATTGCTGTAGACTGAACGTTGGTGTCCCCCAAATTCCTATGTTAAAACTAATGCCCAAAGCAGTGGCGTTAGAAGGTGGGGCCTTTGGGAACGATGAGGCATGAGGCAGAGCCCTCATGAGTGGGATGAGTGTCCTGATGAAAGAGCCTGAGAGCCCTCGTGCCCTTTCTACCACGTGAGGACACAGCGAGAAGACGGCTGCTTATGAATCGGGAGGTGGGCCTGCGCCAGACACTGAATATACCGGTGCCTTGATCTCGGACTCCCCAGCCTCCAGAACTGTAAGAAATAAAATTTCTGTTGTTCTACCCAGTTGACTGTATTTTGTTTTGGCAGCTTCAATGAGCTACAACAGGCCTGACAGCCATCATGTGAGGTCTGCAAAGCATGTGTTATCTTCTCCTTTTTACAGAAGGGTTAATGGAGCCTTAAGAAGAAAGCAACTTGTCCAAGTTAGCAAGTGGCTGAGTTTCCACACAGATCTGTTCCCTTAACAGAGATAAATCATTGTGTTATATGCATAGAATAGCATAATTTGCAGCTATTAAAAAGAACTGGGTAAACACTCTGCCTGTACTGACATAGAGCCTAAGAGTGTGAAGCCCATATAGCATCTAGGGGCATCACGCCCGCCCTCCAGCCAAATACCCAACTATGTCCAGTCAGGCCGTGGGGGTCTCAGGGCAGGCCCTGCCATGGACTTGTCTTAGAGGCTGCTTTAGGGGCTGTTTCCGGCACAAGAGACAAAAGGGGAGCAGCAGGAGGGGCGGCCACCTCTGCTGGGAAGGAGGGGAACCATCTTGAGGACAACAAATTAAACCTAATTAAATCTATGGAAATATTTGATTACGCCAATGTAATTTATTATGCAAAGTTGCCCTTTCTGACAAATGGAAGCTGCTTCGATAAGTGGGATTGTAACAGAAGGGTTTTCGTCAGGCAAACAAACCCAGCTGGGAGCCTGCCCACGGCTGTCCTCTCTCAGCATGATACCCCATCATGCAGACTGGGGGAGAGTGCCCAGGGGAAGGGAGGCTCAGTGTCCTGCATCCGTCGGCAAAGCCATGAGACCTTACGCAGGTCCTCTCTCAGCTCTGGAGCAGCCCCTCCAGCCTTCCTAATAGGAAGGGTCCTGGCATTTGCCCAGTATTTTAACATCCACGAAATGCCTTCACATCTATCATCTTTTCTGATTGTCATCATAACACAAAGTTTTAAAAGCCCCTCACCATTACAAAGGTTTTCGCTGGACCGGTGTTTGTATATTCTTAAAGCCCTTCCTGACAGGTCCTTGCAACGGATCTGTGAGGTTATGGAGGCCGAAGCTCTCCGATCCTTGCTTGACGATGAGAGAAGGATAGGAGGGGCAGAAGGGCGGAGAGTCCTGCCATGTCACCCAGCAGAGCTGCCCCACCATGGGGCTGAGATTGGAGCTCAGGGATTCTGTCCCTGTTTAGTGCCCTCCTTCTGCTGTGCTCAAGATCTAAGTCACTGCCCTTTAGCCAGCATGGACTTCTGCTCGGGTCCTCTGCTTAGCAGGGTCTAAGGGGCGGGAGGAGCAGGTGCTGTTTCTTTCCAGAAGCATCGCATTGCTGTCGGAAGAATAGGGGTCTCATAGGACTCCTGGAGCCTGGTTTCAAGCCTGCCATGCGTCAGCTGTGAGAACTGTGGTGTTGAAAGTACCCATCACTTTTGAATGCCCACATGAGTTGGGTGTGGTCCGTGTTTCCTAACACTGTGAATCATTGCTATGAAGCCTGCTTTCCCTATAAGGAAGCTGAGTGTTTGAATGGGAGGTGGTTTGCTCAAAGCCCCAGGCAGGCTAGCAATCGTGGAGACTGGGATTTGCCCCGGGGCGTCTTTGGGCCAGGCAGCCTCCTCGCTGCACCAGGCCTGTGGGAGCTCCAGAGCTCAGGGCAGGGGAGTGGGGGCACTCCAACACCCTGGACCTCCTGTTCCCTGGAGGAAGCTGAGGGGCTTGGCCACAAGGGCCGGCAACGTCTGCTTCAAGTGGAGGAATGCCCTGAGGAGAGCAGGAGCCCCGCACTGGGCTTGGGGAAAGCTCTGGTGATGCGCTGGCCCCACATGGCTCAGTGGGTCCCTGAACCTGCTGGGTGGGCCTGGGGAAGGCGGCCTTTCTTCTGCTGGCTTTAATCAAGACAGGCCCCACTCACTCAGCAGACAGGAAGCCTGCCTGGCCCCATGTTAGGAAGAGCAATGCATTATAGATCATCTCCCGAGACTCTCATCTTACTTACGAAGGCACAGAGGCCCAGAGAGGTTAGTTAATTTGCCCAAGGTCACACAGTAGGTTAATACCTGACTAACAGAACCAAGTGCAGGCCAAGGTGTCCTGGCACCTGGTCAAGAGATGTCTCTATTACCCAAGCTTCCAGATACCTCCCCTCCTCTGGTGGTAAAATTGCCAACAGAAGGGGCGAAGCTGTAAAGGTATTAGGACAACTCCATTTAAACCAGGGTTTTTGACACACAGTCTTTGGAGGATCTCGTGTAGAATACTGTCCAAGGCTAACTTCAGTGCAAGGCGCGAAGCTCTCTGCACTCCCCATGCATCCCCAAAGGTCCCCTTATTCCAGGATCCAAAAACCTGCAGCAGGACCAGGCCCTGAGCTCTTCTAGGACAAAGAACAGAGAGAAGAGAAAGCGCGTTCTGGGACTGGAGTTGCATTTGCCATAAAGGGGAACGGGGCCTCTTGACAAGCGCGGGAACCAGCTATAATCCATTGGTTTAATTGTTTTCCTTTATCTCGTCTGTTGATGCTTATTATTCGGCTTGTTATCTGATGGTTATTTAATCTATATTTTGTAATTACTCCCCTTCTGTCTTTCTCTTGGATGGTCATGCTTTTTTGTTGTTGCATTGAGGCACTGACCTACATTTTCACAGGCACGGAAGCCAATTATTTCCAGCGGTGTTTTGTGAGGTGACTCCCTGGCTGTGATTTGGGGGCCCCGTCCCCCTGGTGTGCAGCCCTCCCCGAGCTTACTCCACTCATTGGGACCCCCGAAGCCTATGAGGCCAAAGAAATTAGAAGGACTTGCCTGGCTGGCCCCTCGCTTCCCAGGGGGGGGGAGGCCTATGGTGGGGATGGGAGTGAGAGAAGAAGCTTGGCAGGCAGGGGATGGGGGGTCTGGGGAGGGGCACGGCAGCGTGATGCTTTCAGGGGCTCAGTTCTCAGCAGGCAGAGTCTGAGTGAGCACTTGCTAAGGCTGGCCATGTCTGCTTGAGCTGTGCCTTGGAAGAACGGGGACCGCATTCTCCAAGCGGGAACTGTGTACATTCCAGTGCACTTACAGGCAGAGTGGAAAACCTACTTAAAATTGGGGCCTCTCAGAAAATCCAGGCCACGCTGTTGCTATTCTTAGGTAGCCCCTTGGGTTTCTGAAGGGAGCACAAAGGGAGAGACAGCTCTGTGGCTGAGCTACAGGCCTGGCCTTGCCATTTCCATGCGGTACAGCAGCCATCACTCAATCTTTCTGAACCAAAATTGGGATTTATCATGAGGATGTTAATGCCTCAGAGATTACTGTGAAGATCAAATGGATTAAACCGCAACTAGCCCTTCACTCTCCTGGGCAACAACCTTAGTATCTGAACTTAGAAACTAAAAAGATTAACTAAAATGATATTTTTTTTCACATCTTAAAAAAAGTCTGCTCTCTTAGTACTTGCTATCAGCAGATCCAGATAATGCTGCCCTTGTGAGCACAACCCTCACTCTGAAGCCAGGAGTCAAACGGAGCTGGAGTGCACAGGGCCTTATGTGTGAAAGTGCTTTGTGGACTCAAAGTGCTCACAAATATTGGTTTATGCATTCAGTCACAGAACACGTTTGTTGAGCCCCTGCTGTACCAGAAGCATCCTGGCGAGAGCTGGGAGCACAGGGTAAAGGAGATCCCGGGGTCCCTGCTCTGCCGCGCTCACAGGCACTGGGGAGAGACTGACAGGTGAAGCCAGGCAGTGGGGCCACAGCTCCCAGAGGATGCGTCCAGCCTTTCCGCACCTCTGGGGGCGTCTGTGCTGAAGAGATGGTGAGTAGGCAGAGGCAGGGCATGGGAAGGTCTCTAGGCACACAGATTCATTCATTCATTTGTTCACTCACTCATTCATTCATTCATTCATCCAAAAACCATTTGCTGAAACCTGCTGTGTTCTCGGTGCTGCAGGTAGGGAGGGTGTGGTGGGAGAGGGAACTGTGTTTGCCCCATGGAGCTTACTTTCTGGCTGGAGGTATGTACTTGTTCAGGTAATGCCAGGTGCTGTAACAGATAAACCCCCAAATCCCAGTGGCAGAATGCTACATAAATTCATCTTGTATTCATGTAAAATTCAGAGCGTGTTCGTGGAGCTCATCTGCATGAAGATGGCAGAAAGGGAAAGGGAGCCTGGAGGATCGTGTGTGTCTCCTGTGTGACCCTTTGCAGGGGCCTCTGTGGGTGTCTCTCTGTGTGACAGTGTGATTGCCCCTAGGACACTGCAGCCACCTGCTGGTGCTGATCTGGGAGGCCAGGCCTGCAGGCGCCCTGCACACATGCAGTGGAGCTGTGCCGGGGATGTGCTCCCAGGAGTAGGGCCGGAGGTGAGGGTCTGGGGAGGTGCGGACCTTTATTGAGTTTGACAGGCAATGCCTTCCTCAGGAATCTGTTTCCATCGCATCCCAAGGTCCTGACAGCGTGGAGGCTGCCTATTTGTCATTTTGGGCTCCCTTGTCCTGGGAAATCCCTGCACAGTAAGAACACAGCCACTTGGGGCAACAAACTGGTGGGGTGTGTGGAGAGGGGAAGAGGGACAATGGGACTGGCTGCCCCTCCTGCCACCCTTCCCCACCGTGGCAGCCCAATGCCACGCACCTCATCCTGGCTGTCTCTTTGTATTCCGCGCTATGCAGAGACCATTGTGAGGGTTGCTAAACTCACCCATTCTGAAAGTAAATGAGATAAATAACCCTTGACAGGGCAGTGGTGGCAGCACACCACATCAAATCTGGCGGCTCCATCATTCACAGAGCTGGAGGAAAGTGCAGTCCCAGACAGAGGAATCCAGCAAAGCGTGTTCCAGTGCCGACTCATAGGGTGCTGTATCTGAGCCTTAACGATGATAGATCAATGGTCTAGAAAGTACAATCCTTTTCCTAGTAACCATACAGGCACACATGCTCTCCAGACTCCAGAAGGTAAGCACCAACAATTTTCAATTAGTATTTTATATCCCACTATGTTATAATTACAAACAATTAGATCAGAACACAGCACAGGTGACATACACGCAGCCACGCCTGCAAGGGAAGTGGGTCTGGCAGGGCTCGGTGCCAGCACCCTCACTGCAGATGGAATCTCTCCTGGAGCAGAGGTCTGTAGGTGGGGAGCTCTGAGGGGTGAGCACTGTGGAAGGTGCCTCAGGCAGGTCCAGGGTGGCAGGTTCAGAGGAGGGCCCAGTTACTGCCGAGGCCTGCGGGGAGCTGCGGGAGGGGCCGCCACTCCTACCCCTGCCACACAGCCGCACCCAACTGTGTGCCTGAAGACAGGAACCCCAGCCCCGTCTCTGTCCTGGTCAATAAGGTGCCCTCTTCTCAGCCTGAGGGCCAGCCTCCAGCCTCAGAGTGGGCATCAGTATCCCTCCTTTGTGTCTCCAGGGGCTCCTGGGGGCATTGGGGCAAGCCATGGGAGTGGCAGCCTGGTGTGCATCCAAGTTGGTGCTTCTCGAGGGGGGGCTCCTCAGGCCACCTGCGTTAGCTGGTTGGGTACTAGTTACACCTGCCAGTCCCTGGGCCTGGCCCCAGACACACTGGGTCTGAATCTCTGCAGGTGTGACCTGAGACTCCCCAGACCAAGTTCCCGGGGGGGATCTTTCACACACATGATGGGCAGAATAACAGCCTACGGAACCCCACTAATCCCAAGAACCTATGACTATGCACCTTACCTAGCAAAAGGGGCTTTGCAGATGGGATTATGGTTACGGATGGGGATTACCATGGATTAGCTGGGTAAACCCAATCTAATCACATAAGTCCTTAAAATAAGAGAAACCTTACCAGCCTGGTTCAGAGGCAATGGGGAAGGGGTTTTGAATGACACTCTATCAATTTAGCTGGTAACTGCTGTCCCAGCTGCTGAGAGGCTCGGAAGAAAGAGCACCAGCGGGGAGTCCGTGTCCACGGGGCTCCTGGGACCTCGCCAGCCCTCATGGGTTGGACCGTGGGCATGGTGTCAATGACACAACCCTAATATGAAGGTTTAGGAGTTTTTGGCATTTACAGATCCGAGGGAGTACATGCTACGTAGAAATCAGGGGCACAGGCAGAGAGAGAAAAGAGACCTCTTGGCCAATGCCTTTGCTGGGCCCAGTGCGTTATCCAAACAGGTTTCCTGTGGGAGCTTTAATCGGTGGGTTCAAAGCAAGCAGGCACAAGTTCCAGGAGGTCACACTGTGAATGAGAAGTGATCCCTTTAAGTTCAATGGCAAATGTCTGAATGGTCCTTTTAAAGAAGTGCAGGAAAGCAAGACTCCAGCATGGCAGGCAGGAGAGATGCCTCTTCTTTATGAGAAAGTTAAACTTACTATTTTTTTTTTTTTTTTTTTTTTGAGATGGAATCTCACTCTGTTACCCAGGCTGGAGTGCAGTGGCCCATCTTGGCTCACTGCAACCTCCACCTCCCAGGTTCAAGTGATTCTCCTGCCTCGGCCTCATGAGTAGCTGGGACTACAGGCACGTACCACCACATCAGGCTATTTTTTAATTTTTTATTTTGCCATGTTGGCCAGGCTTGTCTCAAACTCGAGACCTCAGGTGATCTGCCCACCTCGGCCTCCCGAAGTGCTGGGATTACAGGCATGAGCCACCATGCCTGGCCTAAACTTACTATATAAGCATGAATGCGAAGTCAGCATACAATTACAAGCACTCACTATAGAAGGGTCAGAGACACAACGTGAGAAGGACCCCCCTGACCTTGCTGGCTTTGAGGACGGAGGAAGGGGCCAGGGTCTAAGCATGGAGGGTGGCCTCTAGAAGCTGGGGCAGGCAAGCAGAGTGGGCTCTCCCTTAGAATCCCCAGAAAGAGATGCAGAGACCTGTGCTGTGCTGGACTCCTGACCTGCTGGACTGCAGACAGGGAGTGTGCAGTTGTCAGCCACTACACCATGTGACTTGCTGCAAAAGCAGCAACGGCAACCAGACACACATACTGGGTTCCTCCTGCCCTCCCCCCTGCCAAGGGTACATTGTACATTTTTTAAATTAATTAATTTATTTTAATAGACTTTACTTTTCGAGCAGTTTTAGGTTCACAACAATACTGAGTGGAAGGTACAGAGAGTTTCCAGATACCCTCTGCCCCAATACAGGCACAGCCTCCCCCAGTAGCAACATCCTCATCACGGTGGAACGTTTCTTACAAGTGAGGAATCTGCACTGATGTCATCATCACCCAAGGCCCATGGCTGACATCAGAGCACACTCTTGGTGCTGTGCATTCTCTTGGTTTGGTGGAACGTATAATGGCATGGATCCACTGTTATAGTCTCATGTGAGACTTTAAGAACCACAGTTTCTAGATGGACTAACGTAAGGGTCACACCTGAGGTCTGGACACCCTGAAAACAGCCCCATGTCACTGAGGGACAACAGTCCTCATTTCCTTCTTCCCTGAGCAGACACATTATCCAAACCAGTGAGCACTCACAGCCCTGTTGACTTAATGAGGGTTGTGCTATCTGTTTCCTTCATGGGCACACCAAAGGTCCTAAAGGGTATAAGCACTGTGTAGGTTATCTTTGAACCCATTTGATTGTTCACTTGCTCATTCATTCATTCGTTCATTCATCAGGAGTGACTGAGCAGAGGCCAGGCATGGTGGCTCATGCCTGTAATCCCAGCACTTTGGGAGGCTGAGGTGGGGTGGATCACCCGAGGTCAGGAGTTTAAGACCAGCCTGGCCGACATGGTGAAACCCCATCTCTGTTAAAAATGCAAAAATTAGCCAGATGTGGTGGCTGGCACCTGTAATCCCAGCTACTGGGGAGGCCGAGGCATGAGAATTGCTTTAACTTGCAAGGTGGAGGTTGCAGTGAGCCAAGATCGCACCACTGCCCTCCAACCTGGGTGACAGAATTAGACTTCATCTCAAAAAAAAAAAAAAAAAAAGAGAGTTACTGAGCAGAGCCTATGAGTGGAATAGACTGGGCTTGGTGTGGGGGCGAGATGCGAACATGAGAAGGTGAGGTTGCAGCACACAGAGGTACAGCATCTCTGAAATGAAGGCATTCGTGTTCAAAGAACAGACCTGGAAGCTGGAGAAATGTGCTGTCTGGAGCTAGATGTAATCAAGTGACTATGTGGTGTCCTGGAGGAAGTTCAAGGGGGAAGTGGTGAGGTCTCTAGATACGGTAGAGTTTTCTAAGAATAGAAAGTGTCAGGGTGGACAGGCAGCAAGGGCAGAGGGAACAGAGGTGCCCAGGCACAGAGGAGGCTGAATCTGTTGCCACTTGCCTGCTTTCTTAAAGTTGTCCCTCCATCACCCCACAATGGGCTGAAAACAGCAGACTTCACTTTTCCAGCTGCTTTTCTGGCTAGGTCATGGGAGCATGCCCCATCCTGAGCCAAAGGTTGCTGCAAGAAAGTCAGATGGGACTTTTGGAAAAGATTTTCTCCTGGATAAGACAGTGGGAAGAAAACACTGCTCTTCTCACTCTTGGACGTGGCCATGTCTACATTCCGAGCTGGGAGTGGCTTCAGCAAACACGGAGGGAGAGGGCTGCAGTCTCTGAGGGCAGCAGAGCAGAAAGCCTGTGTGCAGCCTCTGATGCAACCACTCAGTGGCTGCATGAACCCGAGCACTGGCCTGCATCTGAGCATCAGTTGGAATCTGAAATAGCGATTGTGCCCATAGATTATGTCCCCGTTATGGGGATTTCCTGTGACCTGCAGCCCAGCAGGTGGAAAGATGACGACACGAGGCAGGCTGGTGAGGAACCTCTGCAGTCAACACTGGAATTGCGTGTGGTCACTGGACCTCACAAGGGGTGTGTTGGGCGACACCATCTGAAGCTGCCGCCCTCTTTGAAGGCGTCTTGACACCTCACATCCCACCGATGCCCTATTTCAGATGTCAGATTTCATTGACAATCCCTGTGTGTGGTGTTTGAGTCTGAAATAAGTGCTGCCCCTGCCTCAACCCCACCCCCCTGCTGCCTCCCCACACAGGGGAGAGAAGCCAGCAGCTCCAGCTCCCTCCAGCCAAGGGCAGGCCTTCTGTGAGGGCTCGGGAGACACACACTCATTCCTGTTATCTGTTTATGAATTCAGGAAGAATTAATTTGCTGATTGAGCAAGCAATCTCTCTCTCTGTCTTTCTGGGACATTAGCTGCCCTTTATTCGTGTGTCTTCGGTTCCCTGAAATAATTAAGAACCAGAGCAACAGATGATGTGCGGTTTGATCTTGATGGCCACTGCTTTGAAATGTGGTTTTTGGAAAGTCTGAAGTTTGGCTGTAGAGCAATTTTAACCCTGAGTCACAGCGCCAAGGCACATCAGGGCCAGGCCTCTGCACCTGCCGGCCCTCTCACCGCACTGCAGCTCACGTGGTACAGCTTTCTTAGGGGATTCCTGATGCTCTGTGAGGCTGAACCAGCAGGCAGGGCTGAGGATGAAAGGGCTCCCCCTCCTCCCCAGCACGGCTGCACCCACAGCCGTCCAGCGTGATGGGAGGTGACACTGTCCCTGGGCCGAGAGCCCTTCCTTCTCCATGTCCTACTTGGTTTCTTACCAGGACCCTGGCAATGTCCCATGAACAATGGTTCTTTGTCCCTGGCAAGGTTCAGCCATTCGATAAAGCAATCTTCTCATCTGAGCCTCCAGAATTCCTTTACTATTGCTGTCAATTTTTCTTTCTTTCTCGGATATTTTTGTTTACCTTTCGTTGCTTGCTGAACAAAACGTTTCTCTATAGCCGGTGGCCCACACCCGGCGGGAGCTATTTCTGCCCAGCCCCCAACTTCTGCATTCCGACCTCAGCATCACCCCAGCAGTGGTGGCTGTTGACTTGGTCACAAGGCCTGGCCATAGCTCTGCTTGTGGTCTGGCCTGGGGAAGCCCATGGAACTGTCTGTTTCTCTGCCTTCCTGGGGACCTTGGCATGCTTTAGCCATGTGACCTTGACAAAGCTCACTCCATGGTTCTTAACTTATGCTTCAGTTTGACCCTAGTTGTCTCATAGGGAAAGTCATGTGTCCGAGGGCTTTGTGTGGATTGTGTAGGATAACCTGTAGCACAAAACGCAAGTGTTTGGTTTTATTCCTGTTACAGGAAAAACAGGAAGGATCCCTCAGTTATTTCTGGAGAAGAAAGGAAGCCAGGCCAGGAGTAATTCGTACTCAGGTGAGGGAGGGTCACCCACACTTTGTTATGTTTGGAAATCCTTCGTGTGCCCAGACACTGCTACATACCCTTACCACACACAGAGCAAGGCCCCTTGTGACCCAAGGCAGGTAGGGGCCTGAGAGGTGGGAACGGAGCGGAGCATGATAGCGAGTGCTGAGACACAGCAGCTGCATGCCCGGCATCGATGCACTCCATCCTCCCACGAGCCCGCAGGCCGCACACGTTTTGACCTCTGTTCCGCTGGACACTGCAGCAGGGAAGCCGTGTGTCCAGGCTGGGGTTGCACAGCTAGCAACCAGGGCATCTGGGGTGTGTGCCCAGGCACTCTCACCCCAGAAAGCACCCCCACCCAGGCAGAACACTGCCTCTGACATGCTGCACCATCTCCATCTCCTCAGCACAAGCCCCTGGGCTCCAGGCCCACGGACATCTCATCTGGGTGATTGGCCAGGGCCTCCCACCCAGGGACAGAGAACCCTCATTGCTTTTCTCCAGCGAGGGGGCTCAGGTGCCGGCAGAAGCTGGCTCAATGCATGGTAAGAAAACTAAGGCCAGGACAAAATGGGCCTCAAAGTGGGGCTCCCTGACCCCTAACCTCTCTCACATCCTGCTGCAGCTGCCCCACAGCCAGCCCCAGGTGTCAGCACCCAGTTCCCAGCCCCTCATCCTGTGCAGATAGGGGAGCTGTTCTCACAGAGTTAACGGGAATTCTGGGTGGAAATACAGCCATAACTACACACTAATCAGCCTGCACTTTGACCCACTTCCTTGTAGGCAAGAATCAGTAGATACTGCCCATGCATGTCCCAGTCGCTCCTGTAGACATGGTCTCTGACATTAGGGTGGCACGGCTTTTGTTTAAGAATTGCTTAGACAGACCCTGAATGCCAGTGGGACAGCCAATGCCAGCCAGTTTGAAGACCCCCACAGGAGGACAGAACCAGCCTGCGAACACAGCTTCTTCCTCTCCCCATCCCAGGACCCCACCCTGCACTTTTTGACCAATATCAATTATCTCCGCAATTCAGCCCACTTCCAAACCCTTGAGAACCCTAGCCCCAGACTCCTCAGGGAGACGGATTGGAGGTTTCCTCTTTTCTCCTCAATGTGGGGCCGTATAATTCAACCTCTCTCTCTGCAGCAACCCGCGTCTTGGCACACCGCCGGCCGATGGACCTGTTACAATTACAAGAGAGGGCGTGCAGGCTCGGGGAGAAGGCAGAGGGCTGGTGACCGGCAGGAGAAGAATCTCATGAAAGCGGGGTGGTGAGGGCTGCAGGGGAGGAAGGAGCAGGGCAGAGGGTGCAGTGTCGTAGTGCGGGGGTCCCGAGGCGCACGGGACACACAGACACCAGAGGGGGCAGGAGACAGTCTTCATTCTCTGGAGAAAGAATTCTCACTAAATAAGCATATCTGCCTGGACACTCAAGGGACCCCTTAAACACCCACTGCTTTGAAAATGGAGCAGCCTGTCTCAGGTGCCTCCTGACCCATCAGGGCTGGTGCTTCCTTGGAAGGAGCTATTCCTCTTTCTTGACACTTCTAATAATTCTGCTTGACCTGAACAGGGACAAACCTGGCTTGGGAATTGAATTGTGGATCTGTTAATTGAGAGCTGGCAGCTTTCAAATGCACCCCTGAGGTGAGGAAGCACTTCCTACCTCTCTCGGCACCTCTTCTCTTTATTTCACATTTCCTTCAACTCATAAAATGGTTCCTTATTATCCAGGCCCTGCAAAGAGCAGTAGTGGTTTTCCACATGTTACGAGTGGCAGGAAAAGGTGAAGGCTGCCACCGGTGCACCTGCCTCCCAAAGAATGACAGAACTGGACAGACGCTGGCCTGGCGTTGAGAGACAGGCACTTTGTGAAGTTACAGGGGTTGCTGCTGCTCCTGGCCTCACACCTGCTGGGAGCACCACCTGCCTGTCACTGTGCGTGTGCGCACACCCCCGCAGAGGCTGTGAAGGTGACGGCTTTTCCCTACCATTTTACGAGATAAGTGAAAATACTCCTTATAAGCGAAGTGAAAATAGATGGGTTGTTTCGTTTCCTCCAGAAACAAAACAAAATAGAACAAAACAAAATAAGCCCACATAATCTTCAGGTGGCCTGCATGTTACCTGTCCTGCTGCTCCAGACTGTGGTTTAGCATCTATTATGATAATTTAGTGTCCTTGATGCCAGGAACCTCTGACATTGAAACAGGAATTGTAGGATTTAATACAAGCTCCTTTCTAAACATAGATGTAACACACTTCATCTGCCTTGGGGAACTGAGCAGACCTTGAGAAGACCTCAGAGAAGCTAGAGGTTTGAAACCAGAAGTGGGACTCAAGAATTTTGTCTTGTAGATCACGTTTTCTGCAGCTGGCTTAAAATATTTAAAACATTTCAATATCTCTGGAATCCATAGTGTTTCTATGTTGATTTACCTCAGGGTTGGAAATAGAGCCATGATTTAAAATAAAGGAGAATTTAGTGTCTAAATCTGGTGGCTGAATCCAGCCCCTGACACCTGCAAATGGGGTGTGAGTGGCCAGTTGACCTGTCTGCGGCCTGGGGGCAGCATCCGGGTCACGGGCTGGTTTCCCTGCCACGTGCTGCATCTGCGATGTGAACATGTGCTGGATTCCCTGCTGTGTGCTACATCTGCAAAGCCTGAGAGACCATTGCTCACCAGTTAAGGTTGGTGCTCTAAGTAAGACGACATTCCATCAAGGTCTGCTCAGTTCCCCAAGGCAGGGGAAGTGTGTTACATCTATGTTTAGAAAGGAGCTTGTATTGAATCCTACAATTCCAGTTTCAATGTCAGAAAGAGAATGGTGGTGTGTGTCCTTAAAATCTAACTGCAGTTATTTCTGTGACATTTAAACCTACCTTCCTTCACTCAGATCTCCATCAACAGAGAGCCACATTGGTTTGCTCTGCCCCAGTACATGGCACACGCCCCTCCCAGGAAACTGCTTGCCCATTACTTCCACAGTTAGATGTTGCTGCTGTTGTTAACCAGCTTTATCAAGGTGTAACTTGCACTTAATATGAGCTACCAGCCTGGGTGTGGGGCTCACACCTGTCCTCCCAACACCTGGGGAGGTTGAGGTGGGAGCATCACTTGAGGCTAGAAGTCGAGACTAGACTGGCCAACATAGTGAGACCCCATGTCTAAAAAAAAATCAAAAATTAGCTGGGCATGAAGTTGCATGCCTGTAGTCCCAGCTACTCAGGAGGCTGAAATGAGAGAATCGCTTGAGCCCAGGAGGCTGAGGTTGCAGTGAGCCATGATCACACCACTGCACTTCAGCCTGAGTGACAGATTAAGACCCAGTCTCTCAAAAAAAAAAAAGTTACCAATGTTAAGTGTGTCAGTGGATAAATTTTGACAAATATATATGGTAGTGGACCTATTACCACAATCAAAATAGAGAAGATCTCTCTAATGTCCCATTTCAGCATTTCCCTCCCCCAGTCCCTGGTTCTTGGCAACCACTGATCCATTTCTGTCACTAGAATTCATGTACGTGTAGTCATACTGTATAGTCTTTTGTGTGTCTTCTTTCATGCACCATAATGCTTTTGGGATTTATCCATGCTTTTGCATGCATTAGTTCCTTCTTTTTCTTTGCTGCATAGTATTTCATTGTATAGATGTGCAATATTTGTTTGTTTTGCTTTTTACAATTTTGAGCTGTAATGAATAAAGCTGCTATGAACATTCCAGTAGAAGTGTTTGTGCAGATATACATTTTAATTTCTCTTGGATAAATACATAGAAGTGGGATTGCTGGGTCATATGGTAAGTGTAAGTTTAACATTATAGAAAACTGCCAAATAGTTTTCAAAGTTCTGTACCATTTTTGCATTCCCCCCCAGTAATATATGAAAGTTTCAGTTGCATCACCTCTCCTCCAAAGCTTGATATAGTCAGTCTTTAAAATTGTGGCCATTCTAATGAATGTGTAAGGAGTTTCTCATTGTTTTAATTTACATTCTACTGGTAACTAATGAGTTTGAGTATCTTTGTCATTTTTTTTTGTCATCAAGTATCTTTGTCATATCTTTATGGATAAATATCGGTTTGCCCATTTAATTTTATTAATTCTATATTATTTGTGCTCTTATTACTGAGTTGTAAGAATGTTTTAAATGCACAGACATGAAATATACATTTTGCAAATATTTTTCCTAGTCTATGTCTTGCTGTTTTTTTTTCGCTAACAGTGTCTTTTAAGGAACAAAAGTTTTAATTTGATAAAGTACACTTTATAGAAAGTTTTATTTATAGCTTATATTTTTATGTCATATTTGAGAAATCTTTGCCTAACCAAACATAAAAATGTTCTCTCTATTTTCTATTTCTTAGAAGTTTTTTAAGTTTAGTTCCTACAGTCAGGTCTATGAAACTTTTTTTTTATTATACTTTAAGTTCTAGGGTACATGTGCACAATGTGCAGGTTTGTTACATATGTACACAGGTGCCATGTTGGTGTGCTGCACTTATTAACTCATCATTTACATTAGGTGTATCTCCTAATGCTGTCCCTCCCCCTCCCCCCACCCCACAACAGGCCCCGGTGTGTGATGTTCCCCCTCCTGTGTCCGTGTGTTCTCGTTGTTCAATTCCCACCTATGAGTGAGAACATGCGCCATTTTCAAACTTCCTTTTGCATATGATGTGAGATAAAGGTAAACGGTTGTTTTTGCATATAGCCATCCAGATTTATAGCATCATTTGTAGAAATTACTATATATGTCCATTGAATTGCCCTGGCACTTTTGTAAAGATCAATTGACAGTACAGGTGTATGTCAATCTGGACTGTTCCATTGACCAACTGCATGTTTTATTGATTAGTATATGTTTATTATGAGCCTAGGAATCACATAATGAAAGGTCTTCATTTTTGTTTTTACTTTTCAAGGTTTTAGGGGCTACATTAGGACTTTACATTTTCATATACAATTTTTAACAGTGTTATGAAGATATAATTTACTACCATAAAATTTACACATTTAACATGTAAAATTCAGTACCTTTAGTGTATTACAGAGCTGTGCAATTTCCACCACTAATTCTGGAATATTTTCATCACCTCAAAAAGAAACCCCTTACTCATTAACATTCACTTCCCATTCTTTCTCTGCCAGCCTCTTGCAGCTACTAACCTAGTTTTTAGGTCTATAGATTTGGCTATCCTGAATGTTTCCTATAAGTAGGATTATGCAGTATGTGTTCTTTTTTTGTGACTGGCTTATTTCACCTACCAGAATGTTTTCAAAATTCATCCATGTCTCAGCACATGTCAGTACTTCATTTATATCTGATACCACTTCAGTATATGGCTAGATCACATTTTGTTAATCCAGCTATCGACTGATGGACACTTGTATTATTTCCACTTCTTGGCTATCAAGCATACCTTTCTGGGTAGGAGTACATTTTCATTTCTCATATTCCTAGGAGTAAAATTGCTTGATTATATGGTTACTGTATGTTAAGCATTTTGACGAACTGCCAAACCACTTTCCACAGCACTGCATCATTTTACATTCCCATCAGCAATGTGTGAGGGTTTCAATTTTTCTAATTTCTCCTCGTCAACACTTAAATTGCCTGTCTTTTTTACTATAGATAGTGGGCATGAGGTAGTATCTCACGGTGATTTTGATTTGCATTTCCCCAATAACTAATGATGTCAAATGTCTTTTCATGTGCTAGTGACCATTTATTTACCTTCTTCAGAGAAATGTTTTTTCAAATAATTTGCCAATTTTAAAATTTTTTGTCTTTTTATTATTGATATTCTTTTAAAAATTATTTTTATAAACATCTCTTATATAGTCTGAATGCAAGTGCCTTATCAGGTATGTGGGTTTCAAATATTTTTCCTATTTTATGATTTTTCTTTTTGTTTTCTTGATAGTGTCCTTTGAAACACAAAACATTTTAATTTTGATGAAGTCTGATTTATATTTTTTTGGTTGGTTGTGCTGTAGGGGTCCTATCTAAAATCCCATTGCCTTGCCAAGATCATGAAGATGAACACTGTTTATTTTCCCTAAGAATTTTGTGGTTTTAGCTCTTACATTGACAACTCAATCCATTTTGAGTTGATTTTTGTATGTTTTGAGGCAGCAGTCTGACTTCATTCTTTAGCATGAGGTTATCTGGTTGTCCTAGCACCATTTGAATCATGTTAGTGCCATTGTTGAAAATCAACGGACCATAAATGTAATGGTTTATTTCTAGAGTCTCAATTCTAATATATATATATACACACATACACACACAATATATATATACACACACACATATACACACACACATAATATATATACGCACACACATAATATACACACACACACGCACATATATATATACACACACACACAATATATATATACACACACATATACACACACATAATATATATATACACACACATAATATACACACACACACACACATATATATATACACACACATATATGCTGGTACTATACAGTCTTGATTGCTTAGCTTTGTAATAAGTTTATAATTGGGACATGTTCAGAATATCTTCTGTTAACTCTGTTGCTAAAGTGGGGAGTCACATCCTGAAGTATGAGATGGTTGAACATACAACATTTGATACTGAACAGATGAGATGACAGCAGTTTATTAGTCACATATGCTCACAGTCTGGGAAGGGAGATGCCACACATTATTCAGGGCCACAGGATGATTGCACAAAGAGCAGAGTGAACCAGCAGGGGGCAGTGCAGGTAGGCTGTGTCGTACCAGGGGATGGGCTGCCCCTCTTGCCACAGGAAAATGGGGTTGGCTTGTTTGAGTAATTTCATGGGCTGGCAGGGAACTGAAGCCTTTAAGGTTAAAAAGCCACCCAACCTGGTGAAGCTGGTTTAGTTGGCAGGAGAAGTAGTACAGCAGAGAGCATTTCCTGATGGGTAGGGGAGCATATCTGCTAAGAGCAGAGAGACTCATGGGCCTGTATGGCTCAGAATTGTCAGGCAGCACTTGAAATTTTAGTTCTGAAAATACAGAAAGTATAATCCTCTTTTCCAATGTTGCTCTTCTTTTCTAGATGTTATGGCTATTCTGGGTTTCCTGAATTTATGTGTGAATTTTAGAATCATCTTCTCAATTTTTCTAAAGAAGCCAGCCAAGATTTTGATATTGTGTCAAATCCATAGAGCAATTTGGGGCTTGTTGACATCTCAATATTAAGTTCTCAGATCCATGAACATGGGATGCCTTTCCATTTATTTAAGTCTCCTTTAATTTTAATAATCTTCAGACTGTAAGTCTTGCATTTCTTTTAAAAACATATCAGATAAATTCCTAAGTGTTTTATTCTTTTGAGTGCTATTGCGAATAAAATTTTAAAAAATTATTTAAAATTTTTTTGTTGTTGCTTAGGATTTTCTGTATACAAAATCTTATCATCTGCAATAAGAGATAGTTTTACTTTTTGCATTCTAAACCAGATGCCTTTTATCTGACACCTTCTCCCCAATTGCCTTGGCTGGTAACAGCTGAAAACAGCAGACATTCTTGACTTACTCCTGGTCTTGGGAGAAAGCCTTCAGTCTTTCATTATTTAGTATGATTATTAGCTTGGGATTTTTGTAGGTTCCCTTATCAGATTGAAAAAGTTTTATTCTATTTCTAGTTTGTTGATTGTTTTTATCATGGAAAGGTATTGGATTTTGTCACACACTTTTTCTGCATCTATTGAGATAAAAATGTGATTTTATCCTTTATTTTATTCATATTGTGCATTACATTAATTTTTACGTGTAAGCCAACTTTGCATAATTGGGATAAATCTCACATGATCATGGTGAATTTTTAAATGTTGTTAAATTTGGTTTGCTACTATATTGTTAGAAACTTTTGCATCTCTCTTTATAAGAGATACTATTGATGGTTGTGTTCTTTTTCTCTTCCTTCTGGGTCACATGTACCTGCTTCTTTGCATGTTTACTAATTTTTGATTGTATGCTGGTTGCATTATATGTTACATTATGACTGCTTGGGTTTTATTGTCATCCTTTAAAGAGTGACAGACTTTGTTTTACAACCAAGTCATTTGTAAGTCAGTTTGATCTTTTTGAGGTCTATCTTTAAGTGGTCTTAGGGAGAGTCTACAGTAATCTTACCTCTAGGAAATTCAACCCTACAACTAAGGTATGTCTCCTCTGGCTCATCACCAAATGTCTTGGGTGTTCACTAAAGACTCTTCACTGTGGCTGGTTGAAATTTACTGTAGACTGCATGTTTGTGTCCTGTCGTCCCTCCTGCCAAATTCATAGGTTAAAACCTAGCCCTTAATGGGATGGTATTAGAAGGTAGGCCCTTTGGGAGGAAAGTGATCAGGATGAGTTAATCTCATAAATGGGATTAGTGCCTTCTTACAAGAAGAGACAAGAAAGAACTTGCTTCCTCTCTTTCTCTTCCCCACCATGTGAGGATATAGCAAGAATACAGCCATCTGCAAACCAGGAGGCAGGCCCTCTCCAAACACTGGATCTGCTGGCTCCTTGATCTTGGACATCCTAGCCCCTAGAACTGTGAGAAATGAACGTTTGTTGCTTGAGTCACCCAGTCTCTGGTAATTTGTTATAGCAGCCTGAGCTAAGATAGAATTGTACATCTCTCTACCCTATACCAGCTCTGAAAATTGTTAGCTTCTAGCTCCATGGTAATCTCAGCCAGCTTTGTGGAGATTCAATCAAACATGCACATCCTAATACTCATCAAACTCTTGAGAGGATACTACACAAATTTCTGGAGCTCTTTATCTGTGAGTTCTAGATGAATCCACTGCTCTAATATCTAATCTCTGCCTCTCAACTCAGCGGGGCCAACGGGCTGTGTTTGTATTTCCCTTCCCTCACCAAATCTTGAAATTCTTTTCAGGTAGAATAACAACACAATCATAGGGCTCTTTATATGTGCTTCTGTCCTCTCAGAGATCACAAACTCTGCAATAACTGTTATCCAATGTCTCAAAACAGTTGTTTTATATATTTTGTCTTGCTGTTTATGGCAGGAGGTTAAATCCATTCCTTGTTACTCCATCACTGCCCCGAAACAGAATTTGATAATATTTCCTTAACTGTAACCCTTGTCAAAAATAATGAGGAGCAATCTTGGAAGGTAAAACGGACATTTCTAAGCGCCCTAGGGGAGGGAGCCTCTATACTCCGGGTCTGGTAGGCTTGTTACTGGGAATGGGGGTGGACTTGAGAGCCAAACAATTAATGCCAATGTGGAATTTGTCTCTTTTTTTTTCCCCTTGGTGAAATGCTAACTGATTTGGGTGTGTAACGGATAAATGCAGCAGAGAGAGAAACAAAGACAGAGACTTGAATATGGTCTCAAGGAGTGTTGAAGATGCTTCTTAGTCCCTTATTGGAAATGTGCTCCATTAATAGTAATTGACTGAGTGGATGAACAAACAAGTGCCTGAGTGAATACATAGGTTACGAGCCCAAACCCTACAACAGAGGGACCTTGATACTTTAGAAAGCTTCCCCACAATGACAGGTGACTTAGGGTGGGAACTTCATCACTAATAATGCTCTAAATAATTCATTTTGTCCACTCCTACCATTTTATAAATAGGGAGGTTAAGTGACATGCCCAAGGCCACAGGCTAATTAGTGAAAAATCAGGACCCACTCCAAGTCTCCTGATGCCCATTTTAGCACTTTTTCTAGAGCATCAGCTTTTAAAGGTCTCCTAGGTTGCAGCCACCGCCTGGGGTCTCAGGGGGAGCACAGGGCTGGAGATCAATGTGCCACAGACCCAGGGTCTGATCTGTCTTGATTAAGGCACTGTCACTGTTCCATGAGAAATATTCCTCTCCTGTCACTCCTCAGGCCCCAATGAAGTCAAATCATCCTTGTAGAGAGAGGCCTTTTGTGATGGTTCTTGCTATTTTTCATGTGGGCCCTTTCCCTGCCACTATGTCCTTATTTCTATCTCTGTAATAAGGATTTATGACCTTCGAATAAAAAACATGAGGGTCATTGCTGCTAAAGCCCCTCCTCCCTGCTCCCTTGGCCCCTATGTACAAGGGCAGTAATGGCCTGATCCGTGGGATGGTACAGCCTTCCCAGAGGATAATACATTGCACATGAACTAAATTTGTATGGGAGACAGAATTTATCCTACTCAGGTGGTGGATAACCGAAGTGTATTGCCCATGCTGGCATTTTTTCTCTTAGAGGTATCTTAAAACCTGTTTTCATTCAGCATCTCTAAAGAACAAACTTTTTTTTTTTTTTTTTTTTTTGAGACAGGGTCTTGCTTTGTTGCCCAGGCTAGAGTGCCGTGGTGAGATCTCAGCTCACTGCAGCCTCTGCCTCCTGGGCTCAGGCAATCATCCCACCTCAGTCCCCTACAGGCACATGCCACCATGCCAGACTAATTTTTTGTGCTCTTAGTAGACATAGGGTTGTGCCATGGTGGCCAGTCTGGTCTCAAACTCCTGAGCTCAAGTGATCTGCTCGCCTCGGCCTCCCAAAGTGCTGGGATTACAGGCATGAGCCACCGCATCCAGCCTAAGAACAAGCATTTAACTAGATAGCTAGGTCTGTAGTTAAGAGTGAAAAATGTGTAGGTGAACTCCCAATCTCAAATTCCCTACAATCCAGTGAGCTCCTGGGGCTCAGAGGAGGGTTCTGCGGCAACCTGTTTGGGGCCTTGCCTCATCCACAGAGGCGTCTCCTCAGCCACCTGAGAGGTTAGCAGCTTTGAGGAGGTTTTGGGCCAGGTGCTCATCTCTTGACAGTTTAGGTTCATGGGTGGGGAGTCCCAGCAGGCAATCTAGCACTGGCCACCAACAAGAGAAGGGAGGTTCTTGGAGATGAGCCCCTAAAATGTGGATGCCCTTAGCGATTGTCCTAGGGTTATTCTCTGTCGTCCGCTAACGCATTAGCTGCTGCTCGGCTGGCACATAACACTTAGGAGTCCCTGGAATGGGAACCAGGATTGGGGATGAGGACAGTGTCAGAGAAGGCCCCAGACATGGCTCTCCTCATCAGCATTGTATTTATTTCATTCTGCTTAGAGCCTGCCCTGGGCCGTGGATGTTTTTCTGGACAACCCAGTTTGTACCTCTCTATACCATTAAGTTCAATACCCGTGCCTGATAGAGTCTTGTCCATTTTAAAAACCTTCTTGGAAGAATTCAGATGCCCCAAGATATCCTATTTTAGAATCTAGTAAACTTTCTTCTCTGAAGAGGAAAAAAAGCATTTATTTGATTGTCTGTTTATTTTTATATTTATTAAATACGACCTGGATTCCCTAACGCTAATGTTGCTCGTTTCTTCCACAAATGGCCATAGGCCCAGCTCTGGAAGTGATGCCCGACGTCCTTGCATGTGACTTGGGTTTTAAAGCCAGCATGCCAGAGTTCAAATTCTGGTTCTGCGCTTTATATACCTCTTCTGTTAGCTGTACTGCAGCCAGCAGGCTACAATCAAACGTAGGGTAGATTTTCTGCACGTCACAGCAAGGCGTTCTAGAAGACCACAGGCAGCAGAGCGCCCAGTGCAATCCGAAATAGTGCAATGAGTTTCTCCTCATGCAGGCGTGAGAGGGCGGGCTGGGCAGGGATTCCTGGAGCAGAGCTGCCACTTGCCTGTCAAATGCCTGGACCTTGCACACCCAGGCTGCAGTCCTCAGTCCGTCGTGCTGAGTGCTGTATGCTTGCACTTGCTTCACTGTGCTGACTGCATCCATCTACCCCTGCTATGGACAGGGAAGGGCACCTGTCCCCTCCCTGGGAGTTCCCTGGGTGCCCTGCACCGACAGGCACTCTTGTGCTCTGGCTGCCAGCTGGGCTTCAGAAATGTAAAGAACTAGCAATAGTGGAGATGAGGGGGGCATGGGCCAGGACATGGATCCCTGTCTTCCTCCTGGAGTGTGTGGGCTGACTGCTTCTCTGCATGGAGGCACAGCTCTCTCCAGGTGTCTCTTTCCACAAAGCTTGCTCTTCCTCTTGTACGTAACCTCCAGTGGGGCACTGCATTTTCCCAAACTTCCATTTTACTGATTGTTCCCTCCTCAAAAAGCCAAGACATAATGCAACCCTGGAAGGTAGATGTGACCTCCTCAAACATTTCAGACACAGATGACACTGCCCACGTTGGAGCGTAAGAACGCGTCTCTTTTTTGTAGTGTTTCTTGTTTTCCTTAAAGCTTTATAGCAATTGCTTCTAAGCAGTAATATTCAAGTGGAAATTCCTTGTACTTGTTTCAATAGCAAAATGAAAAGAAAAAAAAAGAATCACCTTCTAATCCCAACATGCCTTGAGCTACTGAAGCAGATTCCCATCCACTTTGCACCGTTCTCTCTGCCCAAGGTTCACAGTCTCTGCTCATAGGGCACATTCTCAAATGTTGGCACCCAGACACCTTTCCGGGGGCTTCAGCACAGGCCTTCAGTCACTCTTTTTTCCTTCGTCCCATCTGGCTTTTCTTCCTACTTGACTTTAAATTGCATGTTCCTCATTGTCTTCCTTCCCCCACCAGAACGTGCGCTCCTGGGGCCAGGGACTGCTCCTGTTTGTTTGCCTCTCTCTGGAGGCTTTGGAGATCAGATCATCCTTTTGGCCCTCTGCATCCACCTCACCCCTCTCCTCTCTGCTGTGGGCAGCAGGAAGTTGAGCAATTTGAGGGCAACAGTGGGGACTCCTGACTTTGGGCTCCAGTCAGCCCCAAGGGGAGCCCTGTATGAAGACTGGAGGGTGGGAGGAGAGTGAATGCAGGGTCTTGATTCTCTCTGGCCCTGGTCACTCCCCTTGGGGCCTAATGGTATTACAGCTCCCCCACACATTGATTGACAGCCCTGGGAGATCTCAACATCCATTGTGGATTTTCCTATTGAATATTTCTATTCCTGATTCCTAGTCCTTCCTATCAAATTGCCCACACATTTGTCAATATCTCCTTTATTAATTATTCCTTATATTGCTCCTCAAACTGCCTGCCCATTTGTTTCATGCCTGAAACCTGACTGATCATGGTAACCATTCTTGGCATATATTAGGGGCTCAACAAATATTTATTGAATGTTTTCCAATGACTGGAAACTAGGAATGGTAACTCGTTCCATGATGGCAACAGAAGCACTTTCTTAAATGAAGAGAGATGATCAAAGTGTCCACTAACATATTGATGGGAAATGAGTTTCCAAGATATTTCATAATTTAGAAAAACAGTTTCTAACTAATTACATTTCTTGTATTTCTAATCAATCAGAATGGATAACGAATTTAAGGATGAGGCTTCTTCAAAATCTCCGAACTTTTAGCAGGAAGAACCGTTTTTGGTGCTTCGGCTACCACTTTTATACTTTTTTCTCATCTTATTCTGTCTTCTCCCAAACGCTTCAGACACAGATGTTCTCGTACAGGCGCTCATGAGCTAAATTAATGCCTGGTTTTCAACCACCTCTAAAGCAGAGCTCCCAGCAGCCAAAGGCAAACAGCGGGCCAATTTGAGCAAAGCAGCTGTCACGAGGATGAGTTTGGCTTGCTCCAATTCACAAGTGAAGGTCGGGGGCCTTTGGTGATGTCTGCCGGGCCAGAGCAATCTGGGCCTTGTGAACTGTGAAATCTAAGCAGCTGAAGATCCCTTCCAAGGCAGAACACCACGTGGCTATATAACCTCCTGGGAAGAGCAGTCAACCTAGCAGGGCAGGGCGGGACCAACGGGGCAAATGAATGCAAGGTCCAGATACAAGAGGGGCAGAGACAGAGCCAGGTGGCCACAGGAAGTGCTGAGTCATCTTTTCACCCACTTTCCTAAAGTAACAGAAGAGGAAGCTTTAGGTGTGAAGCTGGGAAGCTTTTGTGATCTCTCTTCCTGCTAAAAGCTGAGGAAAATTAGTTTCATATAAAAATCAGAAAGAGAAAAGGATGATGGTTGAATCACATATAGGTTTTTCAACTTACAGTTTATTTTTATTATATATATTTAAGATGTACAACATGTTTCCATAAGCATTTGCACAGTGAATTATTACTATGCTCAAACAAATTGACATGTCCATCACCTTCCATGGTTATTTTTTCTTTTGTGATAAGAGCACCTAAAATTTACTCTCAGCAGATTTTTAATATACAGTGCAACAATATTAACCATAGTCTTCATGTTCTGCATTAAGTCTCTAGATCTGCTTAACCCATCTAACTACACTTGGTACCCTTTGACCTGCTTCTCCCTGTTTCCTCCACCCACCACGCCTGGTACTTCTGCTCTGTTTTTATTTTTGTGAGTTTTTTCATGAAGATTTCTGTGCTCCCATGTTGAGGCAGCATTACTGACGAGAGCCGAGATATGGAAGCAACCTAAGTGCCCATCTATAGTTGAATGGATGAGGAGATTGTGGTGTACGTGAGTTACCCCTTTCCCACAGGGGAGACTTGCTGAGACCTGCAGTGGATGCCTGAAACGGCGGATAGTACCGAACCCGTAGATACTATGTTTTCCCATACATACATACCTGTGACAAAGTTTAACTTATATAATAAATTCAATAAATATTGATATATTAGACATAATAAGAGATTAAAACAATAACTAATAATAATAAAATAGAACATAATAACAAGATTCTGTAATAAGTGATGTGTAAATGTGATCTCTCTCTCTCTCACAATTTCATTTTCTTTTTTTTGAGACAGAGTCTCGCTCTGTCACCCAGGCTGGAGTGCAGGGGCATGACCTTGGCCCACTGGCTCACTGAAAGCTCTGTCTCCCGGGTTCACGCCATTCTCCTGCCTCAGCCTCCCAAGTAGCTGGGACTATAGGCGCCTGCCACATGCCCGCCTAATTTTTTGTATTTTTAGTAGAGACAGGGATTCACTGTGTTAGCCAGGGTGGTCTCGATCTTCTGACCTTGTGATCCACCCGCCTCAGCCTCCCAAACTGCTGGGATTGCAGGTGTGAGCCACCACACCCAGCCCACAATTATTGTACTGTATTCACCTATTTTTGGAATACAGTTGATGGTGGGTAACTGAAACCACGGAAAGTGAAAACCACGAATAAAGTGGGATTCCTGTACATATAGAAAGGAGCATTATCCATACTTTATAAAAGGATAAATTTCT
Organism: Hylobates moloch; assembly: GCF_009828535.3. Taxonomy (NCBI): domain Eukaryota; kingdom Metazoa; phylum Chordata; class Mammalia; order Primates; family Hylobatidae; genus Hylobates; species Hylobates moloch. The sequence goes on from NW_026652286.1 coordinate 107,342,704, forward strand.
ATCTACAACCACATGGATGAACCCAGAGGACATTGTGCTGAGTGAAATAGGCCAGACGCAGAAAGAAAAATGCCTCATGATCTCACTTATATGAGGAAGCCACATAATGTTTTTTATAAGAATTTAATGAGAATGAAGAACAGAATCACATTCTTACAGCCATAGAAAGAATGTCAGAAATACATGTCTACAAAACAAATAAAAACTTTAACCTTATATTTCAAAACAATCTCTAGATACTTAAGAAAATAATAGAAGACATGAAAATCATCATTAAAAAGTTAGAAAAATTCAGAAAGGAGGAAATGAAATAATTGAGAAAATAAGTAGAAATACAACAAAAATAAACATTGAAATGAAGATTAAACTAGAAGAAGACTTAAAAAATAAACCGAATAGATAGTGGCTTAAGAGAAATAAAGAGTGAAAAGAAGGGGAAATTGACTGTAGTCTTTAATTCACTCAACAAACAAAAATAATTTCCAGGATTATGGACTTAAATGTGAAAAATAAAATAATAAAGAGTCCAGCACATATGAGACTATCTTAATAAACTTAAGTAGGAAAGCATAAAACAGGAAGCAAAAAAGCAATAAATTGGATTACAATAAAATGAAGACTGTTCATCCAACCAGCATGAGAGTGGAAAGGCAGGCCAGGATGTGTCAGAAGATGTTTACACCACTTACACTGAGCAAAGAATCTTTACCCAGAATATATACAGAGCTATCAAGTCAATAGAATAAAGGGCAAAGTACTTGGATAGGCATTTCACACATCAGCATATCCAAATATGCAACAAATGTACGAAAATGTGCTCAAATGAGTTGGTTATCAGGGAAACACAAATTAAAGGCACAATTAGATAACACTATGCACACACCGCAATGGCTGAGATATAAAATGCTGACACCATTAAGTGCCAGAGGACACATAGAACAACTGGAACCTTTATTCTGAGGGTTGGCGTATGGCTTGGTAAGACCATTTGGAAAACTGGCCGACAATGTCTACTAAAGGGTAGTGTATACATTCACTGCGGTGAAGCAGAAATTTCACATCTTGGTATGTACTCATCAGAAACACAAGACGCAGCAAAATCCAACCATGTACAAGACTAAACATGGCAGCATGATTCTTAATAGCCTCCAATGAGAAACAATTCAAGCATCCGTAGAAAACATCGGCTGTGCTCACGTAATAAAATGCCGATAGACTGCAGCTACATGCAACAACCTCAGTGTGTTTTACAAATAAAAGGCTGAGCAAAAAAGCCAGACACAAAGCTTCCATGTACTCTACTGTTCTGCTATACTTTTCTACTTCAAGATCAAACCAGCAGAACTAATGTGTGTTATTAGGCATCAGAACAGTGATAGCTTTAAAGAAGGTCTAAGTAGTGGCTGGAACAGAATGTAGGGATTCTATTCATTATTTTTGGTGGTGGTGGTTCATTTTGTGTAATTCATCATAGTATACACATATTTGAGCATTTTATGTAGGTGTGCTATTAGTTAATTTAAAAGTTTATTTTAAAACTATGAGTATTTAAATATATCTGTATCTCTGTGACACTTATGTAATCATATACAACTGTACTTATTTACTTAAAATTAGATTCTTCTCACACTCTGTCTACTGCTCAATGTAGACTATCAAATAGGTACTGCCATTAAAAAAACCCAAACCTAAACAACTCTATAGGAGTCTATTATCAGTGCTTATTAGAATTTAAGCATGCATCAGTCAGGTGCCCACTAAGAAAGCTTTTAGAAGAAAATTTCAAGGTGTTAATTGATCCTTCATGAGCATTTGAAGTTCACTTTCCTTTTGTAGTTTCTTTGAAGCTTTGATTGTCTTCAAAAAAGAGGCAGCCATTTATGTAAGTTGAGTCCTTGATTTAATTGATTGAATGCATAAAAGATCTCAGTGAGTATGCTCAAAGTGAGATTGACCTGCATTTTATGGAGTTCACTAAATTTTCTTTTCCCTAAGATGTTTGTATTTCTTTTACTCTCCGGAATATTTTATTGGGTATGGATTATACCATAGTAGAAGTTTTAGGTGACCTGGCAAGCTGGAGCTCCACCACGCATTCAGGCAATGGAAGAGCACACAGCCTGGGGCTGGAGACAGGAGACCGTCTCCGGAGCTGATACATTCGAGTAGGGTCAAAAGCAATGTGGGCTCCAGAGCTCTGTAAGATCACACTTTTTACTGAGAGCCTGGGAATATATTACCTTAAAGGGAGTTGATTCTGTATTCCTATCTCAGGAGTGAGATAAGTAAGTTACATAATTCAACAGGCACAAACACTTGCAGTGCCCTTTTCTAAGCCATCTTTTGCCAGATGCTGGGGATAACAAACTGAACAGACCTTCCCCAAACAATGAATCCATCATACTGCAGGGAAGGCTTCTGGGCAGGCCTTCCACTAGAGTGACACAGAATGAAGGCTACCACTGTGCCGGGCACAGATTAGTCACTGACTTGCTTGACATCCTCCAAAATATCTGCAACATAAAACTTTCTATCCTGTGCTACAGTTTGGATGGAGGAGTGGTGCCAGGCCCTATGCTAAGGGCATGAAAGTCTGTGTGAGAAAGAGAGACAGAGAAAGAGAATCTCCACAACAAAACTACTTACTAACTTTGAAAACGTTATGTGACTTCTGGTTCTATGTTCATGATCATGTTGTTTATAGGTACAGTTTCTTTCTTTCTTTCCCCTCCACGTGAATTTCATTTCTTTATCTTGTCCTAAGCACTGACTGGCAACTCCAATACAATATTGAATAAAGGAATAAAAGGCGACATCCTTTCCTTGTTTTTTCAATAATTCAGTGTAAGTATGCTATTCATTTTTGGGATTTGATTTACAAGAATGGAAATTTCATGTGATTCAACAAAATAGATACAATTTATAAGATTCATGACATTTCATTGTATTTCTAACTTTCTAAGATTATTTTATTGTGAATTTTAACAAATGCTTTTAAAAAATTGTGAAGATTATGTAATTTTTCTCCCTTTTCAGTTAATGTCTTGAATTACATTGGCACCATCATACCTGGAAAGCCCTGGCTATGGAGGATTTTTTACTTAAACAAAATAACAAAACATAAATAAACATATGTTTTAAGAAAATTAGTAGACTTTATTTTGTAGAGCAGTTTTAGGTTTATAGAGAAATTGCTCAGAGAGTGCAGAGAGTTCCCCCACACACCCCCTCCCCCACAACTGCGGCACACCAGCTTCTCTGTTATCAGCATCTTACATGAGTGTGGTCCATCTGTTGCAATTGATGAGCCTGTCTTTTTTTTTTTTTTTTTTTGAGACAAGTCTCACTCTGTCATTCAGGCTGGAGTGCAGTGGTGTGATCTTGGCTCACTGCAACCTCTGCCTCCCAGGTTCAAGTGATTCTTCTGCCTCAGCCTCCTAAGGAGCTGGGACCGCAGGCAGGCACCACCAAGCGTGGCTAATTTTTTTTTTTTTTTTAATGGAGATGTAGTTTTGCCATGTTGGCCAGGTTGGTTTCAAACTTCTGACCTCGGGTGATCCATCCACCTCAGCCTCCCAAAGTGCTGAGATTGCAGGCGTGAGCTACTGCACCCAGCTGAGGAGCCAGTCTTGACACCTGACTACTAACTCAAGGCCATGGCTTACATTAGGACTCACTCTTTGTGTACAGTTCTATGGATTTTGACAAATTATAGTGTCATCCGGAACAGCTTCCCTGACCTAAAGTTGTCTGTGCTCCACCTTCCTGTGATCCCCACTCTCCCCCAACCCCTGGCAACCACTGGTCTTTTTACTGTCTCAATAGCTTTGCCATTTTCATAATGTCATCGTGTGAGGCTCTTCTTGCTTTGCTATAAAGAAATACTTGAGACTGAGTAATTTATAAAGAAAAGAGGTTTAATTGGCTCATGGTTCTGCAGGATGTACAGGAAGCAGGGTGCTGGCATCTGTTAGGCTTCTGGGGAGGCCTCAGGAAGCTTACAGTCTTACAAAGATAAAGCAAGAACAGGAATCTCACATGACCAGAGCAGGAACAAGGGGTGGGGAGGTGTCACACACTTCTAAATAACCAGGTCTCATGAGAAGTCACTCACTGTCACAAGGGCAGCACCAAGCCAGGAGGGATCTGTCCCCATGACCCAAACACCTCCCACCAGGACCCACTTCCAACACTGGGGATTGTAACTCAATATGAGAGTTACAGAGGACAAATTCAAACTGCATCAGCCACGTAGTTGGAATTATGCAGCGTTTTCAGATTGGCATCTTTACTATACCTTCACTTTTCCTCCACACCACCTTTTCATAGCTCAATCACTCATTTCTTTTTAGCTCTGAGTAATATTCCATAGTCTAGATGTACCACAGTTTATTTATACATTTCACATGCTGAAGGGCATCTTGATTGCTTTCAAGTTTTAGAAATTATAAATAAAGCTGCTGTAACCATCTTTGTGCATGTTTTGTGTATACATAAGTTTTCGACTCATTTGGGTGAAACCAAAGCAATATGATTATTAAATCATATATTCAGAGTATATTTGACTTTGTAAAAGATTGCCAAACTGTCTTTCAAAAAAGTGATGACAGCACTGTGCATTCCCACCAACAGTGAGTGAGAGTTCCTGCTGCTCCACATCCTCATCAGCATTTGGAGATGTCAGTGTTTTGGATTTTGTCATTCTAATAAGTGTGTAGTGGTATCTCATTGTTTAAGTTTGTAGTTTCAAAATGGCATATGATGTTGATCATCTTTTTATATGTTCATTTTCCATCTGCATATCTTCTTTGATGAGGTGTCTGTTCAGATCTTTTGCTCATTTTTAAACTGAGTTGGTTACTTTCTAATTGTTCAGCTTTAAGGGTTCATTGCATACCCAAGTCTTCTATCAAGTATGAGTTTTGCAAATATTTTATCCCAGTCTTTGGCTTGTCTTTAAATTTTTTATAGCAGTCTGAATGAACTAAGACACTAGTGATGAGCTCTTACAGGCATCACCTTATTAAATACCAACACTACTCCATTATAAACCCATTTTACGGTTGTGGCTTCAAGAGGTTACATTAAGTAACTCATTCAAGGTCAGGTGTGCAGGCTGCTCTCTGGAAGTCCAGATTTAGGCTGGAAGTCCAAGATCAAGGTGCCAGGATATTCAGTGTCTGGTGAGGGCCTGTGCCTGTGTATGTGTGTGTATACACACACAGTGGAATATTACCCAGCCTTGAAAAAAGAAGGAAATTCTGCCATTTGTGGCAACCTGGATGAACCCAGAGGACATTATGCCAAGCGAAATAAGCCAGACACAGAGAGACAAACACTTCATGATTTCACTTAGGAGATGACTAAAACAGTCACATTCACAGACACAGAGTAGAAGAGTGGTTGTCAGAAGCCAGAGGAGGGAGAAACGGGGAGTTTCTGTTTAAAAGCTGTACAGTTTCTGTTATGCAAAATGAAAAACTTCCGGAGGTCTGCTGTGTAACATCAGCAATGGCTCCATTATTGTACTGTGTACTCAGCGTCTGTTAAGAGGACAGATCTCACACTGTGTTCTCACCACAGTAGAAATGAGAGGCGCGGCCTCTGCCATTCTTTCACCACGCTTTGCTGGGTGCTCACTACCTACGTGCTAAGCACTCTGCTTGGTGCATTGCTGAGCTGCCTGCTGAGGAGTCAAAGGGGTTTGAAGACCTGTAATGTATTTCCATTGGGAAGGAGAGATTGGCAGTTTCACCCTCAGGTACCCCAGTGTCGTCTGGGGCCCTGATCTCTGGTGTCCACCAGAGTTTTCTGCTCTCCCCCGATACCCTGCAGACATGGAAGCATCGGTTACATCATCCCCAAGAGTCCCACCAGGCTGAGAACTTGGGGAGCTGCCTGCATACCTGATCTTGAACAAGTTACTTAGCCTCTTGAAGCCACACCTTTAAAATGGGTTAATAATGAAGTTGTGTTGGTGTATAATGAGGTGGTGCCCGTCACTAATGTCTTAGTCTGTTCTGGCTACTATAGCAAAGCACCTTAGCCTGGGCAGCCTGCTGATGACAGACATGATTTAAAACAGCTCTGGAGGCCGGATGTCCAAGATCGAGGTGTCAGGAGACCCGATGCCTGGCCAGGGCCTGTTTCCTGATGACATCTTCAAGGGTGAAAGGGGTGAGCGGTGCCTTTTTTTTTTTTTCTGAGATGGAGTCTTGCTCTGTCACCCAGGCTGGAGTGCAGTGGCACGATCTTGCTCACTGCAACCTTTGCCTCCCGGGTTCAAGCAATTCTCCTGCCTCAGCCTCCTGAGTAGCTGGGACTACAGGTGCATGCCACCACGCCCAGCTAATTATTTTGTATTTTAGTAGAGAGGGGGTTTCACCATGTTGCCCAAGCTGATCTCGAACTCCCGAGCTCAGGCAATCCACCCACTCGGCCTCCCAAAATGCTGGGATTACAGGCGTGAGCCACCTCGCCCGACCAGGACGTCCTTTTCTAAGAGCGTGAATCTCTCTCATGGGGATGCTGCCCCATGACCTAATGACCTCCCAATGCGCCACCTCCTAATGCCGTCACCCTGGGGTTAGGGTTTCCACCTAGGACCTGGGGGACACAAGCACTGGGTCCATAGCACCTGGCAAGTACTCAGTAAATGTTGGCACCTGTGTTTGTTACGTCTTGGAATCGGACTCGCGATGATCCACTGCACCCAGTGTTTCTCAGAGCCCCAGCTCCACGCTGAGAGGATGGCATTCCAGCTCCTCAGGCCGCCTCCTGCAGTCTCACCTTATTCTTGTTTTCTGGAAGTTTTTTTCTAATTTTAAGCCAAGCACCACTCATTGATATTTTAAGTATTTTCCCCCCTTGCTTCCCTCCCACCACTTCCAGAAATAATGCAGAGCTGCCAATCCCCTTCCCTGCCTAGCAGCTCAAGCTTCTTTGTGTTGTTAACCCATGAACTCCAGCCTCATCCCCAGCGCTGCTGTCAGGGACCAGCACAGCAGTGCAGGAGCCGGGTCAGAGAGAGGAGGCCTGGGGCCCCTGCCAGGCACAGGTCGAGAGCCCCATTGCAGGTTGCCCCCCACCATTGTTTCTTAGGAGCAGTCCCAGAGCCCCAGCAGCCTTCAGCCTGCCACGGGTGATGGTCATGTGTGCAGCAAGTGGGGGAGCCCAGGCCTGGGCTGATGAGCTCATGCTGGGAAGGTGGACCTTCTTGGGGGCTGGGGCTTACCTCCACGCAGCAGTATCTGTGTATTCCCTGAAGCAGGGAGCCAGAGCTGAGAGAAAGATGGGGAGACCTGGCTCTGATGTCTAGACTGACCTGTGCTGTTTCAGTAGCTGTGAGACAGGAGCCATAGAGAAGCTGACAGACCAGTGCCACCAATAAGAAGAAACAGCCCTTCCTGCAGAAAAAAGCTGCAAGCTGGCCTGTCTTCACTGCTCAGGCTCTGGAGGTGGAAGGCCTCCGCTGATGTTCTGACTCTGCTGTGGCATCTAGATGCCTTCTCTAGCAGGGATGCTGGGCGGGGATCCTCTGTGCCCAGTGTAAACTCTGGTGGGCCTGCCCTCTTTTCAGAGCCAACACCACACAGACAGTGATCTTGGCAGGCCAATAACCTCTCTGGGCCTCCTTTTCCTTGTCTGTATACAGCAAGTAGAACAATATTCAGCTGAATTTGATAATGTGAGTGACAGGGCAGTATCCTCATAAATTTTCCCATTCACCTGTTCATTTCATTTGTTCGTACATGCATCCGTTAACTGGCAGGCCACACTATGCTGGGTTTACACACTGAGGATTCAACTAGGAACAAGATAGATGACTGCTTGCTGATTTGAAGTTTACATTCTGGGGGACGCGATGATAAACAAATACATGAGACAGGGAGTGCTCTGCGTGTGGGTGGAGAGCCACTGTGCTATGTTGGAGAAACCTGTGTTTGCCAATCATGCCATCAAGCTGGACACCGCTGCCTCCCACGCCCAGTGCACAGGGCCTGGGGTTGATGGCCCTGAGGACTCCACGGCTGATCAGTTTTGGCGTCTCTTTAGCGCTAATGTCCTGCTGCTAGCAGGATGTCTGGTGCTTGGTCAGCCCCATGCAGGGTCCTCTGGAGAGAAATTTGCCCTGAAAACCAGTAAGATGTGATTGTTCAGAGCAGGAAATTTGCTGTCAGAGCTCCACTGCATGCTAATTGCATAACCTTGGGCAAGTTTCTTATCCTTTTGAAGCCTCAGTTTTCCTATCTGCAAACGAGAGATGAGGATACCTAACTTCACAATATGTGTGAAGCACTCAGCGAGGCCTCTGAAGGTAGTAAGTGCTCAATACATGTTACTCCTGTGTCTGTGCTATTATTATTATTGATACAAAGTGAGCAGTTTTAATAATATGCTTTTTTTTCCCCTTAAGTTGATGTTAGGGTTCACCCGTGGTATTGTACATTCTATGGGTTTGGAGAAATTTGTAGTGACGTGTACTCACCTGATAGTGTCGTACAGAATAGTTTCACTGCCGTAAAAATCCTCCGTGCTCTGCCTTTCCATCCCTCCCTACGCTGTAACCCTTGGCAACCACCGATCTTGTTCTTGTCTCTGTAGCTTTCCCTTTTCCAGAATGTCACACAGTTGGAAACACAGTCAACAGACAGCCTTTTCAGACTGACTTCTTTCATTTAGTAATGTGAGGGTTTTTTTTTCTTGTTGTTTGTTTTGTTTTGTTTTGTTTTTCAGAGTTTCACTCTTGTTGCCCAGGCTGGAGTGCAATGGCGTGATCTCGGCTCACTGCAACCTCCACCTCCCGGGTTCATGCGATTCTCCTGCCTCAGCCCCCTGAGTAGCTGGGATTAGAGACATGCACCACCCCGCCCGGCTAATTATGTATTTTTAGTGGAGACAGGGTTTCTCCATGTTGGTCAGGCTGGTCTCAAGCTCCTGACCTCAGGTGATCCACCCACCTCGGCCTCCCAAAGTGCTGGGATTACAGGTGTGAGCCACTGAGCCCAGCCAATAATATGCATTTAATTTTCCTCCGTGTCATTTCATGGCTTAATAGCTCATTTCTTTTATCACTGAATAACTGTCTGGATACACTGCAGTGTATTTAACCACACACCTATGGAAGGGCATCTTGGCTGCTTCTGAGTTTGGGCCATTATGAATAAAGCTGCTGTAAACATCCGTGCGGGATTTTGTGTGGACGTAAGTTTACAGCTACTTTGGATAAATACCAAGGAACAATAACATGCTTCTTTAAAAAGACAATTTTCTAACTTATTTTAAAACTACAGTTGACCTATCATTCATAACTATTCATTGCTACTTTAATCAGACTTACTGATTCAGATTGATTAGGGGCCGTACTCCTTCATTAATTCAGCCAATTATTTACCAAGCTTCTCACCAGGTATTGAATATGGAGCTAGGGATAGAGACATAAACAAGCGGTCACCTCTGCCCTCAAGACTAGCCCAGAAACGCAGACAAGGAAGCCAAGGATGGAATACGAGGCTGCCGTAAAGGAATGAGTGGGTATGCACAGGCGTGTGGAGCACAGAGGCCGGGTCTGCATGGCGAGGCCCTTGAGGGAAGGGGTTAGAGGGGAGACCAGGTGGGAGGTTCCCTGTATATTGAGCCTCCTCCATGTGTCCCCCAAGCCCCCTATCCTCCTGAACTGTCGCACATTGACGGATGTGTAAGATAAACCCCTAACAGTGAAGCCTGGATTCACAGAGGAGCAGAACGATGGGAAATGAATAGCTGAAGCCACAGGCATTTCATGGGTGGAATCCACAGGAGTCAATGATGAAGAGCATAGATTTGCAGAACTGACAGAAAAGAAGACTAATTTGGTTTTGTCATTGTCCTCTGCATCCAGGCGAATCTGATGTGATCGTGGCTGTGACTTTTCGTCGGGTGACATGCAGTTGGTGTCCTAGTTGCTGACACCTCCTTCTGGTTCATCAGGCAAGCATTTCTCGCTCTCTGTGGGGCAGGGGATGAGTTTCTTGTGACACCTGTGGCATTCGTGACCAACCCTCCGCTCTGGTGTCTCTGAGGGGCACCCCCATGCCCTCACTCCACTCATTAGAAGGACGAGCAGGCCAGGTTAATGAGCCTGGCCTGGAAGCCAGAGGACGGTGGCTTCCCTTTCTCCTGCTGCCCCAGAGCAGCCCCTTGAGTGAGCTGTGGCCAGTCTCAGTCTCCATTCATAGCTCCATCTAGTGTCACTGGTCTGTGATTCCTCTCCACAAAGGTACTAATTACTTCAATTCAGGCTTCATGCTCAGGCATTTAGAGGAAGCTTCAGATGCAAAATTGTTTACAAATTCAACCTTTCTTGAGTCTGAACTCTGAATGTAAAAAATATATTTGCATAAATCTGAGTGCTAAAAGGCAGGCACAGGTTCTATTAAACACTCAGCTCCCGCCTGCTGCAAGTGTGCTGGGGGAGTGTGGGTGGCTCCTCACCCTGGGCATTGCCATGCTGGGGTGAGCTGGACACATCTTGGGATGAGATCGCCTGTGCTTCCCCTTCACAATCTCCTCAGACCCAAACTGTCTCCCATAGGGTAAATCATTTCTATGCTCCGCCCCACCCCATCACAATCTCACTCCTTATACAAAGTCTCCGACTCACTCCTATCCACACTTGCAGTACAAGACGCCTCCGTGCACCTCCTCATGTCTCCCCAGGCCTGCCTGCCTCCCAGTCCCACAGACTCCTGCTGTGCTTGGCTGACACTGGCCAGCCCACTGCACTTGGCTCGGAGACGCTGCTGTGTGGTCTGCCCAATGTCTCTTCCTGGCTTGCTGGGCCTCCCTGGCTGTTGCTGTGAAGCCGTGCCCACTCGTTGCATTGCTGGGGCTCTGGCCTCTCTGCCTCCTTTCAGACTTGGATGAGCTGCCGTGGCCCAAGGAGGGCCTGCTGCCGAGGTCTGCCCACTCCCCGTAGGGCCAACTAGACAAACAGACCTGAGGGTATGGGACAGAAAGGAGTTATGTTCCTCCCAACCTCCTCTCCCACGGACTGCATCACAGTTTGATTTCATAGAGCACAGCCCATAGGAGGAGATCTGTGGACACGAATAGCTGAAGTCGCAGAGTGACCGATCACCTTCTCAATGGCTCACCATGAAGCGGAGGTCATAGGAGGAGATTCTTGGATGTGAATAGTTGAAGTCACAGAGTGACTGACCACCTTCTCAATGGTCACCATGAAGCAGAGGCCAGGGCAGGATCCCCTGACCTCGAACCACTTATCATTCTTCTCCATCTCCCATTTATTTCACACGTGTATCAGGATTGCTTCTACTAAATAAAGCCCAAGTCTAAATCCTCATATCCGGCTCCACTTTCTAGGGGAATTGGGCTGCATGAATTGTATCAGAGTTGTTCTGAAAGCCAGCTCTTGGGGTGAGATTTTGGAACTGGATGAGCAGCTTGTGAAGGGCAATCGGAGCCATGTGGATGATTTGGTGTCAGAGGGGATTACCCTGGGCAGGCTGGGCCCTTGCTTGGTTTCCTTGGGAAGCAGAGAGCCCAAGACCCAGCACTGAGTGCAAGTAATTTTATGTTTTATGTTTGAGATGATAGCAGGAAGATGGAGTGAGGAGGAAGGGAGATTAAGAAAGACCTGAAGAAAAGCCAGTGTAAATGTGTGTTACTGAGGGAACTCCCATGAGAAAAAGTGACTGAAGTTTGCTGAGACCTCTGATAATTTTTCACATAAAGATTACTGGGATGGACATTTAGTCACTGAGGCCCATCTCACTTGTTTGAAGTTTGTCTCTAGAGACATTAACTCCCACAGCTGCTACACTACTTGTCCTTGGGCCGGTGAGCCAGGGGAGAGCTTGGTCAGCGCCACACAACAGGACCTCCAGGACCAAGTGCCACAGGCTGGAAGAAGCTGAGGCACCGAAAGAGGCTGTGGTGGGGGAGGAGGGCCCTGAGGAAGAATGAGGGAGGAGCTGACACACGCTGCTTGAAGCAGGGCATTTCCACCGAGAACCTAAACTTGCTTGTAGTTGTCTATCTCAGGCAGTTCTGAAACCAGCACTAGGTTGAAGACATGCTGTGGGAAACCAGAGACATCTGCCACAGTCTGTGCTTTCCTCATTCAGCTAGGCTGTGTCTTCGGCCATCTCCCTATTAAAATCACCCTCCTGGCCCCTGTACTAACAAACTAGATTGGCAGTTGATGGATAATATCATAAACTTAGCTAGGGGGAAGCTCCAGGCACAGCTACTCCTCTGGAGTGGTGTTCTTACTGGAGTGGATTAATGTGCCGATCATCATCCCACTGCCTCCCCACTGGAATCTGTCTTCCCTTGGCCTGCTTTGTGATCCCTGAGCTTGGCCCTGTGGCCGTGTCTCCCTGCCAGCGGGTGCAATGCTATGCTTTTTCAGTAGTCAACCGTGGAGGGAAGTTACAAGGTACAGCAGAGGTTGAGCCCTCGTCCCTCATTCCTGTGTGCTCTTTTTCCTGTTGCAGCATGGCTGGCATTCCGGAGTCCTGGGGTGCCCAATGAGCTTGTCTGGCAGGCCAGAGGATGACTTCCCATGGACCATCTGCCCTGCCAGCACCTCAGGTAACAGCCGCAGGTCTGGCTCTTAACTTTGGGGCTGAGTGAGCCCTTTTCCTCCTTGGCTGTCCCACTCAGTCCTAGAGGTAGGTAGAACTCCCTGCATTTGCCAAGTCTGTATTCCTTTGAGTTATTTTTCTCTTACCCCTTTTAGTAGTTCACCATGTTACTGTTACTAGTTAGTAATTCTTTACATTAAATTTTCCCTGTTCTAATTACAGAAAGTTGGCTTCTGTCTCTTGACAGGACACTTATAATAAGACACAATCTCTGAATCCTGAGAGGCAGCTGCTTATTTGGTGAATTTTTTTTTTGCCAGTTCTCATAATGAGGAAGAACCCGTGGCAGCTTGCTCTTGCATAGCAAGGACAGCAGTACGGTTTTACTCTTGTGCACCATAGCTCTGCTAACTTTCTTGATCTCTAATCCAAATGCAGTCCAGAGGGATCTAACTGCCTCAACATTCCAGGGCTCATCATGCCAGACACATAAAAAACACCACACTCATTGGACCTGGAGATTAAGAAATGTGCAAATAGTGATATGCGGGCGTGCCAGGAATGGGAGGACAGAATCAGGACAATACACTCACCCGTATGAAATTTTGAGGGTCTAAGGGACTATGTTACGGTCCATCTCATTTAAGAAAAAGGACAAATTGCTGCTCCTCACACTTCCTTCAACTAAAAAAAAAAACAAACGTGTGCAGCTGTCTCTGGATCTTAGGGTGCTATTTTCTGCATTTGCTAGCACTTCCCTGATGACAGCAACTTGTGCTGTGATTTGTGACACTTGCCCTCATTCTTCCAGATCTGCTCTTGCCCTGTTTCTTCTCTGGCTTCTCCACTCCTAGCTCTGTGGCCCACCCTGTGATCAGGTGGGTGAGCTTGGCCCCTGGGTTAGATCTGAGCTCTCCCCAGAAGACTGTCTTGCCTGCAGCTTTGGCTCTTAGCACTTTCGATGCCTGCACTAAAAATTCTGCACTCCAGTCCCGGTCCTAGGACTTATCTTGGCAGGGCTGGTAGGGTCTCTGTGAAGGACACTTCATCTGGGCTACTTCTGGAGCTCAGTGCAGGGAGTCCAGCTTCAGCAGGCTCTTGTTGGGCAGGAGGAGGCCCCAGATGGCATCCCCAGCTGCTCGCATGAGTGGGAATTTTTGTGGCTAGAAATCAGAGAGCCGGTGCAGGGCCCACGTTGCAGCTGACAGTGCACCTGACACAGGAGCCACTGCAAGAGTAGAGGGGAAGGAGGACTTGGAGGAAAATAGAAACTGCCTCCAGGGCTGACCAGGAGACACCCCAGCCTCTGGGATTTCCCATTTTGGAGAGGGTACTGGGCTCTCACAGGTCATGATGCAGCCAGTCTCATCTAGAAGCTCAGAGGCAGGGTGAACTCAGAATATATCTGATTTCAATAAAAACTGAACATTTAGGTCAAATCACTATTTAAGTCCTTCCAGTCTCAGCTTGGGTGATTTCATGAGCCCTCTTCTCTAGCTAAACTCTGAGGTCCAGGCCTGGGGTGAACCCACCTGCAGCCCAGCTACTGGGGTCATTCCAGCCCCTGTCCCCATGGCCTCCCACAGGGAGGGTCACTGTTCCCCCTGAACTCTGAGAGCAGCCCTGCTGTGGGACAGCACTTTCCCCCTGATTGAGTGAGGATTGTGACCCACCCCAGCAGTGACAGAAAGGTGTGTCACATAAGCGGAACCAGGGACAGAGAGTAACATTTGGAAAAGTCCACATGGAGACACCAGTATGCCTGGCAGGGTAAAGGTGGGCCCTGGAGAAGGGTGCGGCTCCCTAGGGAGAGCACTGGGTGGCGCTGGAGTCGAGGGGGCAAAAACCAACCCACCCATGACTCACGGGTCCCTGGAAGCAGAACGATGCGCCCCAACCCAGACACTTGGGCTGCGTCGGAGAGGACAGAGCTGCCGTCCTGACCTGCTCTGGGCAGTGTGGCTACGGCAAGAGACAGGTCAGCTCTGGGGGGAAGGCTCAAGCTATGAAGCCAGGTAACCCTCACCTTGTCACTACCTGTGTGACTTTCAGCAGGAGTCACACTCTGTAAGCCTTAGATTCCCAATCTGTAAAATGTTTCACAGGACTATTGGTGAGGGATGAATGATGTAGAATGTATTGAAAATTTAGCCAGGTGCCTGACCCCGAGCGAGTGCTTGCTGAGTGTGAACCATTACTCCAGTTCAAGGGAAAGGCAGGTCAGAGGTCCTGGAGAGGAAGTGCCAACACCCCAGGTGTCTAAGGTGGCCCCTTCCCTCTCCTCCTCCCTATGGGGGCAGAGTGCTGAGGTGGGAGCAGGCTGGAATGAGATCCAAGCAGCCTGGGACCCGCCTGTGCCACTGCCAGCCACCAGCTCTGGGCAGCAGGGGCACAGGCACTCCCAGGAGGAGAGGATCACAGGGACAGGCAGGAAGGAGGGGAATTCCAGAAAGCTTCCCAGGGAGATGCTGACCCTGGGGTCCCTGTCTGGAAGGGGAGAAGGTGGCAGTGAGTACTAAGATGGGGATAGCCTGGGGGGCCAGGCGTGGTGCTGGCTGGGCCACTATACATCAGGGCATGGCCCCTGTGCTCTGAGGCAATTCACAGAAGCCCCAGGCCTCTGGGCAGCCCCCAAGAGAAATGTTTCCCCAGTGTCCAGAGGCCGCTATTGGGACATAATTCATGAGGCAGATCTGAATTTCCAACAGGACACAGTGCAGAACGGCTGTTTGACGCGGCTGGGGAGACCGGGAGCTGCTGTGAGGAAGTGCAGAGGAAGAAGGAGCTCAGCCTGCCCTCAGGAAGCTCCGGATTCACGGGAGGAAGGTGCTGCCCACGTCACCAGTGCTGTGTAGGCTGCCGTGGAAGAGAAGCTTCACTCGGGAGACCACTGGACATCCTGGGAAGAAAGCAGGACACTCTGTAACCAGAAGTCTTGGACCCACTACCTCCTGCCATGGATCCTTGAACAGGCCTTTTACCCTCTTGAGAATTAGCTTCACTGAGACTTTTTGTTCCTGCCAGGGCCCCAAGCATTGTTGGGAAGTTGGGGAGTCCCTTGGCTCTGTGATGTGTCATTGGTGCACGGTGACAATTTATGACCTGACAGAGAGAAGCCTTCCCATGAGCTTCTTAGAAAAGGTTTGGAAACTTAGACCATGAGCGCTTCTCTTTTCCAAGTTTCCTGTAACCCATAGAGGTCAGGGCGTACATCAGAAGAGCTTCCAGAGTATGCCCTTATTATGGTCCTGAATAGCTGATTGCCCTCTGCACGTTAGTTTCCTCATCTGTAAAACAGACTCACAAGCTAATTCTGAGGTTCACCTGAAGTGAGAGGGGTGAAGGGTGTCTGTAAACTTGAAAGTCCTATGCGGATGGTGCTGCTAGGAGGGTGACAGTATGAGCCTGGTCACCATCATCCCTCAGGCCTCCTGCTTCTCCTGGAAACTCACCAGCACTAGGTCATAGCTGGAGGCTGCCTGGGTTCATCTTGTGACATCAGAGCAGACACACAAGCCCAGGCAGAAAAATGAAAATGCTCTATAGATGCTCCCAAAATGTGGTCCCTACATATTGCCATGACCAGAGAACTTCCTGGAAACAGCACCCAAGGCATTGGGTAGCTTTTCTTTCCCACAAATAGCATCTCCGGCTGTGTGGCCCAGAGTGTCCTGAGAATCTCTGCCGCCCAGACCCCCCTTCTGGCTCCTCCTGTCAGGCGGGGGGCAGGCTTGGCAATGCTGGAGAACAACTGGCACCTGCAGACATCAGCAGCGGCTCGGTCTGAGGCACACTCTGGCTCGGTGCAGATGAGCCCAGCCCCTGGGTTCCTAATATGGCTTCTCCAGCATTCTTTCCAGGAGCTGGCTCATTTCTCAGTCTCAATCCTGGAATGACAGAAGGTTCTCTCCTCTAAAAACCCACTTTTCTAGGCACTCTGTGTTGAAATCTCAAACTCCTGGACCCAATCCAAAGGTGACGCTTCCTGATACACCTGACCCTTCCATTTTGAACACAGCACTCCAGCCTCTTGGCAGCCTGGGACTTGGTTCGTAGCTGCATTGCGATACTTTCATCCTCTGGCCAGGTGTCATTGCCATCTGGGCATGTGGTCATCTCCTGTACATGACTGTGACCCTACAGGATAAGGAGCCTCTCCCTCTTCCTGCACCTTCCACAGTGAACCGAGCACTGCGTGGGATGAGAGACTCAGGCTTTGAGACTCACTCAGTACTCGCAGTACTGCCACTCATGGTTTGGTATTGAGCAGTAGTTTATAAACCAGTTTCATACGTACATTTTTTTAAATTTAAACTTTCCTGAAATGTCGTCTCCTGCATCAGAGAGACTGCAGGAATGAGAATGACTATCAGATCCTTTCCTTCCCAGGTCCCAGTGCAGTGCAGCACATCGGAGACGCTGCAGAAGGGCCTCTTCAGTGAGTTCTCAAGGTATTGTTCTCATTATGGAGGTGGGAAGATGGAAGCTCACAGAGTTTAAACGAGCGTTCTAAGGTTTAGTAAATGCTAAAGACCAGACAAAAAGCCAGGTCCTCTGATCCCAACAGCAACTCTTTTTCCAGTGGAGGAGAATCCAAGAAGAGCTGCAATCATTCTGATGCTGAAACTGTGCTTTTCAGCTCCCTCGGTCACTTGAAGACATGATCTTTCCCACCATGGTTCCTGGCTTCTGCCTCCATTCCAGCTTAAACACTCTACATACTCGAGCACTAATCACGCAGCCAACATTGGGACTTTCTGACAGGGGCGCCATGGCAGCCTGTTGCTCTGAGAGCTGGTTCACACCTGGGCTGAGATGTGGATTCCTCCTCTCTGCAGGTGGAGACTGGGACTGCCATGGGCCTCCCCAGCTGGCCCCCTTCAGGCAGCGAGTAGCAGCCCTATGGAGTGATGCCAGCACGCCCTGGGCCGTGGCAGTACTCACACCCTCCACGTATGCATGCCATGAATGAAAGGGGGCTGGGCAACACCCTGTGCCCCACACCATACCCAGACCACATGCACCCTCTCTCTCTCCTTCTCCCCTGAACAGCTCCTGCTTTCAGAAAGCTTTTCCTAAACAGGTGGTAAGGCGTTTTCCTGCTAGTCTCTCTGGCACCCAGGCTTTCTTAACAAAACCTCCTCGTTCACTTATCTTATCTCCCCCAGGGTCACTGGTGGACCCTCCCCTGCACTCAAGTCAGCAAATCCCACAGAGGGTTAGAGAAGAGGGGGCGGCTTTGCAGTGAGACAGACCTGCGTTCGAATTCCAGCTTTGGTTCAAACGGCCAGCTGTGTGCCCTGGGGCAAGTCATTTGTTTAGTTTTTTTCATCAACTTCCTCCTCTGTAAAATGAGAATGCACTTGAATAAAAACATGCCTGTGAGGTATTTAGCAAAGAGCTGGCACAGGGTAATCGCTCAGTGCGTAGTTACCACTGTCCTGGTCATCGTCATGACAATTATCAGTCACTCTCTGTCTGCTTCATGACTTTAGTTGGCACATCTAAAACCCCCACGACAACATCTGACACAATGTAACTAGATTGTAGTGCTCTCTAAGAAACAACCCTGCAAAGCAGCCACAAACCAGGCTCTCATCCCCACGATTTGAGCACCCTGGTTACATGGAAGTTTAATTTCTTCCTGGCTAAATCTAGAATGTGGGAAATTCTGCAGAAATAAATGACCTAGTTTCCTGAACAGAATAAACTGCATGGGAAGAGGGGAATGCAGGTGTGACAGGTCTAAAGAAAGCAGCCGGTGTGCGTAGGCCCTGGGTGAAACCTGATTGAAACACAGTGACTGTAAGAAGGTCCCTCTCCCCGCTTTTTTGAAAATGTCGAGAAATTTGAGCATAAGCCAAGTATTAGTTTAATTGTTAGAAATCTTGTTAGATACAATTGTAGAATTGCAGTTACGGGCTAAATATGTTTATTCATTAAAAATACATGAGGAAGTGCTTTCAGGTAAAATTGTAATGCCTGGGATTTGCTGGAAAATCTCCGAGGAGAAATCTGAGGGTGGGGAGATGAAAGAAGTCAGCCATGAGCTGGGGGGAGGGTACAGAGGCTGAGGTTGAACATCCTTCACTCCTCTTTCTACTTTCACGTAATGTGAATGTTCTATAATGAATAATTATAAAAGTAAACAAAAGCTCCCACTAACCTAACTGTGTCCTGGTTTCCGAGGTTCCCAGTTCCAGCTCAGCGGCCTGTGTTCTGGGGAGGGGTCCTTTCCAGGTGAGGGATCCGAGGGGACTGGCTCCCTCACACACACACACACACACACACACACACACACACACACACACAGTGCACCCTTCCCACCCTTCCCACTGGCACTCAGGCAGCCTCACACCCTCTCTGCCACGCCAGACACGCAGGACCCTGGGCCAGTGACCTAACCCTTCTGCACCTCGGAGCCTCCCTGTGAAACTGGGCATGGGGATATCAAGCCCCTAGGCTTGCGTCTGCTGCATAAGAAGCACTCCAAAAGCATTGCTCCGCCCCTCTCCCGGGCTCTGTTCTCTCCCGGTCTATCTAAACCTCAGACGGCTACAGAAGCCCAGCACTCCGTGACCCTGTCAGGGGAACTGATGGCCCCAGTGATGCAGGCCTGGCAGTTCGGGGTGAGGAACACAGTTCCAAGCCCAGTCACCTCTCCCTTCCTGTGCCTGCCTGTGAACTAGAGCTTCAAGCAGCTCCAAATAAACTCGACAGCTCCTGGCTATGCCACATTGGCCTCGAAGGGGGAAATTTGAGCCAACTTAATATCTTCCTTGAAGAATCTGCTAATTTTGATGCCAGGAGCACTTCACCAGCTGTCGATAGCTCCAGTGAGAAATGAGCCAGAAGAGACACGTTTGACCTGCTGTGGATCCAGATCCAACCACGCGTATGGGACTTGGGAGACAGGCACGTGGGTGGGCACGTTGTCAGCAGAGGCTGGCTTCAGACTGAGGATGAACAAATACAGGAGCCCAGACCAGGTGGCCTTGGCCCCTGTAGGCGATGGTGAGAATACTGATTTATATTAAGAGGAATGAAAGATGTGGAGAGTAAACAATTCTCATTTTCACCATCAAATGATAAGAACTGATCTTCTGCGTTTAAGTAGTTATAATTAGGTCATTGCAAAATTAACAAAATTAATAAGCTTGTATCTAGGAGACTTCCTAAGACAGCAGTGTCCAGCTGGGTAATGGCACGGATTATGCCCACACAGCCCGGCCACTCTACCGGGGAAGCAGCCGCCGTTGGGACAGCCTAGGGAGAGGGTGCAGGCCTTCCCCATCAGCTCAGCAGCTTATGGCCCAGTGGGTTTAGATACTGGTAGGAAGCTCCTCACCCTCTTGCCCAATGTCTACAAAGGGTTGTTTTGTTCACGATGTCCAGAGGTCTAGTTGCTCGTGACAGGTGGATAAGTCCAGGGACTCCACTGGGGCCTGAGCCAGAATTGTTGCGGCACCTTCTTGCTTCCCCCGTTCCCTCCCCTATCCCAGGCAGGTCCTGGCTAAAGATGTCCTTTTCCAGCTGGGTGTCAGGGGTAGGGTCTTGCCCCTCAACTCCTGGCCACAGGGGGACTTTCTCCTTATCTACAGCCCAGGCCAATAGTCTCTTTCTCTGTCCTTAAGGGATTTAGGGAATAGCCGGTCCTCTCCCACCCTCGAATGGATCTCATGTTACTGATCATGTCACCACCCGGGGTAGGTTTCTGTGGCCTGCATCCAACTCCAGGCGGGCGCTGCTCCTCGTCTCCCAGGCTCCACAGGCATTTTCCTCCGTGTGCACTCCAGAGGCTCTGGTGGTGGGTGTGTGGAAAGAGCCTGCACCCCTTCTGTATCAACTTCATCGCCAATTAAGTAAAGCTTGGCATCCTCAGAGGAAAGATTTCATTATAAATTCTTAACGTATTTAGAAATATCAGCATAATCATTATAATGCATTATTCAGTTAGTTAAATGTGCTTTAAAAAAACACCATGAAATATATCTTCATTGTACAGGCATCTGTTGTTTCTTGCAAACGATTAGCTGTCACTGAATCATCAATTTTTTATTTTATTGTGTGTCTAAGGCTATTTGTTCTAATTAAGGCCCATGCGTGGTGCCAAGCAGGCTTGCCTGACTCTGGAAGGGGCTCCCATCCTGCTTTGTCTAACAGTCCTGAATGTGCTGGACGGGCAACCCCAGGAGTGACAGGAGTCAGGATTGTGGGACAGGCATGTCAGGGGTGTGTGAGCCCAATCCCACCCCTGCAAGAAGGTTTCTGCCCACCAGGAGCCACAGCCCTGTATGCTTGAGTCCCACCCTCCCTTCCCCACCTGATGTGCCTCTGACACCCAAGAAAGGCGGCTGCAGAGAGAGCCCTGGTGGCTCCTGTCCTGCTCTGCCAGGGAGCCACACAGGGGACAGTGGCAAGCCCTGTGGTGGGCACCCTGGGTTTTGCGACAGGTGGGAGCTGGGACTTCAGGGAGCGAGGGCTAGGAAGGAGGCAGTTCCTGGGACTGGCATTCTTCCCTGGAGATATAGGCTCACTCT
The DNA here is from genome assembly GCF_009828535.3 of Hylobates moloch. Classification (NCBI taxonomy): domain Eukaryota; kingdom Metazoa; phylum Chordata; class Mammalia; order Primates; family Hylobatidae; genus Hylobates; species Hylobates moloch. The sequence goes on from NW_026652286.1 coordinate 107,363,834, forward strand.
GAGCCTCCTCTCCTGGGCTCCAGGTGCAGACAGGGAGGGGTGGTGCTGGGGAGATGGAGGTGGGGAGAAAAATGAAGTTTTATTAAGAGGTCACTATGTAATGAGAGGGATTTATAGATAATAAGGCAAAGAAAATTAAGAGTGAACATGATGAAGAGCTGAGACAAGAGGCTTTATGATTTTCCCTCTGGCCACATCAAGTCTACCAAGCATAAAAGAGGGGAAGTAAAAGCAGAAAAGGAATTGTCCCTTTCAGAGTGCTCTAAAGTTGGCACTTCTCATAGGGGGTTTGATGTTGGCTTCACACTATAGACTCCCTCTTTCTCTGTCCCTAAGCTTCCCCTACCGCCCCCTCCCAGCACAGGTCCCTCCAGTGAGATATCCACCCCGCCCCCATCCGTAGCCACTTCCTTTTAGCACTCACAAATCATAACATTGTTGAGTTGTGTGTGTGTGTGTGTGCGCACGCGTGCACGCATGTGTGTGTGAAGACAGCAGAGAAAGAGAATACACTTCATCTACTGTGGGGTCCCTGCTCTCAGGGATGCCGTGATGCAAGGCACAGGACCCTGCCTGGTGCCCCCTATATGATGACAGCGGCCCTCATCCAGCTGTTTTGAGGGTGAAGTGGAGGAGTGAGTGCAGTGATGACTCAGGCCGCCAGCGTGCGATCTCCCTTCCCCGTTGGTGCTTGGTGCTGGGGGTGGTCTTGTAGAATGAGTGTCAGCCTGGCTCCCCACCTCCTAGCTGTTAATCTTCAGGAGTAGTTGGGAGCACGAGCACTTCAAGGCATTTCTGTTCTGCCCCAGTTAGGGACACGAGGCAAACACAGGCCTTTGGTTTCTCCAGGACTGATATAACCCAGAAGTGCTGGAAAGTTAAGTTTCCATGGGCTTAAGGAACAGTGAGAGATGGAGAAGGGAAAGAGAGTGAACAAGATCATTCGTGTTCCTCCTGGTCCTGGCTTGCAGGAGGTCAGATGGCCCCGGCGTGGCAGCGTGCCCCTCATGTCTCCCTCCCCTCTCCTAATTCCATCACTCCTGCCTCCCAGGGACACATATCCCAATGAAGTGTGCACGTAATGTTTTTGCTTTTAATTTAACTTTTTATACTGAGAGAATTGTAGATTCACATGCAGTTGAGAAAAATAATACAGAGAGATCCTCGTTCCCTCTACTCAGTCTCCTCCAGTGGTAACACCTAGTAAAACTATAGAGAATATCACAACCAAGAGATTGACCTTGATACAGTGAACACCTTCTTTCACCCTTTTGTAGGCATGCCACCTTCCCCCCAGTGTCTCCTCCCTGTCTCCTGGCAACCACTAATCTGTTCTGCATTGTATAATTTTACCATGCCAAGAATGTTATATGCATGAAGTCAAACAGCATGTCACCTATTGGGATTGGTGTTTTCACTCAGCCTAAGCTCTGAAGGCCCGTCCACTTTGTCGTGTGTGTTGGTAGCTTGCCCCTTTCCACAGCTGAGTACTATCCTATCAGATGGAAGGGGCACAGTTCATTTAACCATTCACCTGTGGAAGGATGTCTGGGCTGATTCCACTTTTTGACTATTATGGATAAAGTTGCTTTGTCTGTGTAAACATAGTTGTTTTGTTTTCTTATAAAAATGCCCAGGAATGCAATTTCTGGATTTTATGGTACTTGGATGCTCTGTTTATTGAGACACTGCCAAACTGATTCCCAGAGGAGCTGTATCAGTTTGCATTCTCCCCACTTTAGACTTCCAATCTACCGGTGATCCAGCTTCTCGGCAACTTTGCTGGCGTTCCATGTTGTCACTAGTTTTTGTTTTAGGCGTTCTGACAGGCGTGCGGTAATATCTTCCTGTGGTTTTAGTTTGCATTTTCCTAATGGCTAATGATGTTGAAACTGTTTTCATTTGCTTATTTGCCCTCTGTGTATTATCTTTAGTTAAATGTCTCTTCATATCTTTTACTATTTTCTAATTGGATTGATTGTTGTTTTGAGTTTTGAGAGGAGCTTTTCCCAGGGAAAAAGTAGTTAATTTTGATGAAGTCTAATTTATCCATTTTTTCCTGTTATGGATTTGCTTTTGGTGTCAAGTCTGAGAACTTTTGGCTTAGCCCAAAAGGTTTTCTCCTACGCGGTTATGGGTATTTTACAAACCGTTTACAGCTCCTATTCTATACTAAGCTAGTGGTCCATGTGGAAGTTAATTTTTGTATGAAGTGTGAGGTTTAGATCAGTGTTATTCTTTCCCTGTGGATGTTCAATTGCTCCAGCACTGTTTGTTGACGAGATTCTCCCTCTTGCCTGAAATTGCTTTGCACCTTGGTCAAAATCAATCAGGCATATTTGTGGGGTCTTTCTCTGGATCCTTTTTCTGTTCCGTTAATCTCTGTGTCTATCCCTCCACCAATACTACAGAGTCTCGCTTACTATAGCAATATAATATGTCTGAAATTAGGTTAGAGTGATTTCTTCTATTTTCTTTTTATTTTTCAAAATTGTTTTAGCTACTCTAGTTCTTTTCACTTCCTATATAAATTTTAAAACAATTCAGCCTGTATTTATAAAAAACTTGGTGGGATTTTGATAGGAATTGCCTTAAACCTGCATACCAATTTAGGGAGATTGACCTGTTTAATATTTTGAGTTTTCTAACCCGTAAATATGGTACATCTTTCCATTTATTTAGATCTTCTATTATCTCTTTTATTAGGATTATGTAGGATTTAGCATACATGTCCTATACATGTTTTGTCAGATATATATTTTTCATTTCACATTGTTTTGAGTGATTATAAATGGTAATGCATTTTAAATTTTGCTGTCTGCTATGTACTAAATTGAGATCCCCCTCGAATTGATATGTGGAAACCCCAACTCCCAGCTTGATGGTGTTCAGAGATGGGCCTTTGGTAGGTGATGAGGTTTAGATGAGGTCATGAGGGTGAGGCCTTCGTGGTAGGGTTAGTGCCCTTATGAGAGGAGACCCCAGAGAACCTCCACATGCTCTTGGCAGCATGCTAGGGCATGGAGGAAAGTGCTGTCTACAAGCCAGGAACTGGCTCACAAAATAAGGTGAGCTGTGTTTCCACCTCCTCTATATTTTGGAAGACATTGTGAAGAATGTGTGTTAATTCTTCTTTATGTGTTTGGTACAATGTACCAGTGAAGTCTTCTTGTCCTAACTGTTCTTTGTGGAAACTTAAAAAAAAAACTACTAAGTCAGTATATTTATTTGTTCGTTTATTTATTTTTGACACAGGTTTTACTCTGTCACTTAGTCTGGATGCAGTGGTACAACTGTAGCTCACTGCAGCCTCCAACTCCTGGGCTCAAGTGATCCTCCTGCCTTAGCCTCTTGCGTAACTGGGACTACAGGTGCACACTGCCATACTCTTCTATTTGTTTTATTTTTTATTTTTTGTAAAGACGGGAGTCTCACTTTGTTGCCCAGGCTCTCCTTGAACTCCTAGCCTTAAATCTTCCTGCCTCCACCTCCTAAAGTGTTGAGATTACAGGTGTGAGCCACAGTTCCTGGCCTCTATTTACTTGTTAGAAATCTTTTCATATTTTCTGTTTCTTTCTGAGTTAGTTTGTGTAGTTTGTGTCCTTCTAAAAATTTATCCATTTTCACTAGGTTATCTGATTTTTTGGTACACAATTGTTCACCGTATTCTTTTATAGTACTTTTTATTTCTGTAAAGTTGATGGGAATGCTTTCACTTTCTTTTCTTTTTGTAATAATTCAACCCTGTTTGTTTTTTTTTTTTGTAGTCTAGCTAAACGTTTGTCAATTTTGTTGATATTTGGGGAGAAACAACTTTTATTTTTCTTGATTTTCTCTATTGGTTTTTATTCTTTATTTTGTTTTTCCCACCAGTCACGACTTCCTTCCTTCTAATTGCTTTGGGTTCAGTTTGCTTTTCTTCTAGTGTCTTCAGGTGAAAGAGCAGGTTATAGATTTGAGATTTTTTATTATAGGTATTTGTAGCTATAAATTTTCTTTTAAGCACTCTTTTTTGCTATATCCCATATTTTTTGGTATGTTGTGCTTTTGTTTTTCACCTCAGAGTGTTGACTAATATCTCTTCTGATGTGTTCTTTGTTGTATCCATTGCTTGTTTAGCAATTTTTTAATTTGTATAAAGTTGAGAATTTCTCAAATTTTATTTTTTATTTCTAATTTCATTCTATTGTGGATAGAGAACATACTTTCTATGACTTAAATTTTTAAAAATGTATTAACACTTGTCTTGTGGTCTGCCATATGGTCTATGATGGAGAATGTTCCTTGTGCACTGAAGAAGAATGTGTGGAAAGCTGCTGTGGGTGAAGTGTTCCAAAGATGTAGTGATGTCTCATGAGTTTACAGTTTTGTTGGGTATTTTATTGCTCTTCTGTCCTGTTGTTTTATCCATTATTGAAAGTAGGGTACTGAAACCAACAACTATTACTGTTGAATTATCTCTTTTTCCCTTCATTTATTTTATGCTCATGTATTTTGAAGCTTTCTTGTTTAATTTGTATATATTCATGACTCTTTTACCTTCTTGACAGATTAACCCTCTTATTATTATAAAATGTCCTTTTGTGGTTTGTGATAACAGTTTTTGTGTTGAAATCTGTTTTGTCTGATGTTAGTATAGATACTCCAGTTGGTTTTTGGTTACTGTTTGTGTGCTATCTCATTGTTATCTTCTTACTTTTAATTTATTTTTGTCTTTAAAATCTTAACAGTATCATTTGTATATAGCACATTGTTGAATTACGTTTTTAAAAGACAGCCTGCCGATCTCTCTCTTTAAATTTTAGTGTTTAATTTATTATGTTTAGTGTAATAACTATTAAGGTTTATTCCTGCATTTTGGTCTTCGCTTTTTAAATATCTGACATCATTTTTGTTTTTTTTTTATTATTACCTTATTTTGTTAAAATATCTTCTCTTACATTGTAATCGCATTGTCATTTATTTTACTCATTTTTGTTATTTTTCTAATGCTTGTCCTGGAGGTTACAATTAACATTTTGACTCATAACTATGTTGTTTAGATTAATTTCAATATATTATATTTACATAACTTTAATATGATACAAAAACTTTGCTCCAGTTTGAGTCAAGTATACAATCCTTACCAAATTTTACATTCCTTTATCTACCCATGTAAAATATAATTATCTGAAACAGTTCCTTTACTTACATCTAAAATTACACTGGACAGTATTATAATATTTTCTTAAGCCTTCAAACATAATTTGAAGTATTCAAGAGGAGTTCGAAAGTCTATTGCATTTACTCATATTTTTAACTGTTAGCACGTATTTTTCCTTTCCATGATTTTTTCTTTTATTATTTTCTTTCTGTTTAGAGAACTTTCTTATGCATACTTTTAAGGTAGGGTGCTGGTGACGAATGTACTTAGTTTTTCTTCATTTGAAAATATCTTGATTGCTGTTTTATTCTTGCAGGATACTTTTGCTGGATATATAATTCTAGATTAAAAGTTCTTTTCTTCAGCACTTGAAACATGGTGCCTATGCTTTCTTGCCTTCATGATTTCAGGTGAGAAATGCATTGTCATTAGGATTGTTTTTCCTATGTAAGCAAGATGCCTTCAATTTTTAGAAATTTGACTCTGATGTCTCTTGGCATGGATATCTTTGAATTTATCCTGTTTGGAATTAAGTTGGCTTCTTAAAACTGCAGGTGTATGACTTCCAACAAATTTGGGAAAATTGTAGCCATTTTTAAAAAAAAAAGTGTTTCAGCACCAGCCATTTTCTCGTGTCCTTTCAGGACTCTAGTGACACAAATATTAGATATTTTATATAGTTCTGTAATATTTTGCATAATCTCTTTTCATTTTTATCAGTCTATTTTTTCTTATTGTTCAGATTAATTTCTAATGTTAAATCTCAAATTTATGAATTCTTTTCTTTGTCCTTTCCATTTGGATGTTGAGTCAATAAATTGAATTCTTAAATTTATTTTATTGTATTTTTTGTTTTTTCAATTTTAATTTTTAAATTTATATTTTGTTTTTTGGTTCTAAGCTTTCCATTAAGTTTTTATTATCTTCTATTTCTCTGCTGAGTCTTTTTCTCTGCTGAGATTTTCTATATTTTTATTTGTTTCAAGCATGTTTATTATTACTCATTAAAGCATTTTAACAATGACCATTAAAATCTTTGTCAAATAATTCTAACACCTTTGTTATCTCAGTGTTAGTATATAATCAATTGTCTTTTTCATTCAAGTTGACATTTTCCTATGTCTTGGCATGACAAGTGATTTCCTTCCTTCCTTCCTTCCTTCCTTCCTTCCTTCCTTCCTCTCTCTCTCTTTCTCTCTTCTCTCTTTCTCTCTTCTCTCTTTCTCTCTTCTCTCTTTCTCTCTCTCTCCTCTCTTTCTCTCTTTCTCTCTTTCTTTCTTTTTTCTCTGAGACAGGATCTTACTCTGTTGCCCAGGCTGGAATGCAGCAGTTTGAACATGGCTTACTGTAGACTTGACCTCCTGTGTTCAAGTGATTCTTCTGCCTTAGCCTCCTGGGTAGCTGGGACTGTAGGTGTGCACCACCATCTTGTTAATTTTTTAAATTATTTTTTGTAGAGCTGGGATCTCGCCGTAATGCCCAGGCTGGTCTTGAACTCCTGGAATCAAGTGATTCTTCTGCCTTGGCTTCCCAAAGCAGTGGGATTACAGGCATGAGCTGCCCCGCTTGACTGGACAGTTGATTTTCAATTGGAACCTAGATACTTTGGATAGTGTGGTATGAGACTCCAAATCTTATTTAAGCCTTCTGTTCGCACTGGCTCATTGCTGTCATGTGGAGGTAGAAACCCAGGCTCCCCACTTGGTCTTTATTGACACCCGGGTTGGGGAATGCTCCCTGGTATTGCTGGGTGGAAGTGGGAGTCCTGTCTCCCCACGTCTCCACTGATACCCTGGGGGTGAACTCGTTGTTCCCTCTCGGTGCTGGTGAAAGTCCTGGCTTTCCACTAGGCCTCCTTTGAGAACACGCAGTGCGGAGCAGAAGGAGGGCCTTGTCACTGACAGGCAGAAGTGGGAGTGCTGCCTCTGATGTGTTCTCCGCCAACACGGCTGCCCAACAGTGATGATGGTGTCTGCTCCCTCCTCTCTGATGTGTTCTCCGTCAACACGACTGCCCAACAGTGATGATGGTGTCTGCTCCCTCCTCCATCCCCTCTCCCACAACCCTTGAGAGTGCGTGAACAAGTCTGGGTACTTCATCACGGCACTGCAAGAGCAGAAATCAAGGTTTTCCACTCAACCTTTGCTGGTCTGGGTAAGGTGGAGCCATGGTTTTTCTGGGGTGTTTGGCTGGAGTAGGGTGGGTCTTGTCTAACGAGTCTCAGGCATCCTGTGCTGTCTGTGTCCTGGTCACTTGGCTAGAGACAGCAGGGTTCTGCTGGGGACTTTTCCTTGGCTTATTGGTGTTGCTGGCTTCTTTGCATCCAAATCTGGGATATATAAGGCTTAAAAAATTAGCATACCTCAGAGAACTCACTGTAGTATTGCTTCTCAATGTTTAGAGTTCTCCCAAGCTCCCAATTGGTCTGCCTTGCTCTTTCTACCTTTCAGTGTCTTTTTATGTTTTCAAAAATATATTGTACAGGGATTTCAGTTGTACTTAGTAGGAAGCTGTTCTTTAGTTGTACTTAAAGTTGTAGGAGCCAGGCGTGGTGGCTCACGCCTGTAATCCCAGCACTTTGGGAGGCTGAGGCGGGCAGATCACGAGGTCAGGAGATCGAGACCATCCTGGCTAACATGGTGAAACCCCGTCTCTACTAAAAATACAAAAAATTAGCCGGGCGCGGTGGCGGGCGCCTGTAGTCCCAGCTACTCCAGAGGCTGAGACAGGAGAATGGCGTGAACCTGGAAGGCAGAGCTTGCAGTGAGACGAGATCATGCCACTGCACTCCAGCCTGGGCAACAGAGATAGATTCCGTCTCAAAAAAAATCAATAAATAAATAAAATAAAAAAATAAAGTTATAGGAAAAGTACTTCTGCTCCATCTTCCCAGAAATCAGAGTCATCGATACCACATAATCTCTTGCCACATAATCTAAAATGCCTGAACTTGACAGTGGTTATCAGGAGGGGCTCTCACAATTAAATTATCTGAATGAGATTTTACCGTTAGGTAAGCACTCATCCGAAGGTACTAGAAACCACAGTGAGTTACTGTTAATAAGTGAGGTGGTGATAACACCTGGTATATATATCATATGTACCCCGTAAATAGGTAGAATGTTATGTATCAGTAAAAATAAAAAATTTTTAAAAAGAACTAAAAATATTAATCGAGTAAATAAATGAATAACTTGATGGCCACATACTCATTCACTCACTCACTCACACACACACACACCATTTCCGAGGCTTATGTACTGAGATAAAGTAAAGTTAGAAATTGAAGCTTTGGGATGTGAATAGTACTGGTGTTCTATTTCTGTGTGTGCAATGATGGATACAAAAATATGGTATTGGCTGATATTTATCACGGCGTTTGAAGCCTTGCAAAAAGAAAATAACAGACACGTGGAATCTGCATGCCTGTCACAATGAAGCTATGCCTCCTCAATGTTTATCTCCTAAGCAGGAAGGTGTGGTTCTTTCTGTGAGAGATAAGAACGTATCTGCCACGTAAGTGACAGGATTTGGCTACTGTGCACCAGTAGGAAGTTGGGGAGTTGCTGCGGCAGCACCCAGAGGATGTTTTGGAAGATCCCTGAAGCTTCAGTTTGACAGTGGTGTACAGTGAATGAGGCGATGTTAGGCTTTCCTTGGAATAGGACTGAGGAAGGTCTCAGAAGGCTCGTGAATTTAGCCACGTTACCAAAGCTGTGCGTTGTGAGGCCTGAGGGTGCATCATCTGATCATGTTTCCTCCGAGGGACGGGAAAATCTTCCTCCCCTGAGACAAGAAGGCCGTGATGAGAGGCCGTTGGTGCGTGTGAGAAGATGGGTGCAGGAGGAACTCCGAAGGCCATGTTATCGTGAGGGATGGTGTCACGTTCTCCAACGTCCACGAGGTTTGTGAGGTTCTGGAGTGACATGGCAGAAGCTAGAGCTTAAGTGTCAGAAAAAAGGTGGACATAATCCCATGGTGCACAGAGGGTGAAGCTGCCATCAGTATGGTGTGACCCAATGGCTAACAGACTACCATGAATCTAGGGACAAATACGTGGGCAGAGGCTCAGAGTATTGCTTGATTTATGTGGTGGTGATGTCAGGCTGGCGGCTTTGACGCGGGCAGGCATGTGGGCGGCGAGCTCCCAGGGAAGTCTGTTTTGTGCAAACCACATGCCCAGCAGTGAAACAGATTCTTGCAGGCAGCGGACCCCAGCTGCACCCTTCTCTTTGTGATTTACGTGAGACAGGACAGTAGGGCCTGGGCCTCTGGGCTTCCCATGACTGGCCCCAAACAGCGGCTCTCGGAAGTTTCAGAAGAAGAAATTGCTGCGGTGGTTTTCTCCCTTCCCCACTTCCCTCCCTTCCTTTCTTCTTTCTTCTTTTTCTTTTTCCTTCCTTCCTCCCTCCCTCCTATCCTTCCATTCCTCCCTTTCACTCAAGTACCTCTTGGCAAACTCCAGGACTTAACGAAGAAAACATTCTTTTCTCTCTCTTTTTGCATCTTTGGGGTTAATTCAGCTCATTCTTTCTGCTGGTCCAAGTTAATGTTGTGTTTTAAGGCTCCTCACCATTTCTTGATGAAAGAAATAGTCGTCGGTTTCGGCAGAACAACCCGATTCATCTTTGGATGTTAATAAACCTCCATGGGTGGAATTCTGATGCCAACCAGGGCTGGAGTGCCTGGGGAGCTGGGTCCCCTCTTCCCAGCACTGTGACGAGAGCCCAGCATCATTACCCCAGGCCTCCCAGCCAGGCCAGTGCTACCCCCAGATGAGGGGGCCTTTGGGCACCATGCACCTGCTTCATGCCCACAATACTTCTCGAGGGGGAGGAAGAGAGAGAGAGCGAGAGTGAGAGCAAGAGAGAGAGAGAGAGAGAGGAGGATGGTGTGCGTGTGGCTTCCAGCTTCCACAAGCACCTCATGAGGGAGGCATAGGAACATTACCTGGGGCTTCTGCCAGGTGACGGGGCTTCCCTGGCAGGAAAGAGGGGGCGCAGGCTGCCTGGTCAGGTCCAGCCTGCTGAGCACCAAGCCGTCTTCACCAAGCGCTTCCTGCCTGCAGAATAAGCCCAGCTGAGCACAGCAGAGGAGCCCCAGGGAAAGGGCCCTTGCTAGAACTGCCCTGGATGCATCACGCAGGTGCCTCCACTGGGAGAGGCAGGCAGCCCTCAGCCAGGACGGCCGGCCTTGGGGGTGAGGGCAGCTGTCTGTTCATGGCTGTCCTGTGGGAGAGAACAGATGCAAACAAATGGGCCTGTCATAGTTGGCATCATTGTGAAATCAAAGTCAGCCGTACTCACTGAGTGAGCCACTTTCTTCTGTGGGTAGTTTATTACGGTTTCCTATACTGTATTATTGTACTATATACAGGATAAAATATGTGCAATACTATACAGTATACTGTACTATGTTACTTATGGCAGCAGTTTCTACGGCTTTCTACTACGTGGAAGGCTGTAAGCCAGGCCAAGAGCGATCCTGACCCCGCAGGTTTCACAGTCACACTCACAACTCAGCTGTGGAACTGGGTTTGGGGTGGCCTGAGATGTGTGTTGCACCAGAGAACGACGGGCTTTGGGATCTGTGAGGGAGTCAGGGACGCCTGTCGGAGGAGGGGAGACGTGACTGGTTGGTCATGGAAGGCCACAGTTTCGCAGATGGTGTCAGTGGAGTTTGGGGCAGGGCATTCTGAGCCTGGGAAGGTTTGGGGTGAAGGCCCGGAGGCTGGCTCGTAGGAGGCTAAAGCAGCAGTGAGGTCCGGGGAGAGTCAGGCGGGATTGTGACCTTCCTTTGCAGGCCTTGCTCGTGGATGGGGAAAGACATTGTGGAAAAGAGAGCTCATGAACGAAGAAGGTTGAGTCAAGTCGCTCATCTGTGCTGTGAGTGTGAGAGGCCGCTCGGCTGTGCTGTGAGTGTGAGAGGCCGCTCGGCTGTGCTGTGAGTGTGAGGAGTCGCTCATCTGTGCTGTGAGTGTGAGGAGTCGCTCATCTGTGCTGTGAGTGTGAGGAGTCGCTCATCTGTGCTGTGAGTGTGAGCCCGAGTGCCGCGGAGAACATGTGAGGCTCCTGCAGTGGCGGACACGTTTCTTCCTAAAGGAGACACAGAGCAATTTTGTTTCCATGTCCATTCTTGGGATTCTCTTTCGTGAACGAGTGAACCTTACGCAGAGAAAGCACTGAGTCTTCCCTAAGGGCCAGTGAGGGGCCAGCCACGCACGGCTTCCCATCCCTGGGGCGCAGCACTCCTGATGCCAGGCAGAGGCGCGTCCAGCCGGAGCTTGAGCAGCAGCAGCGCCTCCTGAACGACGCCACGGGGTCGGCCTCAGGGCCTCCCAGGACCTGCCCAGCCCGGAGACCAGCCCGCAGGCCACATTCCTTTCTTCCTGCAGCGGGGTGTGTGTGCATGTGCATGCGTGTGCAATGTGTGTGTGCACATGCATGTGCGTGTCTTCACAAATTCATCCTGGACCACTTCTCTCCATCTCTGCTGCCCGTCTCCAGGCTGTGTGGGAGGGTCCCTTCCCCTCCCCACCCTCTCACATCCACTCAGAACTGGTATTTGAGGGAGAGCCTTGGAATCCACAAATCCAGTGCTTTAAAAGTCAACCTCAGAAAGGGAGGGGGCGATTCCCTTCCTCCTGGGTGTGGCAGCTGAAAACCCCTGGAAACAGCTGTGCTCAGAGTCCTGGAGAAGACAGGGTGTGGCCTGGAGCTTCAGGCGGGGTCCTGGGTCAGTGTTCCATGCTGGAGGTGCTGAGGGAGGTGCTGGCTTCATGACGGCCTCATCTTCAACTCAGTGAGAGGGAGGGTCACACACACATGCTCCTAGCCTTCTTCCACTCCCTTCCCTAGGACAACTCACCTCCCATGACCTGGGTGTGGCCACGAAGATCTCCCTTGGGCCTCAGACAGTGGACGCTGCCGTGTGTGTGTGTGTGTGTGTGTGTGTGTGTGTGTGTGTGTGTGCAGCTACCCCACCCAGGGCCACAGGGCCAACTTCCTCCCACAAATATAGGTTATTTGTAACTCTCTCTCTCTCTCTCTCTTTTTTTTATTTGAGACTGAGTCTCATTCCCTGGCTGTAATGCAGTGGTGCTATCTCTGCTCACTGCCTCCCAGCTTCAAGTGATTCTCCTGCCTCAGCCTACTGAGGAGCTGGGATTACAGGCACCCGCCATCACGCCACACTAATTTTTGTATTTTTAGTAGAGACTGGGTCTCACCATGTTGGCCGGGCTTGTCTGGAACTCCTGACCCTCAGGTGATCTGCCCATCTCGACTTTCCAAAGTGCTGGGATTACAGGTGTGAGCTACCTGGCCCAGCCAGTTATTTGTAACTCTTTAAAACATGGTAAGCCTTGGTCAAATCTATTGCAGAGTCATTACTGACACCTCTCATCTGCCCTATACTGTTTGGCATTGAGAAAGGAACACTATAGACCTGTGCCTGCCCTCAGGGAAGTTTTATTGTAATAGAGGAGAAAGATGAAAAGAAACTTATGATGAGAAAATGTGGCACCTGCCTTGAAGAAAGCAGCAGGGCGCTGTAAGAGAGGATCCCAGCCCACCCCATGTGTCACCAAGCACCACTGTGATGTGGGCAGGTGCAGGAACGGCGCCCCTCTGAGCATGGATTCTGGCTGTGTGCTCCCAGGGCCTCTCTGGCTGCCTTGTGGGGGACACCCTGCAGGCTCCAGGCTGGAAGCAGGGAGCCCCCTGAGGTGAGGCTGAGATTCACAGAGCTTGGCCAGGAAACTGTGAGGGGAGGGTGTGCACTTTCTCATCTCCACACCCTTCCCACCTCCCGTCTTGGACCCCAGGGTTTGAGCGGACGATGGGGACCCCTTTGTGGTCCTCCATTGTGAGATGGAAGGACTGGAAGCAGGAGCTGAGCTCAGGGCCTTGAATTCACAGAGGGGGACGGTGCAGGGTGGAGAAGGGGCCTGACTTCATGGCAGAATGCCTGGGACACTGGCTAATGGGTTAGCCTCTCTTCATTCCAGATTTCTCTGCAGTGAAGAAAAAAAAAAAGGCAGGATCCTAACATCTGCTTTCTTCAACAGGTTTTTTGTAGAGCAAATGATATAAATGCAAAGTGCTTCAGACATTTTAAGAGCAGTACAAATCTAAATGTAAATGTAAATCCAAGTTTTTCTTCTTATTTTAGTTCTAGCTCTCTCCATCTTCCGGCTTTGATAAGATTGGAAACTTTCTTCTTAGATATTTAAAACATTTCCCCCTTAAAATCTGATTTTTTTAAATTTGGGAGAATAATTTTAGATGTACAGAAAAGTTGCAAAGACAGTGCGGAGATGCCCACATGTCCTTTGCCCGATTTCCCCTGATGCGACTATTTTGTGAACCTTAGTACATTTGTCAAAACCAAGAGATTCACGTTGGTACCTTACTATACACTAAACTCTAGACTTCATTTGGGTCTCACCAGTTTTCCCCCTGGTGTCTCTTTCTGGTTTACAGGTTTAATCTAGGACGGCACTGCCTGTACAACCTGTTCTTTCAAAGTGGCCGGTGGGGCTGGGAGAGGTGGGGCTGCAGAGTGCTGTAGGGCCAGGCAGACGCTGATGCCTAGCTCCTGTTTTCAGACTGCACTGGGGAGGAAACTTAAGGGAAAAAAAACTCAAGTTTTAATTTCAGTAAGATATATTTAGGTTAAATAATTTTAAAATGCATCTAAATAAGGCCTGACCAAGGCTTTGGGGAGATGATCAAGGCAGCCTGTGAAGAAGCGTCTCCCTTGGAGAACATCCATGGGAGACAGAAAGGAATTTCCTTAGAGGCTGGAGGACAGATGGCCACCTGCTGCCCACATCTGGACTGTGGATTCCAAAAGCCGTGGGAGCAGGTGAAGAGGATGCACAGAGTAATTTGGTGGATTGCAAAGCTTCTTTCAAGTGGTTTTATGCAAGGGAGGCTGCATGCTGCCTGTTTGACATGGTTTGGATGTCTGTCTCCTCCAAGTCTCATGTTGAAATGTGATTCCCAAAGTTGCAGGTGGGGCGTGGTGGGGGTCATTGGATCATGGGGGTGGATCCCTCATGAATGACTTAGTGCCATCCCCTTGGTGATGCGAGTTCTTGCCCCAAGTCTGGTTGTTTAAGAGAGTGTAGCACTGCCCCCTATTCTCCCTGGCTCCCTCTCTTGCAGTGTGATGCACCTGCTCTTGCTCTGCATTCTGCCATGAGTGGAAGCTTCCTGAGGCCGCACCAGAAGAAGACGCTGCTCTCTTTTCTATACGGCCTGCACAACCATGAGCCAATTAAACCTCTTTATGAATTACCCAAGCTCAAGTGTACCTTTGTAATAATGCAAATGGACTAATGCACTGTTCAAAAGAAATCCGGTTGAAACTGGGTTTTGCATAACTAGATCTCTGACTTCTTGTTCTTTTGGGATTGGGGAGGGCCAGCCTGCTCACTTGGGGACCTCCTCCTGACAGGCTAGGTCTCAACACTGGGGACTTCCAGCCCCAACCTGTATTAATCCTCTCCCTCTTTCATGGGAGCTGAGCTGCAGGATTAGAGCTCATGATAAGCCATTCCAAAGTGTTCTATGGAGACCATGAGCTCTCTGGCAGATTCTCTGCAGGCTTAGGGACCAAGGATCCTCCTCACAACTGTTGTATGTCTACACCTCAGATCCCTGTCACAAGACCCAAGGAGGTCCCAGTGAATGGATGAAAGGTTTCCCAAGGAGATTTCCTTACTATAAGACAGACCCTGCACTAGGCTGGATTCTTTCATTTTTTTGCCACACCACAATGTCGGGAGAGGAGCTGAAGGTCATACCCTCAAACAGGTGGGAGGGTCAAAGTCAAGCCTATTTTGGAAGGCAATGTGGTGCTCACAGAAACATCATCCAACTTTGAGGTCAAGGCTGGAGGCTGGAAGAAGGTGCCAGTCATGACAGATTCTGGCTCCCGTGTCAAGGGCAGAAGCTGCAGATTCCACTGTGGAGGCCACAGCTTTTTCATAAGAAAAGTGCAATTTACTGATGATCAAATAGTTCATTTAAGAGATTCCAGTGAAGAGCGGAAGATGAATTGAAGGAGATATTAGAGATGACATTCATGAATTGAACAGAGAGGAGTTACCCAGATGATCCCTGAGATATCTTATAAACCCCAGATTCTATGACTATATGACTTTTATCTGAAATGACACGAGCTGAAGCAGGAGATTCACACTTTAGGTGTTTCAGGTTCCACTCTGCTTCAGACAATACCGGGTATGAATAAAAAAAATCTGTATTATTTAACAACTCCAGGTGCCACCCAGTTCATCCCTTGTTTCTCAGGAAACAACAGAAATATAACTAATTGACCCATCTTGTTAGGAATAATTCATTGTCCTCATGGTCCCATCCAGTGGTGCTCATTCTCTGCTCTGCAGTGGAATCACTTATGAGCTTTTTAAAAATACAGACACTTTTCCCCACCCCTAGAGCTACTGGGTCAGAATCTCTCAGGATGGGGTCAAGGATGTAATTTTGTAAAATTCCTACAGGAGATCCCAATGCACCAAGACTGGGAACCACGTCTGTCATCTGGATCCTTCCTGCTGCAGGGCCATGCTCTGATGCCCCAAGGCTGCCGCTGTAATTTTCTGCAGATGGCCCTGTGTCTGCCTTCTGCAGCGGCTCCCCTCAAATGCCATAGAGCTATCCAATAAAGGCCAATGGCCTGGTACCCAAAAGTGATTTAGTGGAACAAGAGGTAGTTAGCGGGGCTAAATATGTGTCAGAGACAAAGGGGGCACAGCACAGCAGAGTGAGGTAAGGACAGGGAGCGTCCAGGGTCTGGGTCCACCGTAGGCCTCTGCCTTGTTTGATTGGACACATATCTGGAGAAAATGCAGGCACCAGCTCAAAGCAGGCTTGCATGGGACTGCACTCTGCAAACCTGGCTCATTTGATGCTATGTTATTTTTTAAATAGATGGACAAATGCAGCCTCTGTTTCGAGAAGAAAACTCCTTCCTGAGTTCACAGACCATGGCCCAGGAGGGCCTGTGTTCTGTCTGTGGAGTTTGGAGGTGGCTGGAGGCAAATGTTTTATTTTTTTGCTTAAAACCTCATGGAGCAGCATGCCAGTTTTTACTCAGGAAAATGGAAATAAAAACAGAGAGAGGGGTAAGGGTTAATTAAAGAAGCTGAGAAAACAGCCTGATTCATTAATTCTGTTGAGTTGTAGGCCACAGTTAAAGGCTTCGTTGAAAAGACCAGAGAAAAACTGCTTATGAAGCTTGCCTGGGTGTCAGATTATTAAAATACCAATTCTAGATATGTTCTCAGAGGCTTCTGACTCTAAGAAAGGATCGTGTGTGAATTATGCACTTTACTGTAACAGGGAAACTAAATTCTGATTTTAAGAGTTCATAAGATGAGAAATTATCTTACTCAACCTAGGAGTTTGTATTTCTTTCCAGTCTGTGGTGTCTCACTTTCCTCCAAATCTTTCTAGAGAAGGAATGTTATTCAGTGTGTTATTAGTAGTGATTGTGGAAAGGCTGTGCTTCACACTGTTATGTTCCATTTCTGCATCCTGAAACTGTTCCTGTTCACCTGCTGGCCTCCATGCAGGCTGCAGGCTTGTCACCTGTGAGGACATTCAAAGCCCTGGGTGCTTCTTCCCCATCCCCAGCACAGTGGGGGACGGCAGGCTCCAGCATCCTGGTGTAGAGGTGCAGGGGTTTTCAGTGCCCAACCCCACAGGCAGGGCCACACTGTGGTGCCCTCCCTGCACACCACGATGAGGCCACATCCCAGGGGCTGTGCCTGCACAACGCTCACAGCTGTGGGCATGTGTGAGGGGGCTGGGACCTTGCAGAGCCTGGCAGAAAGCAAGGATGACCGGGGCCCACTCAGGAGACAGGTCATTGACTGAGAAGAGAGTTCCGAGGAGGCGGCTTTAGATCCTGCAGATCGAGGTGTCTGGAAAGAGAGATCTGGGAACAGAAGTTTTGATAAAATCTCCCAGACAGGTCTCCATTCCAGAGAGTAAAAGCTGCAGCCCTGGGCAGCTTCTTCTGGCCGCCCACCTGCAGGTCAGAGGCCAGGGCAGGCTTTGCAGCAGGGAGGTGGGCGCAGGGTGGTCCTTGGCAGGCGGCTGGATCTAGGTCCAGGGCAGCTTTTGAGCTGTGCCTGCAGGGCCTGAGAGGTGGGGAGGAGAGGAAGGGCCAGGCCAGCAACGCAGGACAAGGCAATGGGGCCAGGCCTTGCCTTAGAAGGTCTGTGCTGCTGTCACAAAGTACTACAGACTGGGAGGCCTAAACAGCAGACACTTACTTCCCACAGAAGCTGGGAAGTCCAAGGTGACGCTGCTGGCAGAGTTGGTGTCTGGAGAGGGCCCCTCTCTGGTGCACAGGCAGCCCTCTTCTCCCTGTAACCTCACACAGGGGAGGGCAATGAGAGAGATCTGACGTCTTCTTGAAAAACACAAACCGATTCATGGGGGCTCCATCCTCATGACTCCATCACCTCCCAAAGGCTACACCTTTTCAATACTACCACATCGTGGGGAGGATTTCAACAAATGAATTTTGGGGCGACGCACATTCAGGCCATAGCAGGATTCACTGCACAGTTTGGGAAACCAAAGTCTAGAGAGACAGGGCTTTCCCCGGCTATGGATGGGCCTGGAGTCCAGTGAGGTGCCCGAACCTCTCCACGATTCTGCTCCTCCACAGCCTGCAGCCCTTGCAGGGCAAGCACCATACCCTTCCTCTTGTCTAGCTGGGGACCACCCATGTTCTAAGTGGGCGAATACGTCCTGGGAACCTCTTATGTCCCTCTTCCCCAGGGGCAGAGGCCAGAAAGGCCACATGAGTCAGGACGGGGGTCTGCTGCCCACTTCACACTGCCATTGTTGTTACCAGGGGCAGCTTGTAGGTGTGGTAGACACAGGAACACTGAGTTAGGAACCAGGGTTCCTAGTCTGAGGGCCAGCTCTGCCACTTACAAAGCTCTTTGGACCTCAGTGTGCTCATCTGTAAAATGGGTATCCTAACTATGCCACTGCACTGGCCATTCATCCATTCCGTTCTTCATTCCCCACATTTGTTAGCTCCTCCTGTGTCTTAGACGCCAAAGTTACAGCTCTGAGTGGGAGAGTAAGAGACTCTTGTCTTATGCTACACACATTCTGTTCACACTGCCACACACCCTCACTCATGCACTCACTCCTCCTTCCTCCTTCCTGTGCCCAGAGCCTTGGGTGGTGGCTGTGAAGAGAGTGGCAGAGGGATGCACACAGAATATGTGTCCCTGGAGTGCTTATCCAGCTCCTATGACAGTAGGACACTCCACACGAGAGCCTTGGGGACAGGCAAGGACTCATCCAGAGCAGGGAAGCACAGGGTCTGCTTCTGCAGGTCACCCACACGCCGTCCGCCGAGGGCAGGTCACCCACACGCCGCAGGTCACCCACACGCCGTCCGCCGAGGGCAGGTCACCCACACGCCGTCCACCAAGGGCTGTGGAGGTCGCCAGCAGAGGATCTGTGCAGGGGATTGTGTTTACATCGATGGGGTTGTGGTTTGTTTTCTGGTCACAGACACATTCAGACATGTGTACACCCCACCAGACAGTGGTGGTTTGAAAGGGAGAAATACTTTTCTCATTTATTGACTGATTTCTACCCCACTGGCATCGGATGAGAAAAGAGCCCTGGCTGGATGGGGAGGATGAGGGCAGCACGGGCAGCAGGGGCTCTCACTGGAGCAGAGGGGTGGTCTCTGCATCATTCAGGCCTTCTCCTTGGCGGGCGGGGCTCAACCCTTGGGATCACACAGGGAAAGGGTTGGAGGAGGGGAGCAGCTCTAGGCACCAGGCTTGTGCTCCCGAAGGACAAGGATGCAGTGCTCTGAGAGCTGGCTGAGTCTTCCCACAGCTGCCTGAGCTGTGCCAAGTGCCACAGGCCAGGCTCTGAGGTTGGGAGCTGACTGGGGCTGGGCCAGGGCAGCTCAGCTTCCCATGCATAGGGGTGCTATGAGCAGCAATGACAGCCAGGGCTAGGGAAGTCTGGGGATGTCAGGGGACAGAGGCTGCTCTGCCAGAAATGTGGAGAGGGGCTGAGGCACCAGGAAGGTGGTGGCTGGTCATCCCGGGCTATGGAATGCAGTTGAGTGTCCTGAAGAGAGACGGCAGGAAGCCGGGGCTGGAGATGAGCCTCTGATACCAGGACACCTGTGTGTGTTCAGGTCTCCCATCCGGTAACCGCAGGAGCAGCGGCCAGGTACTGCCTGTATCCTGTTCAGTGCTGCTGGGGTGCATGGCCCTGGTCCGGGTTTGAGGGTCAGATGGTGAGCCCTCCTTCTCTCCATGGACACTCACAGGAACTCCAGGAAACCTGGAATCAATGTCTCCTCCCCATCATCACAGCCACCTCCACCTTCGCCGCCACCTCCTCCTCCCTAAGCCAAGAGAGAGGCCACAGGTGTAAGGCGGAAAAACAAACATTATTGATGCCTTCTACGCAGCAGACATTCTACAAACCAGCTACCTTCCTTAACCTTCACCAAAACCATCCTACCCACTTCACGGAGGAGCAAGCTGTGGTCTGGTGCCTTGCCCACGGTCACACAGCTAGTGAAGAGCCTCGCCAGAGTCCAGGCTCACATCCTCACCTTATTGGCGACCTCTCCTCCTTGCACTGCCGTGTGACCGATGACCAATAATGCTAAGAAAGAGGACAGGGAGAGACGCCCAGTTCCAACCATCCTTCCAATCCTCCGTTCTCTATCCCCCCACCCAGCTGGACGTGCTTACGTAGAGATCCCTTCTTGCCCTGGAAAGGAGGGTGATCATCTTAACACCTATTTTCGAGGAGTATCCATTATGTGCCAGACAAATTTGAGATGCTGGAATGCATTACCTCATTGTGGCATCACGGCGATTCTTTAACTAGGAGCCATTACTTCCCTTCACAGCAGAGGAACGCGAGTCTCACTGAGCTGAGTTTCTTACATTGGGGCATCTGCTAAGTGACCGAGGCAAGAATTTAACCCAGGACTGCTGCATTCTGAAGCCCACTCTTGACCTCTATGCTATGTTATTCTTCTTGCCTGCCATTGTATTCCCTGTCCCCGACCAATAGAGGGCAGAGGAAAGATGACTATGGCTCAGTGTAGGGTCCTCATCTGCCCCTGAGACCAGGGGTCTTTGCTGCAGTGTTCAGTGACTGCCTGGGTTGGAGGCTGGCCTGGGAGGATGGGCAGTGTTGAGGGCCACTGCTTCAGGGGTTGTTGGGCCAGCACTGCTGCTCAGCTCTGCACACACTCAGATAGCTGTCTGAGAGCCTCCATCCCTGGCAGTGAGGCTAAAACTGCATGTACCCATCTCCATCAAATGCAGGTGGTGAGTAAGGACAGGAATGGATTGGAGCTCAGCATTCCAAACTAGCCGGCTAGGCTGCTTAGGGACCTCATTAGCTGTGTTTCCAGAACATGTTGAATTCTGTGAACAGCAGGTGCTCACAGCTAGCCATGGGGAGACAACACGGCCACCTTCTCCTGTGGGGTAAGGAAAGCTTGTCTTTTATCTTGTGCATATGGACCCACAGCTCCTCCTAATGCCAAATGAGAAGTGGGCGGGGGTTGATCATCTGCCTTTGGTGCTCATTTCTCAATAACGCAACCACAGCCACACTTTGCAGGGCATCAAGTGTCTTACAGGTTATATTTCAGGCTGAGACAGCAGGGAACTGAGGGAGGTGCAGTGCTGGCTTTCCCAAATCCCACTTGGGCCTGGCACTCTGGAGATAGTAGTCCAGATGACTTGGGAAGGAAAGCAGCAACTGGGGGCTAAGCATAGTGGCACAAGGCACTTTAATCCTTCAGTCCACTCCTCTTGTCTACGGACACTGTGGCCTGGATGCTCGTGTCTCCCCAAATTCCTGCGTTGAAACGTTGACTTGGAATGTGATGATGCTGGGAGGTGTCACCTCTGGGAGGTGGTAAGGCTTAGATGGGATGGTGAGGGTGGGGTCCACACAATGGGATTAGTGCCCTCGTAAGAAGAGGAGGAGACCAGGCTCCCTCTCTGCCACGTGAAGACACCGCAAGAAGGGAGCTGTCTGCAGGGCCGGAAGAAAGCCCACACCAGATACTGTCTCTGCTGGCTCGTTGATCTCATGCTTCTGCCCTTCAGAACTGTGAGGAAGAAATGTCTCAGGCATAAGCCACCCAGTCTGTGGTATTTTTTGATAGCAGTCGGAGCTGACAGAAGCAGTCGGCAAGGACGTGAACCCTGAGAAGGGAGGGGCTTGCCCAAGGTCACACAGCAGGCTGGCGCAGGCTGGCAGATGCTGGGCTGAGTCTGGGGCTCCTGTCTTGTGCTTCCTCCCCTTCTTTCTCTTTATTTGACTTGTGCTTCTCAGTTGGTGTATGCTGGGCATTCAACAGGTTTTCAGAAAGGAACATTCAATGGATGGAGTGACAAGGAGTTAAAATTAGATCCCGTGACCTTGGAGGCCTAGGAACTCACTTCGCAAAGGTGCAGCCTTTGCAGTTTCTCGGTGCTGTGGACAGTGCCTGGGGTGCTCGCCGGACTCCCTACTGCTTGCGGACTCTGAAGGTGCTGTCCAGCAGGTCCCTCACTTCCACCCCAGCCCTTCCTCACTGGCACCGCATGGCTGCCTGGTGTCCCCAGGCCCTCTCCCTGCACTTTTGCTGCCCAGGTTGTCTCAGGCAGGGCAGGTGCCCTGGGCCCACGTGCGGGACCAGGAGTGAACAGGGTCAGGGAGAAGCACAGGCCCAGGATGTTAGGGACAGCGTTTCCCTGAGGCTTTCTGACACTCCTCTGCTGCTATTGTTTTCTTTTCACTCCTTTCCCCCCATGAATGCTGCGAGTACTGAAGCATTAGAAGCCCCAGAGAGGCTGCGCTTGCTTCTTAAGCAGGAAGGAAGAGGAGAGTGTGAGGGTGCTTCCCAGGGGTCTGAGAGAGAAGCCATTGGGGGTGGAGGTCTGCTGGAAGCACATGGGAAGCTGGCCGTGTTGGAGCACCCAGGCCTGGGGGCGCACAGAGTGGGTGGCAGGCAGGTGCACCAGCCAGAGCCCGAGCTCCATGGCTCCCGAGAGGCTCGCACTCACTCCCGGCCCTACCTCCTATGGCTGCATGGAGGGGTGGCCATCTGTCTGGGAAGAGGATGGGCCTCCCAGGAGCCCGCGGAAACACGGTATGGGCAGGGCTGACCCGAGGCCTCGTGCTGGCCGGCCTGCTCCACCCCGATGGCAGCCTTCTCTTCCATAAAACAGGCATTATAATCTCCACCATTTCTTCAACTAGCAGAGCACCCCGGATATCACCGTGTATGCAGATATCACTGATTCATCATGATCACTGCTATTCCCAATAGCGTGAAGGAAGGAGGAATAGGGTGAGAGACTGACATGCTCTAATTTGACCAGGATAGACATAAACACTGCTCTGTTGTTTTTTTTCCCCTTGAATTTTGTTTCTCTCTTGAAGGATGAAAAAGAAAAATCTATTGTGCTTGGTGGAGCATTTCCAAAGATGCCACGGGACGGTCGGATTTGTTTCCATTTGCAGGGGGTGAGGACGCACTTCAGTGCTTGCTTGTAAAATAACCCACACATGAGATTTCCTCATAGATGTCTGAACATGACCTAAGTCATTCCTTCTGTGGCACCACATGGCCTTGGCTCCACCTGCAGATTAAGGAGCTTGGAGTCTGAGGCAGGGGAAGGCCTGGGCCACATGAAGGGTGGTCGTCAGTGAGTCCTACCATCAGGGGGATCTGATGTGCTGCCTGGGGCTGGCCTGGGTAGGGGAGTGGATGCATGGCTTGGCTGTCCGCCAATAGTCCTCATCTTCACCCTGGGACAGCTTGAGATCCAGGGCTCAGGATGGGCAGGGCAGGAGTGCAGCCCATGAGGGCAAGGGAGACAGTCACAGCAGCAGTCATAGCAGTCCCTGATGGTCCGGAGCTTGTGTGACCTGTAGATGCTGGCATTCCATGCTCAAAGCCCATTGTAGTGAGCCTCAAATCCCCGCGAGAATGTGCCCTGAGACACAGGCTTATTGGCCAAGACCCTCTCAACACCAGCCCTTTCCGTGTGCCCCTACCCCCCATAACGCTGCCTGTGGGAGAAGGGGATGTGTCAACTCTGACCTGGTGAAGAGCAGGCCAGAGCTGGGTCTATAGACATGCTCCAAGTCCCACGTAGTTTAGACTCTTACATATCTAACATGTGGTTTAGATTATAGGATGAGTAGGTATATCTTGCTTTTCCATTTTTTGAATTGGAAACTGCTTCTCTACCTTGATCTTCCTGGGTGGGGGGGCAGGGGAGGAAGACCACAGGAGACAGGAGAGGAGAAGAGGAATTTTGAGCCCAACATTGGTGACTAAGATGCTAACTGTGGGTAGGGTGAGGGGTGGTTTTAGAGTAAATTGCAGAACCCAGTTGTAGAGTTTTGGAGCTATTTGTCTCTGCAGGTGAAAGCCACCGCAGGTAACTGCACCTGCCCTTCCATCTCTCTGGCTTGGCCAGCTGTGCAGTTCCTACCCACCTTGTGGACTGGGACACCCCCTTTTTCCTGTACCTCACTTGTCTCCATCTACCAGCAGCTCAGTCCACAGTGGGTAGTTGCCCAGGAAGTAGGACTTCAGATGCTGAAATGGGAAGCTGCTCTGACAGAGTGAAGAAGCAGAGGCAGCGAAATCTACTGCATCCCTCCTGGACATCACCCCTGTGTGCACAGGGAGGAGGGAGGTACTGCATCCCCCACGGACATCACCCCTGTGTGTGCACAGGGAGGAGGAAGGAAGAGGGGCAGCAGAGTTGCTGAGATTCATCAGACTGGGGCTTCTGATGAAGGTGGAAGGAGCCCTCAGAGCACATTCAAGGAGTGTCCTGTGAACACGCTCCAGGGGACAGTGCCCAGATGAGCAGTGTAGCAACCTGCATGACCCTGGACTCCCGGGACCGACGTGTTGCACTCAGTGGCCACAGGGCTTGGAGTGCGGGTATAAGTCTCCCAGCTTCCCCTCAGTGGTTCATTCAAGTATGCTTTTGGTTTGATATTTCTTCACAGTGGGAAGTAGGGTTTTCGTCCTGGCATGACTACAAACTGAAGGCCTGTGCAAGCCTTACCTGTAGATTTTTTCTCTAAGAATGTTTATCCCCGGATGGCTTCACAAGAAGTGAAAAAGTAACCAACTGTCAAAAGAAAGCTACAGAGCGTTGACGCAGGAAAGTGGCCCAGGGAGTTTTCAGCTGTGGGGAACTTTCCACACCATGCCTTCCCACACCATACTGGCGTAGGGACTGCTCTGAGCTGTGCCTTCCACCACGGGATTCCACTGCACATACTACCCGGGCACCGTGCCTGACCCAGCACCTCCCTCCAAGGTGCAGGGCAGTTTTTCTCCTGTGAGGTGCTCAAGTCTGTCTGCCAGACTCCTGCAGGAGCTCACAGATCTTCCTGGGCTGATAACATGGTGTGAGCTGATAACATGCAAGGAGCTGAAAGAATTGTGTTACCCTGGATTGCTGAACAGATCCCCTTCACGAAGAGCTTGCTGGAGGTGTGCTCCTGGCAGTTCCTTCACTAGCCAGTTTTCCTAGAGAATACCCTGGCTTTGAGACATCAGCACACCAGGGGAGGGGATTGCATGGGATGAAGGAGAGGCTGAGGGTGACCTCCACTTGCCTGGGGCTCCCTGTAAACCAGCCTGGTGGAAAGCCCAGGCACCCGAGGTCTCTTCTGGCGAAACCTGCCCTGCGCTCTTGATGGAGGGGAGGGAATGGATGTGTCTTCCTCAGTCTGAGATGAGGGTGGGTGGGCTCAATGGTTTTGGAAGGTCTTCTTTCCCAGGACTGCTGCCTCTCATCCCTCTGGTGCTAAAAATTCCTTTAATGGAAAGAAACCTTCATGAAGAGCTAAAGTTCAAAGTGTGAGTCTTTTTAGATGGAAATTCAGTGAGTGGCCTTTGCAGTGACCTGAGGGGGGTGTACCGAGGAAGGAGCGGGGCAGAGAAAGGTGGGCAGGACACCTGGGATGCACTCCTCTCGAGGCTGAGAGCCAGCCTGAGACACACCCACTGGGAAGAGCTCTTTTCTCCTCCCCTGGACCGGCGGTTGGGGAGCCAGTGCATTGCTTAGGACGAGCATCAGTGCCTTGACGGGCTCAGCGGTTCGGGGGTTTCCCTTGGCCCTTCTAGGCCAGCACACATTCTGCTTCTGTGGGGACGGAGATGTGCTCTATCTGCCTGTCTACCGCAGCAGCCACGGCTGCCTGAGGATGCGGAGCGCTCCAGAAGTGGCCAGGGGACTGAGGAGCTAGAGTCTAAACTGTATTTAATTTTAATTATTTTGAATGTAAATAGCAACATGTAGGTAGCAGTTACCCCATTGGACAGGGCAGCTCTTGCCTCTTCCCTGAGAAGTGTGAAGATGGAGAATCTGGAGCTCTCAGCCAGAGCCCTCTGTCTTCGTCCATTTGCTTTGCTATAAAGGAATGCCTGAGGCAGGTAACTTATACCAAAAAGAGGCTTATTTGCATCACGGTTCTGCAGGCTGTACAAGAAGCATGGAACCAGTATCTGCTCCTTGTGAGGCCCTCAGGGAGCTTCCAGTCCTGGCAGAAGGTGAAGGGGAGCAGGCTTCACACAGCTAGAGAGGGAGGGAGAGAGAGTGGAGGGGGCTGCTGGGCTCTTTTCAACAGCCAGCTCTCAGGGGAAACTCTTGGGGGAACTAAGAGCGAGAACTAAGTTCTTACTGTGAGGGCAGCACCAGGACGTTCATGAAGGATCCTTCCCCATGCCCCAGACATTTCCCCTTAGGACCCGCCTACACATGAGGGGGCATATTGGCCCTTCCTGCCTTGATAAATGTTCGTGAGAGTTTGAACATCTGTGTCGCCAGCAGCCAGCTGAAGAAACAACATGATCAGGACCTGAAAGCTCTGCTGTCACTCACTATGACAGCATCTGCCCAAGGATAAACCCACCTTGGCTCCCAAAAGGAGCAATCAGTTTTGCAGGCGTTTGAACTTAATATAAGTGGATCGTGCAATATGGACCCTCTTGGATCTGGCTTGCTTTGTTTAACACTATTTTGTGAGGTGTATCTGACATGTTAGGTGTAGCTGTCGTTTACTTGTCTTCATTGGTGTTTAGTAGCCGATTCTGTGATTATATTATGTGTTATTTATTCATTTTTCTGTTGGTGGCATTTGGAAGTTCCTAGTCGGGAAGTACTATGGATGATGTCTCCAGAACCTTTTATTTCCTGTCTTTGGGGAATGTAATTTGGCTGTATACCTGGAAGGGGAATTGCTTTCAGGACAATAAAATATTTTTGAGAAGGGAGGAACTAAGAGGAAATGCATGTTTTCTTGTCCTCTCATAACTGATTTCAGAAGCAGTTGCTCAAGAGAATATGTATACAGTATAAAGGTAGGTCTATAACACAGAAGCCTAATATAGATGTAATATACTTGCCAATAATAGCACAAAGAACGTGAGTGGAGAAAAGTTATATTGGATTCAGAAAACGACTGCAGATAATAAACTAGTGCCTTTAACAATGTATTGTATGGTTTGTAACATTTGTGTATATAATATTTATAATAGTAATATCACAGAAAGGGAGAAAAGTTGATAGAGTTATATACAATTAACATTTCTGCAAATTACTATAATAAAACTAATGCAAATATAACACTGATTCCAATAAAATGTTACTTTAAACTTTAGAGCAACCACTAAAATTTCTCAAAATATAGTAAAAATTATTTAGAAAATGTAAATGCTACATTAGAAAGTAGTTACTTAAAAGAAAGAAGAAAAGGATAAATATAGGTAAAAGGGGTGAGATAGACAGCAAACATAAAGTGAAATAGCAGATACAAATTCACTTTTATCAACAATAATGTTAAATTTTAATTGATTAAATAATCCAGTCAAAAGGAGAGATTGTAAGACAGAATTCAAAAAATGATCCAACTGTACTTTTTCTACAGGAGACATTTTAGATGCAAAGATACAAATAAATTGAAACTAAAAGGACAAAAAAGATACATTATGCAAACAGCAAACACAAGTAAGCTGGGATGCCTACACTTATACCAGAAAAATAAACTTTAAAACAAAAATGTTCTTTAGCGTTAAAGAGGAACATTTACAAATAATAAAAGGATTAATACATTCAGGACAATATAACAGTTATATGTACCTGATAACAGAGCACTAAATTGTGTGAACATTTTGGTTCATGATAGACGCATCGATAAATAAACAATTCGAGAGTGACAACTGAAGACTTCAGTAACCCGCTTTCAGTAATGGTTATTTATCATTAGATAGATGTCAACAAGGAAATAAAAAAAAACTTGAGCAACACTATAACTCCACTTAGACCTAACAGACATATAGAAAACACTCCACTCAACAATAAAAACATTTACATTCTTCTCCAGTGAACATGGAGCACCCTCCAGGGCAGACACTATGCTAAACCATAAAAACCTCAGTAAATCATAAAGAAAATGTATAATGTAAAGTATACTCTCCAACGAAAATTGAGTGAATCTAGACATCAATGGAAGAAAATAGTTGTGAATCTCACAAATATCAGCAAACTAAATAACGCATTCCCAAATAATGAATGGGTAAAAGAAGAATTGTAAGGGAAATTAGAGGGCAGTTGAAAATTTTGAGATAAAGGAAATGAACACAAAATATACCAAAACTTCTGGGATGTGAAAGCAGTGCTTAGAATGGAAGTTGCAGCTGCAAATGTCATTACAAAATAAAAAAGATCTCAAGTCAATAAACTTCTACATTAAAAATATTCAGAAAAAAGGAAACTAAACCCAAAGGATCCATAATGAAGAAAATAACAAAGGTCAGAGTAGAAATTGATGAACTAAAAGATAGGAAAATAAAAGGAAAAAAAACAATGAAACTAAAAGCTGCATCTTTGAAAAGATCAGCAAAATTGATAAATATTTATCCAGATTGACCAAAGAAGAGAGAAGACTCAAATTGCTAGAATCAGAAATGAAAGAGGAAACTACTATTGACTCTACAGATATAAAAAGAGTGCTATGAATAATTGTACACTAATTAGATAACTTAGGTGAAATGAACAAAGTCCTGGAAAGACACAGATACTGAAGCTGACAACAGAAGAAATAGACAGTCTAGAGAGACCTACAAGTGAAAACATTGAAGTAGTAATTTAAAAATACCCACAAAGAAAAGTCCATTCCCAGATGACTTCACTGCTGAATTCTGCCAAGCATTTAAATCAGAAGTATTACCGATTTCTCAAAATCTCTTCCAGAAAAGGGGACAGACTACTTCCCAACTCATTTATGAGGGCAGTATTACCCTGATATAGAAACCACAAAAGATATCCCAAAAAACGAAAGCCACAGACTGATATCTCTAACAAACAGGAACATAAAAATACTCAAGAACATAGTGGCAAATTGAATTCAGTAATACATTAAAAAAGTGTACATCATAGCCAAGAGGAATTTATCTGAGGAACGCAAGGTTAATTTAAAACCCCCAAATCAGTATAATACATTAAATTAGTGGAATAACAAAAACTAATAATTAAATGATTATCTCAATAGATTTGCAATAATAATATTTAAAAATTCAACATCCATTCATCATAAAAATAGGAATAGGAGAAAACTTCCTTAATCTGATAAAAGGCATGCACAAATTAAAACAAAACAAAACCCCACAGCTAACATCATACTTAATAGTGAAACACAGGATAGATAAAGATAATACACAGAGTTTCTTTTTGAGTTGATAAAATATATTCTTAACTTGATAGTGGCTATCACTGCACATCTTTCTGGGCATACTGAAAAAACACTTTAAATTGTACTCTTTAAATGGGTGAATCGTATGTCATATGAAAGCTGTTAAAGAAATAAATAACACTTTATCTCTAATAATCCTGGCTTTCTGGGTACTATTTTATCTCTTCCTTTTTGTGTGTGTTTTCATGTTTCTGTCTGCCATCCACCTCTTACTTTTGGTGTGTTTTCCTTGCAGCTGGCATGTGTTTCTCATAAATATCACGTGGCTGGGTCTTGTCTTTTTAAAAACTAGTCTGGTATTGTGTGTTAGCTGGAGAGATTATTCCAATTACCATGAATGTAATTACTAGTATACTTGGGTTTAATTCTATCATCTTCATATTTTTTCATTTGTCTCCATAATTTTATTTCCTTTGTTCCTCCTTTTTTACTTTTTTGAACTAAGATTATTATTTCAATTTGGTTCTCTTATTTTAGTTATATTTTACATCATTTTTAGTGACTACCTTTATATTTTCTAATGAAGCTTAGTACCTTACTCTTTTATGAACAACTCAAGAATTTTCAACAGTTGTTACTACATTTATCATTTCATCTCCTCTGTTTACAATTTTGTCATATTTGTTCATTGTTCATATGTCATGGAGTTGCTTAACACAGTCACTATTATTTCACATTTACTCGCATGTTTACCTTTCATAGAACTTTTTATTCTTCCTGCAGTCATATGCTGCTTTATTTTCTATAGTGAGGGTAGCTGGTGAGAAATTCTCCCTGCTTCCGTTTGCCTGAGAATATCTTAATTTTACATTCTTTTTTTGAGACTGTAATTTTAGAGGGGCATTTCTATTTTCAGCTCTTTAACTCCATAATCCTCTTATCTTTCGGCTTCCATAGTTTCTTTGGAAACTGTCACTCTTTCTTCAGCTGTCATTCTTACGACTTCTGAAAGTAACAGTTCTTCTGCTGGTTGCCTTTGAGATTTCATCTTTTATTTATCTTCTACCCATTTGCCAATTATTTGTGTTGATATAGTTTCCTTCATGTTTCTCCTGCTTATGTTTTGCTGAGCTTTTTGACTGTGCAGGTAAATGTCTTCCAACAGTTTTGCAATGTGCCTGATCATTGACACTGTGAGGGTCCTTGTGAGGGTCGTGGAGGGTCTGTGTGAGGGTCATATAAGGGTCACTATATGTGTGAGGATCGTGTGAGATTCCGTGTGTGGGTCTCTAGAGGGTTTTGTGAGGTTTATGTGAGGGTCTCTGTGAGATTCTGTGTGTGGGTCACTAGCAGGTTGTGTAAGGGTCACTAGAGGGTCATGTGAGGGTCATGTGAAGGTCCTGTGAGATTCTGTGAGTCACCACAGAGCTATGTGAGGGTCATGTGAGGGTCATATGAGGGTCATGTGAGGGCTGTGTGAGGATCTTGTGAGGCTTATGTGAGGGCTGTGTGAGGGTTGTGTGAGGGTCATGTGAAGGTCTTGACTCTCAGGCCACTCAACTGAGACAGGAGGGACAGCAGCCTCCACAGAGACGCAGCTGCAGTCCAGGCTGCTCTGGGAAGAGTGAAGCTCTGGCTGCAGTGGGGCTGCTGAGTGGCTGGAGATGAAACTGGAACCCTGGGTTGGGCTCAGAGTGTGACAAGGCTAAGGCCTTGCTTGGGGTTTCCAGTTTTAGTTCTTAGGATAGGAGCTCCTGGAGGCGGACTCGGCTGGAGCCTGGGCAGTTGTAATGCAGCCCTCAGTAGCCATGAGCTTCTGCCGGGTCTCCAAGGGCTCAGCCTAAAGGGAACAGACGGCAGCTGATGGTCAGGGGCCAGGGTTCCAGTGCTGCAAGGCCCCTGAGATGGTCGGCCATGTGCAGATGAGGGAGGAGTTGTCCCTGCAGCAGCAGCTGGCCACAGGCTGGAGGCCTCTGCCTGGGCAGCTCAGACAGGGCTTAAAGACAGCCTCCGAGTCCTCATTGCTCAGGGGAGAAGGTGCCCAGGGTGGTGGCCCGGAAGGTGAGAGGCTTCTCTGCAAAGCTGATGAACTTGATTTCAGGGTAAATTTCCTCCTGTGATTGTATTTTATTCCACAGCCATTAGGATAATATTGCTATTCATTCCATGTCAGTGATATCGCGGCCTGATTTGCATTGTTCTGTGCGTGTCTCTGCTCTCGAGCTGAGGGTTGTCTGTGTCTGCAAGAGGTGTTTTGACAGGAATGGGCACAAAGCCGGGGTCAGGCCGCCAACTTCCTCTTGCCTCCTCTCTGTTCATCAGAGCCCTCTCTGTAGGCAGGGGGCCTTCCTGGGGGCTGCTGTGTCCTCCCTCATGTCAGGCACCTCCAGGTCTGACACCTGCAGCTGCCTGTGTGTGAGGAAGGGGTGTTCATTTTTCTAAGGTGCCATCAGATGACAGGTCCCTTGGTGCAGAGTGCACAGTGGTGCTCAGAGTGGCAGAACAACCACAGCTTCTCAGGCAAGCAGAGGCCTCCGGAGCGGCCCCGGCTGAGGGTCTGGGAGCCCAGAGAGGCTTTGGAAGGCACCATGGCTGCATGGAGGATCTTGACCTGGGAGTCAGGTACAGACATAACTTGGCTCATATAAGTACCACATGCTAACCGATGGCCCCACTGAATACATAACTTGGTTCAAATATCATGCCGCCACTGTGTGTGACCCTGGGCAAGAGACTATGAAGTCTCTGATCCTCAGTTTCTTCGTCTGAAATTTGGAGTGAACAATGCAACGGACTGTAGGGAGGATCCAATGATGCAGATGGAAGTGAATGAACTTGCAAATATAAAGCACAGCACAGATGAGCTCATTAACAGGCAGTGTAGCGTCGCGGTTCTAAGCACAGCCTTTGAAGCCACACTGTTTGGATTCAGTCCCAACTATTCCACTAATTATTCGTGTGCTCTTTGATGAGATATTTGTGTCTCCATCACCTGCCCTGGAAAATGCAATGAGTTGCCCAGGTCTCCCTCCAGGGAAGGACTTACTGGCCCATGGGGAGTGAGGGCAGCATGCAACCTCTAGCCCCAGGGTTGGCCTGACTGCAGGAGTTCCCTTGACTGAGGCCACAGCTCTGCCTGTGAAGTCCAGGAAAGCCTGGAGGTTTGGAGGCATGCCCATCTCGGCTGGTGTGGGACAACTTTGATGGGCAATGCCCACCCCAGAGCTCCCTGTTGGATTGTTCAAGCCATGGCTGGGCCTGCCTTGTGGTCAGAGCTCCTCCTGTGCCCAGTCCTACTCCTGTCACAGGTGCTGATCCCTAATCAGCAGTTTGCACCCAAACTCAGTCGCAGTGTCTGCTTCTAGAGAGCTCAGCAGGTTCCCAGCAAATAAATATATGGCAAAGCAAAAGGGTATCATGATTGTCAGATGAGTTCATAAAGTCTAAGGATGCTGAACAGTGTATGGGTCATGGTGCTATTATCAGTGTTAATTGTTGCTAATGATTTATCACTGTGTCCTGAATAGAGGGATTCTCATGTGCTCCCATCCTCTGCAGGCTTCCAGGCTTCAGGCAGACACAGAGGTGGGGTTCTGATTTCTCACTGGAGTCACTGGCCATGGGTCTTTGTGTGCAGCTCCTGTCACCAAGCACCCACCCACTCCATGCTGGGCTCTGTCACTTCAGTCCCTTGGCCTCATCTGTAATCCTCACGGTCACTCCATAAGGTAAGTATCGTTGTCCCCACTTTACACAGCCCACTTCCAAATTCCAGTAGGAGGCAGAGCTGGGACCCAAAGCCTTCATCACGGGCCCTGTAGCCTTCTCCTTACACACATGGGAGCCTGTCTCCAGGGAGGCGACCACAGGCGGGCACTCAAGACGCCCATCAGCTCAGCTGGCCTTGCTGCTCCACATGCTCCTTAGGCTCTGGGCTGTCTCTGTGCTTACTCATAAACAGAAATGCGAGGTCAAAAACCGTCTTTGTTTGGGCACAGTGGCTCATGCCTGTAATCCCAGCACTTTGGGAGGCTGATGTGGGTAGATCACTTGAGGCCAGGAGTTCAAGACCACGTGGTGAAACCTCGTCTCTACTAAAAATACAAAAATTAGCTAGGTGTGGTGGTGCGTGCCTATGGTCCCAGCTACTTGGGTGGCTGAGGCATGAGAATCGCTTGAACCCGGGAGGCAGAGGTTGCAGTGAGCTGAGGTCACACCACTGCACTCCAACTTGGATGACAGTGAGACCCTATCTCAAAAAGGCAAAAACAAAAATCCAGACTATTTCTCTTCTCCTTACAGTTCCCACCTGCTCTCCTGAGGTGTGCTTGGATTGTTTGTAATGTATCACTACCTCTCAAATGCCCTTGCTTGTTCTTGGGAAGCAGATCCTTCCCTTTCTGGGGTGGGGTGGTGCAGAACTGAGTGGAGGAGACAGGAGGAGGAGGGCTGCGGCTGGCCTCACCTTGGTCTTGCACCTTCAGGCTCCAGGAAGCACATTGAAAATATTAGGGGAGTGAGCCTGCGGGGGATGAGGGGTTTGAGTTCCTGGTCCTCCAGACAGTGAGGATCTTGATCATGCAGCCTCCAGGGAGCGAAAGCCCTGCCTTCCTCCAGCCTCTGTTTGGAAGGGAACAGTGGGCAGATGGGCCTTCTGGGAAAACTGACTTCTCTTGGTTCAGGTGAGTGTAGCCATTCATCTACTTTTGGCCTTGATAGATGTGTCTTAACTGGACATGTAACATCAATGGAATCAACATAGCATGGATTTCTGTGTCGGCTCCTTTCATTCAGCCTAATATTTTTGAGGTTAAACCATGTGTGGCGTGCATTGGTACTTTGATTCTTTTCATTAACGAATAATATTCCTGGGACCAATTGCATGCATTCTGTATTTTTTAAAGAAGCATTTAGTTTTAGTTTTACTTAATATCTTGTGATTGCCCAATCTCCTAAGTGACCTTTCTAGTTTGTATACATTACGTGCTATGAAGTTCTATGGGTTTTGATGAATGCCCAGCGTCATGTATCCAACGTTTCAGTATCAGAATAGTTCCACTGCTCCAGGGTCCCCAGTGCTTCATGCATTCAGCTCTCCCCTCTCTGAACCCCAGCAACCACTGCTGTTTGCTGACTTACTTCTGTAGTTTTGACTTTCCCAGAATGTCATATAGTTAGAATCGTTCAGGATGTAGCCTTTTCAGACAGATTTATTTCACTTAGCAATATGTCTTGGTAGCTCATTCCTATTTATCCCTGAATACTGTTCTACTGCATGGATGGGCTCCAGATTTTTAATCCATGCACCCACTGAAGGACACTGTAGTTGCTTTCCATTTGGGGCAATTATGAAAATATATGCTATAAACATTCATGTGCAAGTTTTTGAGTGAATATAAGTTTTCAAATCAATAGACTAAATGCCTAAGAATGTGATTGCTGGATCTTATGGTAAGAGTATGCTTAGTTACAAAAAATTGTCAACTGTCTTCCAAAGTGGTTGTAACATTTTGCATTCTCACCAGCAACAAATGACAGTTCTGTTGCTCCACATTCTTGCCAGAAATTGGTATTTTCAGCTTCTTGTTAGTTTGCCATTCTGTTTGTAGCGTTATTGCATCGTTGCTTAATTTGCAATTACCCAATCACAAATGATGTTGAACATCCATATATATATACATATATTTTTCCATATGTATGTATTCTTTGGTGAAGTGTTTATTTAGATATTTTGCCCATTGTTAAATTAGATTCTTTTCTTATAATTTAGTTTGAAAAGTTTTTTTGCATATTTTGGATACAAGTCCTTTGTCAGACATGTGTTCTGCAAATGTCATCTCCCAGTTTGTGTTTTGTCTTTTCATTCTTTTAACAGTATCTTTCACAGACTGTAAGTTTTTAAGTTTAATGAAGTCCAACTTATGAATTTTTTCTTTCATAAATCATACTTTTGGTGTTACTTCTAAGCCCTCACCACCAAATCCAAGGTTATGTAGATTTTCACATCTATATTCTAAGAGTTTTATAATTTTGCATTTTACATTATGCTCTATGATCCATTTTGAGTTACTTTTTGTGTAAAATGTAAGGTCTGTGACTAGGTTCATTTTTTAAAGAATTTTAGAATACCTTTATGGTAAAAAATGCATAACACGAAATTTAACATCTTAACCATCTCGAAGTGTATAGTTCAGTAGGTTCACGTACATCCACTTTTTTCAGCACCATTTGTTTAAAAGACTCTTCTTTTTTCACTGAATTACCTTTACGCCTTTGTCAAAACTCACGTGACTTTATTTGCGTGGGTCTATTTCTGGGCTCTCTATTCTGTTCCATAGGTCTATGTTTCCATTCTTTCACCAGTATGATTTTGTTTTGATTATTACAACCATCTTGAATTTCTCTGCATCATTTTAATGAGCTTAGACTTTATTGTCTGGGTATAGGGACCTAATGGGATAAGCAATGTACTAAGGGTAAAAATTGAGTTTTGGTTAGATACACTTGAGAAAGTGTGGTAGGCATATTGGATAAGAACAAGACTGGGTATGGAAAGACCACATAATCCAAGTGCCAGACAACTGAGGTGGTGGCATTGGGACTGGAGAGGAGTCAGAAGGCAGATAGGGCAGGCTTTCTTTCTTCTGGAAGCCCCAGTAGGCAGGCATTTGTGTCCAGATAAGATGGGCTTGCCGGACCCTCCAGTCTTTCTGTGGCAGAGCTTCAGCCCCTTGTAAGATTTTACTTCATGACACATTTTGATGTCTATGGATGGACAGCCAACTCAACTGAGTAACCACCACCTGCTTCCAACTGCCCTCTTCCTTGTCACCTCACACTATAGAGATTGGGAAGCCAAAAATCAACTTTCCCAGACTTCTCTGTAGCCAGGGTGGCTGTACGACCCATCTACCCAATGAAACAGAAAGAGCTATCTTCAGGGAAACGTTTGCTTCTTGATGAAAAGAGATATGTATAGTTGCAACTGTGGCCACCCTGGTCAGGCCTCAATACCCCTATTTTCATCTGCCTGTGGATGTGGGCCAATGCGGTGGGGGGTGACCCTGGGAGAATGGCTTTCCTGCAGGGTCCCGGAAGGGACTGATAGCTAAAAGCTGTTGCCAAAATCACTCCCAACAGTTGAAACAACAATTTTTCATTGAGGAAGGATCTGGGTCATGTATCACCGTGTCCACCATGTAAGATGTGTTTGTCATCACCTTAAAAATCAAAAAGATAAATTGAGAGAGGTTAAGTGATTGTGCGAGGTCATATAATAATAGAAATAATAATAATAAATAATTACTGTATGCCAGGACCTTTTCTAAGCACGTTGTTTACTTCCTCCGGCCTTGATATTTATTTCATAACTTGGGCCACAGAAGCAAACTTAAGTCAAGAGGGAGAGGTGAAGAGAGTCCCAAGAATCCAGCCTTGACAGCATAAATTTACGAAAGCAATGCTAGGAGGCAACCACCCTAGACGCGGAACCGTATGAGGAAAACAGTTCTATACCTGCGTGGTCCCCAACTGGCCAGGTGCTCTGTTCTTTGCTGCTGAAGGCATTCCTAACAGAGATGCGTGCCTCACTCATCACTGCCATCATCACTGCTGGCAACGCTCCCTGTGCCAGCAGCCTTGGGACCAGCGAGGATCTTACAGAACAAATCAGAGAATGCTTCCTCCTTCTACGTGATGCTAACTCAGAGGGGAGGGTTGTCGGGTGGGGATACGTGTGGACGGAAATGTCATAGACTTTAGGGATGTACCCCCTCCTGTCCCCTCACAGTCATCTTTCTACCTGTGCACACACCCTGTTAGGGCGTCAGGGTCATGCCAGGTAACTAAATAACATCCTTAGCTGGAAGCCATTGTTCCTCTCCAAACCTCAGGCGGTGTTCCTCAATCTGGCCAAGTTCCTTCCTCTCTTATGGGACATTCTCTCTGTAGCTTGACTTCCATCACAGTAACCCTAGACATAGAGAGTTATGTCTGTGTTTGTCCAAGTTTCTTTTGTGATATGCATCAAGTATTAATTTTCCTAAGAATCAACTCATGTCCTTGTTCATCAGTGGATAAGCACAATTATCTGGGGGCATTTCTGACCTTTACTGTCTGGATATGTCTGAGGCTCAGCTCTGCCCCACCAGGAAATTCCACACGTGTTGATCTGCTTGTGTGTCTGTTGGCTCCTGGAGCTCAGGGCTGCCGCAGTTCAGTTATCAGATGCCTGACATATATTTTGGTTGAATGAAGCAAAGAAGGAAGAAACGGGGCCACTTCAGACACTGATGAGAGGGCTTCTGCACTCTCCAGGAAAGACAGGAAGCTTGGGTGGTGAGAGCAGCAGCTTCCTGCAGGATGTGGAGAACATAGAGGCTATCATTTCTGGGCCAAGATACTGATTTGTGGGGGATGAGGCGGAGAGTGGGCACTTATGAACAGTGTCTGAAATCCCCAGAAATGTAGACTTTTTCACAGAAGATGGGGGAGGTCACCAGAATGCTGACAGCTGCTGAGAGGAGCCTATTCCAAGAAGTATGAGGAGCTGCCAGACATGTGCTGGGTTAGAGGAGCCAGGCCCACACTGCATGACCAACATGAAGGCCAACAGCCTGCAGCCCCTATTGCTGTGTCCTCCAGCGGGGGCATATACAGAACTCGGCCCAGACGTGCCCCCTGTGTCGGGACGCTGGGGAGGCTGGAGCCTTGGCTGCATTGGCGGAGAGCTCAGGAAAATGGGAGAGCCTTAGACCCATGGCCCACACAGGACTCTTCTGATCTCTGGGAGCTGAACCGAGAAAACCTGACCGGAGAAGTACTCTGCTTTGCTTTCTGTTTTGAGAAGAGTTTTAGCTCATTCTCTGTCTATCCCCAGTGTCTTCACATAGTCACAGTCTTGAAGATGCAGCTTAGCATGGAGGGGGCATGGCTTCACTGTCAGGAAGCTCTGGGTTCAAACCCCGCAGCCGTATGAGACAGTGGTTACAGCATGGCCTCTGAAGTTGTATGTGCTCGGTTTCAAGCCTAGGCCCACCTCTTTTTAGCTGTGATATCTTCAGCAAGTTACTTATGTTTACTCTGCCTCAGTTTATTTATTTGTTAAAACAGGAATTACAATAATACCTATCAAATAAGTTTGTGGGACTTAAACAAAGATCCACGTGATGTGCTTAGAAAAGGTCCTGGCATACAGTACCTATTTATTATTATTATTACTATTATTATATGACCTTGAACAATCACTTAACCTCTCTCAATTTATCTTTTTGATTTTTAAGATGATGACAAACACATCTTATATGGTGGACGCAGTGATACATGACCCAGATTCTTCCTCAATAAAAAATTGTCGTTTCAACTGTTGGGAGTGATTTTCGCAACAGCTTTCAGCTATCAGTCCCTTCCAGGACCCTGCAGGGAAGCTGTTCTCCTGGGGTCACCCCCACCTCATTGGCCGATATCCACTGGCAGATGGACATGGGGGTATTGAGGCCTGACCAATTAGTTCAACTGGGAAAACTCTGGAGGACCTCATCTCCCAGGAGCCCTCTTGGTGCCAGTGGAGGCTCCTGTTGGGCCTGCATCACAGCTGAGATACCTCTGTCTGCTCTTCCTCCTCTTCCTTCCTGCAATGGGCTTGATCCCAAAGTCAGTCTTCAATAATGTCAGCCTGAAATAACCAAAAGGATCAAAATCCAATTTTATTCAAGCACAAAGTTTGAAGACAGCCACTCAGAAACACACACTCCAAAATAATGGGGTCAGTGCCTCCCTGGTGAGGAAATTAAGGTTTTATTAATGTAGACAGAAACAAAGAAGTTTGTCAGGATCACACCATTTTCCATACATGGCCGGTACACAGTTGCAGGGATGTGATTGGTCACAGTTTGCTAAATTCTAAGGAACAGTGCTCTAGCACTTTCTGAGGAGGGGTGACGATCTGAGGGGGTCTGCTCTCTGGTGCCACAAGGCCTCTTCTTATCATTTACAGGAAGAAACAGAAGCTGTAGCTGCATGCTACATGACTCAGGTCTCACAATTCACATTCCCTTCGAGGCTCAAAATACTTTAAAGTTCCAACAGCTTTAATTTGAATTATTTATCTTCACAATAAGCATTCTGCTTTCCGAACTCTATCTCAGAGTAAGCTTCCAAGGGAATGTAATCTCTGCATCTAACTTTGCAGAATTGTTGCCAGAATTAGGAGAACTAATTATGCATTACAATTGTTGGACAATATAGCCCCTCACTCCCCATTTCTTACAATATCACAGGCTAAATCTCTAACCCCAGTGTACCCTATGCTTCTACCTGAAATATAGCTTCCATGACTAACCCGAATCAAAACATACTTTCTTACACCAATCTAAGCCCACTATGTTGCATTTCAGGGCAGAGTTTGACATGTGGCCCCATATGATAAAAGTTCAGCTGGTTTAATGAAATCTTCTTACTCCCATCCCAAACACAAGGCCACAGGTTAAGGGAAAGATCACATATGTCCAGGTAAGGCCTGGTGCATCCATCCACGAGAGAGTTTCTGCTTCTTCATCCCAGTGTCCTTATCCCCCAGACTGAGTGGACAAGTTTATCCAGGATTCCAGTTGCTGCTCTCCCAGGAACCATGCATAATGACATCCCTGCATAATGACATTAGACAAGTGCTAATTTGCATAGAGACTGCCAAGACCCTTTGCAAAGCAAAGAAATGCACATTGTTAAACAGTTACTATAACACTGACTGCAACCATGAAAACAATTTCACAGCAGATTACACACACTTAGTGAAAGAAGCCCAGTGCAAAAGCAATCTCAACACCAAATTAGAGTTTAGTCAGCAGCTGGCAGGGAGCTGAGGAGACAATGTCCAGATGCAGCACCCTGATGACCTTACTGGGTGATTTTCCCTCGGTGAGAGGGAGCACACCCCAGTTTGGCAAGATTTCCTGCCAGAGATGAGCGATCCAATTACAGTGAGGGAAGGAAGGAGGAGCGCTGAGCCGCAGAAGGAGCTGGAGGATGAATAGAGGGCATCAAATCTGTATAAACCGCAGGGAAACTTGTGTCAGACAAGCAGAAAAAGGCAGACATCAAGGAAGCAGAGAAGGATTGCTTTTATGATGAGTGATAACAAGTCTGAAAACAAAGGATTCCTATTTAGACGTGAAAATCTCTGTTCAGATAGTAAGGAAAGAAAAAAAATCAGAATTTCCAATACGAAATAAATTTTCCAGTTTCATCTTGATCCCTCTCTTTCTCCAGCCAGGTTTGTTTTCGTCCATCTCCTGCCTCCAACATGAGAGCTCTGCTCTTCTAGATGACCAGACCTCTCCTGACGCCCCAGCCCTGAACCCTCAGGCCTGCAACTCGCTGTCCAGTGCTGAAAACGTCTGTCTCCCAACACTGACAATCGAGCTCTTTTCATGTGTGTCCTGGGGAAATCTCAGCCAATGAATCTTACTCTTAATTTCACACTTGCTTTTCTTTATGGCAAGAAGCCAGGGACATTTGGGCACCTATAAATAATAAAAATAAATGACATTGGAAAGAGGCAAGGCCATCAACATCATTTAAAATCTCCCCATTCTGGGCTGACAACTAATCACTGGGCCTGGACTAGACGAGTGAATCTTGAAAAAGCGACAAAGGCACAGATTATGCTGGGACTTCATCACCACAGACATCAAACAGATAAGCAGGTGTTTGCTTGAGTGATGGTCCCTCTGGCCAGGTGAGGCTCTCGATAATTCCAGATCACATGCCCTTGTATGTCTCACATTTTACTCACATCTGTCAGAATGCCTGGAGTTTTCAGGATTAAATAATCTCCTATTCAAAGGCAATACTTTTGGGAAAAAGAAAATTATAATCCTGTTCAACTTAAACCTAAAAGCATAGGTAAGACAGGGGTAAGACAAAACTGTGGCATCTAGCTAAAAGCAAGTTTCCTCTTGATTGAGGTATAATGCAGAAGTATTAAAAAGAGCTACAGGATCATATATAAAGGAGTATTCTGGCTTGAATTTTGTGTCCCAAAGGGAGAAATATTGAAGTCTTAGCCCCCAGTACCTCAGGATGTGTCCTCATTTGGAAATAGAGTCTTTGCAGATTTAACCAAGTTAAGATGAGGTCATTACAGTAGGCTCGAATCCAATATGACTGGTGTCCTTATGGAAAGGAGACATTTGGACCCAGATATGCACAGAGGGGAGTTGCTGCGAAGAGATATAGGGAGGAAGCCATCTGAATTTGGAGGATTTAAGTGACGCACCCATGAGCCAAAGAACGCCTGTGCCTACCAAAAGCTGCATAGAGGCACAGAGCAGTTTCTTCCCTGGCATATTCCCAGGGAGCATGGTGCTGCCAGCACCGGGATTTCAAACTTTTGATCTCCACAGCTATAAGACGATAAACTCCTGCTGTCTTAAGGCAGGTACTTTTTTTACAGTGGCCCAAGCAAACTGATACGGAGTGTTCTAAAAAAGTTTATGGTTATGTTCTGAGAGCAAATGTCACTTAATTTTTTATTCTGCCTTGAGATTTACAAAGCCAGTTTCTCTGTCATCCTTGTAGTCAGCATAGTTGGTAGAACAAACTTTATATTGGGATCCTTTCAGGGAATAAAATGTACTACATTTTGCACTGAGGATGGTAGAAAAGTTTCAGAAGAGAAGGAATGGGAGGAAGTGGGTGGGGAGGGATTCATGGAGGTGGTGGTGAGGGAGGTGGAGCGAAAGGCAGCACTGAAGAGGGGAGAAGATGAGGACCTTTGGTGTT
This sequence comes from Hylobates moloch, assembly GCF_009828535.3. Classification (NCBI taxonomy): domain Eukaryota; kingdom Metazoa; phylum Chordata; class Mammalia; order Primates; family Hylobatidae; genus Hylobates; species Hylobates moloch. The sequence continues at coordinate 107,405,531 of NW_026652286.1, forward strand.
TTCTGTGTGTCGGCCTGCTGTTCCCTTCTGCGTGCTTTCTGAGTGAATGCTTTCCATAACCATATGTGTTAGGCCATTGCTGATCTCTCTCACCAGCTCAGGGAGGTTAATAGCGCGCCCAACTGCAAATTAATAAGGGGGCTGTAAAAGTTAGAAGTGCATTCACCTGATTAAGAATAAACAAACAAAAACCACTTGCCCACAGTAACTTAAAACAAGTAAGGTTTATTTTTCCTCAAAACTTAAAAAAATCTGGAGGAAGGAAGATATCGGTAGTGATCTAGCCCTTAGGTGCTATTGAGACTAATATCCCTGTTATTCTATTGGATTTTTCTTCATACATGAGGTCTCATGGTCATAATATGGATATGGCCTCTGTATCTCCAGACATTATGTCTGAAATCAAGGCAGGAAGGAGAGGGAGTGGTAGCATGAGTCTTAGCTGTTTCTTTTGTCCGGAAAGGCAAATCCTTTCCAGAAGTCCCTAAAATAACATATATTTTACTGATCTGAACTGTATTGCATAGCCACACCTAGTGATCAGTGTTTTGGGTAAATAGGTATTGAGCTTTCCAGGTGCTACAGTGGGAAAATGAGAGAAAATAGAATTGGTTACGCATCTTGTGTTAGCCAACAAATAGCATATGACAGAGTGCCAGAGTGAGAAGGCAAACCTGCATCTCTGGCCATGAATTCAGGACTCTCTTTGTTCACAAAATCTTATGGTGAGACTGTCAGCCTGCTTCCCGCAGATATGTCTTCTGTTCTATAGAAGCAGCCCCTTTGAGTAAAGCTAGGTCTTTCTTGCAGGGCTGCTCCAGTATTTGGATCTAATTTCTTTGCATGGGGATAATATGGTATAATAGGTACTATACTACTTCAGAAGACAATTGGCCTAGGTTGTAATTCCACTATTATCCTAAATTTCCAGGTATTTTTTCCTCTATACTTTGGAGCAAAATGGAAGCAATTAAACCTAATATCTTCTATTTCCCTTCATTTTGTGATGCACTTGAAAACAATGTGGGAGTTTCCATATGAATTTTTGATTGGATTAGTACTTACAATATCACACGCTATCACTACTAATATTTTCCAAGTGCTTTATAGTTTAAAATTGCTTTCAAAATATATATTATCTTATTCGAGCCTCATAAGAAGCACTATCAAGTGGGCAAAGTGAGGCATCATCTAAAAGTAAAAGCTGCACATGTAACCATATTTCTCCTGTCCTCAAATTCTTGCCACAATTCCATTAGGGATCTTCCTACATTCTAAGGCCATTTTCCAAGTGCATTTTAAAATCACAGCATGTCTCTTACAGTACACCCATACAAAGGTTCCAGGTCTATTTATACCTTCTCCCTTTCTGTGACTCTCTCTTAACCTCTAGCCACAATTCTTAAGGTAGCAATTGGCTTGATACTGTCTCCTTGGCTCCTTACCTAACTCCGACCAATTGACTCAATTCGGAGGACTATGTCTTCAAGCTGACAGGCTAAAACGCAGTGAGCCAAGGTGACCCAGTGCTCCGACCTGTGAGCAGACTGAGCAGGGCGATGCATTTATGAGCATTTCAGCGACCAGTTGTAGCTGTTTCTTTTTAGGTTATTATTTCATTTGGCTTTGGTGATAAACATCAGAAGTCAGGGGCCCCAGGCAGAGTTCTCTTTGGTAAAAATGACCATCCTAAATGTGGATACTAGACTGAAACTCAGTACAAGTCCTGATACACATTCTCCAGGGAAATAGTTTTTGTTTTGTTTGTGGAAAGAGATGACCTTTTCACTGAAAGGTGAGCTTCCCACAGTGTCGGGCAGGACGGGAAGGCTGAGGGTGCTGAGGGAAGGGGAGACGGCAAACTCCTCACCTGCTCAGGTTCTTTCCAACTCACTGTGCCCAGAGTGATGCTCATTTAGAAGGTGGTGGTGCAAAACCGAGGGACCCTGGGCTTCACGGCATGGCCCCTGGAAAATTGCTCCATTTTAGTTATTGCCAACATGGCCCTGAAACTGAGCAGTTCTCTTCGTATCTTGGGCCTTTCCAGCTGCCCAAGAACCAATCTTAGATACAGGAAATCAGGCCTCTGAGAACCAACTTCCAAGAGCCTTCCTCCCAGGAGCTCTGCCCTGAAAAACAAGATCAGCTGGCACTGAGCACTCATTAAGAGGAAACATTCTGATGAGGACCTCAATGTCTCGTGGGGAGAAGTGGAGAGAGAATGAGCCTGAGGAATTGAGAGGATCCGTTCAGCACATGAAAGCCCTGAAGCCATTTACCCCCTCAGGTATTCAGTGCCAGCAAGCAGGTGAGGAGAGACGAAAGCAGCTGGACCTACAATGCCCATCTTTCTGCTCACTGTCCATGTACCCTGCACACCCAGATCCCTTCTCTGTGGCCAGCTATGGCAGGGAGGAGAGGTTCCTTGTGGAGGGTGGTTATGCCTGAAATCATCTTGGATGGGAACAGGGAAAGTCATCTCCCTGGAACCTGAACTTCATTTCCCCCCAAATCCCTTCCATAGCTTGTCTTTTTGTTTTCTCTTCTGAGTTTTCGAAGAGCCAGGATGACAGCTGCCTGAGTCCACACAAGGCTGTGTAAGGCCAAGAAGAGCGGTCCCTTCTTCAAGACGAGTTGTCGGAAGTGCTAACTCTAGGGCTTGGGGCTGGAGTATAAGTGGAGACAACATGGGGTGGCTCAGGCATGTGCAGCTGCCATCAGTCATGTCACCTTCCCGGGCACTGAGAGATGGGAAAGGGAGAGCGCATAATGCTGCTGTGGCGTAGGTTATTTTGCATCGTGAAATGTTTCAAAAAAGGTCAGTAATAAATTTTTTTGGACAAATGCGTCTTTTATAAAACATTCGAGAAATCAGTTGAAAACTAAAATGGGCAAGAAGACAGTCTCCCTATTTGTAATAAACTTACATCTGCAAGAAATGAAATTCTAAGGAACTAACATGAAACAGACGCTCCCTGATGCCAGAACAAAGCTTTTGTGTAGACAAATGGTATTCTAGACTCTGGGAGCAGTAAAAACATGTAGAATGTGCCTCAAATAAAAATGCTGATAATGGGTCTCAGAGAAATGTGTAGTCCTGGTAGGAGTTGCCTTGCTGTAAAACAAGGAGGTGGTGTTTATAGCACGGGGAAGCTGTCCATCACGGTCACACTGGGGACATAAGATGTCTCTGTTATATCTAATTCATGACACTGCCTGGTACAGAAACCTCATTTGAAAATCCTAACTTGCACCAAGGTCTGAGATGTTTCTTTTTATCAGAAATAAATAACTGGATTTAGTGTTCCCCAGCCTATGCCCTAAAATTATCCGTGTATTTGTAGGTAATTAACAAATTCATTAAGTTGTTGTGACATATATATATATTTCACCATATATACATATATACATGTTGCTACATATGTATATATGTATATACCTACACACATACATAGCTTGAGAGCTTCTCAATGTCAGATATTGCTGTAATTTACCTGCTTCAAGTCATGCAATGTATGTCAACTTTCTCTCTTCTCTTCCTTGTTAGTCTCCTCTGCCTGCCCCGTTTCCGTTTCCTCTTCGTTCTTTCTCGCTTTCCCCCTCTCCTCCCGTGTCTCCCTCCTCTCCCTTCCTCTCCATCCTCCTCCCTCCCACGCTCCTCCCTCATTTCTACTCCTGGGCCACAGCTCTGTTTCAGCCTAACGAGGAGAGCTGTGGAGTCTGAAATACTTCAAGGGGAAGAAAAGGTTAGAAGCAAAATTCAAGAGGTTGATTCTGTCAAGACCTTCATCTGGGATTCTCCGGTCTGGCAGATTCATTATTTTGTGAAATGATAACTGATTGCATCTGAAGGAGCATGAGAGAGTGATTTAGATCAGCATCAGAAAACGAGACAGGGTAGCTGTGCAGCCAGAAACCCTCTAGAGTGTCCCTTTTCACCCTGGTCAGAAAGGGCTTAGCGGCCAACACTAGATGATGTTTCTGATTTAACACCAACTGTTCATTTGTTAAGGTCATGATTTATCTTAACTGTTTATTTAGATGCATTTTGATGATTGTATTTATTCATAAAACTACTGCAAAAATATGGTACAGATTATTTCCATCACTGCAGCATGTTTGTTTGTACTGCTTTATAGAACGGTTCCCCTCCCAACAAGAACCAATATTCTGAATTCTATCACCATAGAATAAGTTTGGTTGTTCTTCAACTTCATATGAGTGGAATCATAGAGAATGCACTCTTTTGTGTCTGGCTTATTTTACTCAGAATGTTTTGACGTTCAGTCATGTCGTTCTGTGTATTAGTAGTTTATTCTTTTTTATCACTAAGTCATAGTGTGTTATGTGACTATACCACAGTTGGATTATTCATTTGTCAGTAGATGAATATTTGGGTGTTTTCAGTGTTCTGCTGTTATGAATAAGGCTACTGTAATCTTTTCCCACAATTCCTTTTGTAAACACATGTTTTAAATTTTCTTTGGTAAAAAACCAGGAGGAGAATTGTTTGGTCATAGGTATGCTGGAGTTGATAAACTGTCAAGGAGTTTAACAAAGTGAATGTTTCACTTTACACTCCTTCATCTATGTGTGAAACTCTAGTTACTTCACATTTTTAACAGTGCTTGGTATTGTCAGACTTTTTCTAATCAGTTGGAATTGGTATCTCATTGAGGTTTTGATTTGCATTACCATGATAGATGATGATGCTGAGCATGAGTTTATTTGCTTATTAGTATTCATGTGATTTTTTTGCTTCTTGTTTGTTTATATTTTTTGGCCATTTTCCATTGGGTTCTACTGGGTTCTTCACCTATTTATCATTGAATTGTATACAAAGATTGAGTCTCAGCAGACTTAAATGTCCCTGTCTGACAGCTTGGAAGACAGTAGTGGTTCCCTCAGCACGCAGCTTGAGATCTGAGAAAGGACAGACAGCCTCCTCAAGTGGGTCCCTGACCGCCGAGCAGCCTAACTGGGAGGCACCCCCCAGCAGGGTCAGACCGACACCTCACATGGCCGGGTAACCCTCTGAGACAAAACCTCAGAGGAACGATCAGGCAGCAACATTTGCTGTTCAGCAATATTCGCTGTTCTGCAGCCTCCACTGCTGGTAAACAGGGTCTCGAGTGGACCTCCAGCAAACTCCAACAGACCTGCAGCTGAAGGTCCTGACTGTTAGAAGGAAAACTAACAAACAGAAAGGATATCCACACCAAAACCCCATCTGTACGTCACCATCATCAAAGACCAAAAGTAGATAAAACCACAAAGATGGGGAAAAAATAGAGCAGAAAAACTGAAAATTCTAAAAATCAGAGTGCCTCTCCTCCTCCAAAGGAATGCAGCTCCTCACCAGCAATGGAACAAAGCTGGATGGAGAATGACTTTGATGAGTTGAGAGAAGAAGGCTTCAGACGATCAAACTTCTCCGAGCTAAAGGAGGAAGTTCGAACCCATGGCAAAGAAGTTAAAAATCTTGAAAAAAGATTAGACGAATGGCTAACTAGAATAACCAGTGTAGAGAAGTCCTTAAAGGACCTGATGGAGCTGAAAACCATGGCATGAGAACTACATGATGAATGCACAAGCTTCAGTAGCCGATTCGATCAACTGGAAGAAGGTTATCAGTGATGGAAGATCAAATGAATGAAATGAAGCGAGAAGAGAAGTTTAGAGAAAAAAGAGTAAAAAGAAATGAACAAAGCCTCCAAGAAATATGGGACGATGTGAAAAGACCAAATCTATGTCTTATTGGTGTACCTGAAAGTGACGGGGAGAATGGAACCAAGGTGGAAACACTCTGCAGGATATTATCCAGGAGAACTTCCCCAACCTAGCAAGGCAGACCCACATTCAAATTCAGGAAATACTTGTAAATGTACTTAAATTAGTTGTAAATGTATATTGCAAGTGATAGGGCGATCACTAAAAATATTTAAAAAGAAGTATAATGGTATGCTAAAAGATGAGACAAAATGGAATCATAGAATGCTCAATTAAAATGACAAGAGGCAGAAAAGATGGAAAGATAAAAAAGAAACACAAAAGAGAAACGAAAGAAAACAGTTACAGTGTGGTAGATATTAATCCAACTATAACAATTATCACTTTAAATGTGACTAATCCAAAATAACAATTAAAAGACAGAGGCTAACAAGGTAGATGAAAACACAAGACCCAGCTACATGGTGTCTATAAGAAATCCAATTTCAATATTAAAGTACAGACAGATTAAAAGTAAAAGGATGGCGAAAGATATTCCATGATAGTAGAAATTTTAGAAAACTCAAGTAATTATATTAATTGTGGACAAAACTGATAATAGAATAAGAAACCTTATCAGGGATAAAGAAGGGCAATAAAGGATAAGGAGACCAGCTCTCTAAGAAAACTTGATCGTCCTTAACGTGTGTGTGTGTGACTAACAGCAGAGCATTAAAAGAGGTGAGACAGAAACAGATAGAGCTGCGAAGAAATAGAGGCATATTCAGTTATGATTAGAGACTTCAACATCCTTCTATCAATAATTGACAAATCCTGGCGGGGTGCAGTGGCTCAAGCCTGTAATCCCAGCACTCAGGGAGGCCAAGACGGGTGGATCACCTGAGGTCGGGAGTTTGAGACCAGTCTGGCCGATATGGTGAAACCCCATCTCTACTAAAAATACAAAAAATTAGCTGGGTGTGGCCGTGGGCACCCGTAGTCTCAGGTACTTGGGAGGCTGAGGCAGGAGAATCGCTTGAACCCGGGAGGTGGAGGTGGCAGTGAGCCAGGATTGCGCCACTGCACTCCACCCTGGGCAGGACAGAGCAAGACTCCACCTCAAAAAAAAATAAATAAAAATAAAAATAAAATAAATAATAATAATAATTGACAGATCCAACAGGCAGAAAATCAGTAAGGACGTAACTGAATTGAACATCAGTGTCAACAAACGGGATCAAGTTGATCATTATAAGGTACTTTCTTCAATGACAGCAGAGTAACATTCTTCATGGAAAACACACCTCAACAAAGTTTAAAAACAGATATCACACAGCATATGTTGTGAGAACACCATAAAATTAATGTAGAAATCAATAGCAGAAAGGTAACTGGAAAATGCCAAATTAATTGAACATTAAGCATCACAGTTCAAAATAGCACACAAATCAATGCTAACAAACTTCGAACTGAATGAAAATAAAAATAAAACATCAAAATTTGTGGGATGCAGTAAAAACAGTGCTTACAGGGAAATTTATAACATTAAATGCATATAATAGAAAAGAAGAAAGGTCTAAAATTAATAATCCAAGCATCCCTTTTAGGAATCTAGAGAAAAAAAGAGCAATATAAGCCTAAAGGATGTTAAGAAAATAAATAATAAAAATTAGAGAAGAAATAAAACAGAAAACAAGAATGCACTAGAGAAAATAAATAAAACCAAACAATGGTTTGCTGAAAATATCTATTGAAATAATAAATAGCTAGTCAGAGTAACTAAGAAAAAAAAGAAGACACAAATTGTGAATACCAGAAATGAAAGAGGCTATCACTACTGGTCCCATGAACATTAAAGAAATAATAAAGGAATATTATGAAAAACTGTATGCCCACAAATTTTATAACCTAGATGAAATGGACCAATTCCTTGAAACACGCAGTCTATCAAAACTCCCAAAGGAAAACTGATAATCGGAATAGGCCTATCTCTATTAAAGAAATTGAATCAATAATTAATACCTTTCCCAAACAGAAAGCATCAGACCCAGATGATTTTCCTAGCGAATTCTGCAATCATTTAAGGAGGAAATTGTTCTAGTTCTCTACAATCTTGTCTAGAAACAGAAGCAGAGGGAATACTTTCTAAGTCATTCTATGAGACCAACATTTTCCAAATATCAAAACCAGACAAACACATTGTTAAGAATGACAACTATAGACCAATATCTCTCATACACATACATGCAAAATCCTTAACAAAATATTGGCAAATTGAATCCAACAATGTATTAAAAATTATACACTAGGATCAAATGGGATTCATTTTAGGCAGGCAAGTCTGGTTCAACATTTAAAGATCAATCAATGTAATCCCTGTATCAACAGGCAAAAGAAGAAACACCATACAACCATATCAATAGAGGCAGAAAAAGTATTTGACAAAATCCAACACACTTATTCATGATACAAACTCTCAGCAAACTAGGAATGGAATAAAACGGAATATTTTATAAAAATATCTCTGAATATATAGAATAGTTTATAAAAATCTAAGTTAATACTATACTTACTGGTGAGAATCCAAGTGCTTTACACCTATGATCAGGAACAAGACAAGGATGTCACCTCTCATGACTTAATTCAACATTGTGCAGTGAGTCTTACCTAATGCAATAAAACAAAAAAGGAAGTAAAAGGCTACAGATTGGGAAGGAAGAAACGAAACTGCATTTGTTCACAGATGACATGATTGGCTATGTAGAAAGTTCCAAAAAATCAACAACTATGCAGAGAGATGTTTCAGGAGGAAACATGGGGAAAGAATTAAGACTCTAGTTTGAGAGTCACATAATTCACAGTGCTGATTTTTCTTTTGCTCACTCTGAGCTGTTAGTAAAGTACTGTTTAAATATTCCAGCCAGGTTTCAGAGATCTAAGCTAGATTAATAACATTAAATGGAGTGCAGCATCCCCTAAAACAAGAGTAGGATGAGGATCAACAGTTAGTGAGAAATCCTCGGGATATACGGCTCACAGGAGAGAAGAGGAGGCCTCGGAGGTCCAGCCATGTCCATGAGGAGATTCTCCCTCCACAGCTGACCCGAAGAGGAGAGCAGGAGACAGAGGTTGGACACGAGGCAGGCTTGGTGCCCTGGGTGGCATGAAGGACTGCAGTGCTGGGGTGCATGCTAACAGCTGTTTTAAGAGCATCTTGGCAGCCTCTTCCCCCATCCATGTATTCTAAAGTACTTCAGGCCAACGTGCTTTGAGCAGCAGTTCCAAGGAAAAGCAAGAATCTCTGTCGCCAGCTATCTGTCCTAACCAAGAGACCTTCTGAGCTCAGGAGCCAAGCTTCTCAGAACGGCTTTGGAGTTGATGTTGATATTAAGAATTTCAACTCACCACCTAAGGACTAGAATCTCAATAAGAACTTAGATAGGCAAGCAGTAGACATCACATACATTTTTCTTGGAGAGTTGCAGTATGCATTTTCCCGTCTCAGTTATGCAAAATACAGCAATGAAACACTTAGGAAGGCATGACAAGGAAAAATTAAAGGCACACAGTGAGCAATAATAAGCAAGTCACATATTTTGCATCCCACTAAGTATTCAGTAGCAAAGCAATTTTAATAGACCCAGAAATGCAATCTGATATTTGAATGGAGAGAGAAAAATTAGCAAGGTGAGGTGGAGGAGGAGCCAGGGGCTGAATTAATTAGTCTAGGGCTTTTAAACCATGTTCTGCAACCCTGCAGCTTTACAGAATACATTTCTCTTGTGAAACTTTTTAATATAAGCACCATAAAAATGGAAATAAGTATATTATAAATTCACAACCACTAGCCTGAACTTTAATACCCTAGTAAATATATTTTGCTACTTCAGACTTCCTCTGTCTGTGATCATTTGCTATAAAAATTTTGTTACAGTACCTGTTGTCATGTAGACAGTATTAAAGTTTAGATTCTTCCTTAAGTTTTAAAATCAGTTTTGTTGAAGGATAATTAATGTAAAATATAATGCAGCCATTTATTATTATTATTATTTTTGAAACAGAGTCTTGCTCTGTCACCCAGGCTGAAGTGCAGTGGCACAATCTCGGCTCACTGCAACCTCCACCTCCTAGGTTCAAGTGATTCTCCTGCCTCAGCCTCCTGAGTAGCTGGGATTACAGTGAGCACCACCATGCCTGGCTAATTTTTGTATTTTTAGTAGAGACGGGGTTTCACCATGTTAGTTAGGCTGGTCTCAAACTCCTGACCTCGTGATCTGTCAGCCTCGGCATCCCAAAGTGCTGGGATTACAGCATGAACCACTGCATCCGGCCAATGCATCCACTTAAATCGTATGGTTTGATGGGCTTTGCCAATGTGTACATCTGTGTAACCACCCTCACGGACCATAGAAAAAATATTTTCATTACCCCAGAGTTCCCTGTTCTGCCTCAGTGCCAGGTGCCGCCATCCCAACCCCATGAAGACTAGCCTCCTTCCTGCCACCCTGGGTTAGAGAAATGGAACCGTGACCATTTGTGAATCATTACTTTCACGCAACATGGTGATTCTGGGATCTGTCCATGTTGGTGCAGTTATCAGTGGCTCATCCCTTTTCATTGCTGAAAAATATTGCCCCATATGGATGTCCCAAAATGTGTTCATCCTTTCATGCACTGTTACAATAAAGATGTTCTGAACATCGGGGCTCGAGTGTCTGTGTGGAAATATTTTATTCTCATAGGGGAAGACCTGAGAATAGAATTATGTAATAATATTATGTATGCATGTTTAAAACACTGTGGGACAGTTCTCCAAAGTAGTGCTCCATTTTGCAGCACCATCAGCAATGGCTGGGTTCCAGCCGCCTCACCTCCTCACAGATGTTTGTCAGGTCAAGCTTTGGATTATGGCCACGCTAAATGGATGGCAGCTGCACAATGCCTTGGAAGGCAGTGGCAAGGGGGAGCTTCACCATGAGGGAGCTTCGGGTGATGGCACCGTGATCCATGCTGTGTGGAAAGAGAAGAGGCCTGGCTTTAGTGTCTATATAGGTACACGTACATACGTGTGTGATGAGGAGCCATGGAAAATGGCCTATCCTGTTGACCTTGGGCCTGGAAAGAAAAAATATTAGAAGATCAGGGACAAGAATACATAGGGTAAAAGGGATAGAGGCATGTACATGGACCTACTGGAGTGGACAAGAGGCGGGCTCTTTCTGCATTGTGTATGAAGGCCCATAGAAAGTGGCTACCATGGAAGAGACGCTAAGTCAGCAGCTAGACGAAATGGTGGCCAGTTGATGTCAGCCAGCCTCTGTCATCAGCCACCCAGTGGCAATGGGCACATCAGTGAAAGGACCTCAGAGGCAGAGATGAGGGCACTGCAAAGGCCCCACCGAATGGCCTCTGCCTACCAGTGCTGGATCCACCGCCATTGTCCAATGTCCTCGGCCTGTGACAGAGATGGATGGCGAACCCCAGTGTGGCACCATTGCTGGAGAAAATAAATCACTAACTGCTGCAAAGTGACTACACTAGGTCCTCGCTACCCTCAAAGGGCGTTTCCATCAACCTAGAGAAACCTCCCCAAAACTCTTCCATGTCATGATCCCCCACCTGGGAATTTACTGGGTGGCTGCATGAATTATACAAGCAACGTCAATAGCAAGAGACCAAAGTCCATCAATACTCAGTCCAGTGGGGACTCCCACAGGAGAAGGGGCTTCCCCAGCCAGAGGTTGATGGTGGCAAAAAAAATTGGAGGATAGAAGGACTGGAGAAACCAAAGCATTTATGTGCTACTTAGGGAGAGGCACATTTCCTGTGAGTTATTACACTGTTGGCTGAATTTGAATCCTAATGGGCCCCTACAGGTGTCACTAAAAATGAACTTGTTTTCTAAATTTATCAAAGCCTTCCCTAAGGGGCACTTCTCACCCCAGCACACCTAGGATAACTGGGGTGTCAGTTAAGAAGGGAGATGCCTTGGAAAAGCAAGCAGGAAGACCTCGCTGGGGCAAAGGGGACTTCTGTCAAGTCGTATGACTCAGATATCACAAACTGGTGGCTCCATGTCATTACAAAGGGCCAGTGGTTTGTTCTTACAGGAATAGACACTAATTCACACATGGGATCAGGTTTCTTCTCAGCAGGGGAGCACCACTGTCTGTCGACTCATGAGGTGTTCGGTCTACAGGCCTGAGGTCTCCTTAAGGCATCTCAGCTCCATGGGTCCACTTTACAGCCCAGGGGCCACTGGTTGTATCTCACACTTGATAGACGGTCAAAATCACCTTCTACAAGTATACCAGAGATGCCAGCTTAAAGCCCATGCCCTGTGATGACTGGATGACACCGTCCAGGTTGCAGCATGTACATGGAATCAGACCTTCCTATGGCACCCTGTTCCTGGAGGAGAAAACACTGATATGGGAACCGATGGCTGGAAACAAAGTGGCTCCACTTCCCCCGATTCCATCACTCACGGAGGATGTGCTTCCCTTTCCTGCTGGGCTCTGCAGGTTTAGAGGTCTTGGTCTTCAAGACAGCATGTTTTCTCCTGAGGACACAGCAAGATTTTCAGTAAATTATGAGCTACTGCTGCTCCCTGGGAGGGTGGGTCATTGTGTCCAGGGACCAGCAGACAAGATGTGTTGGCACGGGTGACTGACCCTGATCATCAGGAGGTGGCCGGTCTGATGCTGCACAACATGGATAGGGAGAGGCACTCTTGGATACCGGGTGACCAACGTGGGGGCCCCTTGGTGATCTCTGGACAATTGTGACTGTGAATGGATAGGGAAGACAGCCTTGACCTGGGAAGAGGAAGGCTGGACAGGAGCTCAGGTACCTTGGAGGGGAGGCTCCAGGCCATGCCCTGGCCACTGAGGGCAGTCGCGGTGGCCACTGAGAGTGAGAGGAACCTAGTTTGGATGGTGGAGGGAGGGCAAGAGGAACATCACCTGCACCTCCAAGGCCCACAGCAGTGGAGGGGCTGCAGCTCTCCCATAGCCCTTCTCATGTAAGTTTTCCCTCTGGAAGAGAAGCCCCTGAGAATCCTGGAGGCGCTGCTCCCCAAGCACGTGCGAGCTTGAGCAGTGCAGACGTGTGTTGTGGCTTGAGTGTCTGTGTCCCCTAAAACTCATATCTGGAAACCCGAACCTCCAAGATGCTGGTGTTAGGAGCTGGGCCTTTGGGACTAATTCATGAGGGTGGAGCACCCATGAACAGCATTAGGGTCTTTATAAATAGACACATGAGAGCTTGCTTTTTTTCTCTCTGCTGTCTGCCATGTGAGGATACGATGAAGGGGTCTCATGGCCCTGGGAATTTTCATGCACTGTGATGGGGTTTCTGGGGACCCGGGGGCCTGGGTTAGGTGCAGACCTGTATTTCATTAGGGACTTTGGGCGTGATTTTCTTGACTACCTTATAAACTGGATGGAGAAAGACAGGCAGGATGATGGTGTGAAAGGTGGATTGAAATGCATGTGAGCATGTGAGCTGCTGTTGCCATGCTCCCTGATAGACGTGGGTCAACATTTTCATGAGACTTTGAGTGATGGCTTAGAAGGCACTTTGTCCAGCATAGCCTTGGCTCTTCGTCCCAGCCCTGACTCGAGTTCCAAGCACCCCAAGCCCTACTTGACCATATTTGAATTTTAAATTTTGGTTCTTTTGTCTCTGGGACCACAGCCTTGGGCTTAGAATCCTGATGCCACCCCGTAACCTGGGTCCCCAGAGACTCGCAGTTCCTCCTCACCTCTCTAGGGATTTCTTGGCCCCTGGTTCTCTGGCATCATTTCGGGACAAGCCACCCTCCAGCCTTGGTACCCACCACTGTCTGTGGAGGGCTTCCCTGTCTTACTCTCAGGCCTTTTTAACTCACCCCCAAATTTGCCCCTTTGGTTGGTGCCCCACCTGCACACTAAGGAAGGACACGAGTGAAACTTTTCAAACTTGCCAGTGACAATCGAGGAAGCAGAGGAGAAGAGGACCTGATGGCATTTAGAACACTCACGCATACACACATGCACAGATGCAGGTGTATGACATGAACGGCATTTAGAACACTCACGCATACACACATGCACAGATGCAGGTGTATGACATGAACGGCATTTAGAACACTCACACATACACACATGCACAGATGCAGGTGTATGACATGAACGGCATTTAGAACACTCACACATACACACATACACAGACACAGGTGTATGAAACGAATGACATTTAGAACACTCACGCATACACACATACAGAGATACAGGTGTATGAAACGAACGGCATTTAGAACACTCATGCATACACACATACACAGATACAGGTGCATGAAATGAACTTAGAATAGAAAACTTTTCCCCTGGGTAGAAGCGGCACCTGTGCAATGTGGAAAACTTCATATACAAATGAACTGCAGAAAAGACTTGGGAATTTAAACTGAACACAGGTTAATATCAGGTGGTATCAGCTAGCATTTAAGTACCTCTTATTATGTGCCAGGCACTGCTATAAGCACTTTATGTGTATTGATTACATAATCCTCACACTAAGCATTTGAGGTAGCTAATATTATTATGAACCTTTTACAGCTGTGGAAACTGAGGGATAATTAAAGTAAAATCATTTAAGATCCTTATTGACCTGGTAAGTCACAGCAAGAATTTGAACCAGGCAATCTGTCACTGCAGCTTATGCTTAACACCACCATGCTTAAGTGTGTAGGGTTCCCAACTCTAGCAAATAAAAATATAGCATTCTCAATTAAACTTAATTTCAGATAAGCAATAAATACTATTTTAGTACATATATGTACCATGAAATATCTGAGACGCAATTATATTTTAAAAGTCATCGTCTATCTGAAATTCTTACTTACCTGGGCATCCGTGTTTTACCTGGCTAGTGGAGGAATGACAGTCTTGGTTATATTATGAGTGAAACTCAGAAATGCATAAATTCGGGCTGGCTAATCATTTTTAAGCTCTGAGTAACAATATTAATGACTGAAGTGGCCAACTAACATTGAATGCAGAGCTTGATAAAGATGATGTTGCACCCTGCATTTCAGGCTCAAGGCCTAAGTGGGGTCCAGTAATTAACTACTCCTTCTAGTCTAAATCTAGATCTTCTAACTGTTCTGAAAGACAGATGGGGAAAACTGCACAGTCAACCCAACCTCCCACTCAGCTCCAAGCAGAGTGAAGAAAAAAAAAATCTAGAGGGGGTGACTTGCCCTCTTCCCTTGCAGTTGCAAAGCAGGGGTCAGAGGAGCATAATCATATGACTGAATAAATGAATGAGCAAATTAGTAACAAGTTCTGGTAAGACGTTTGCAGATTGAATAAAAATGTGGTGAATGGGACCCTGCCCCTGAGAGTCCCATGCCAGTGTCAGCAGTGAACACCCCTCTGTGAAGAGGAGTCCCCTCTCTCCTTTAAGAGCTGAGAGCAGCCTGCTTGGCAGGGACTGAGTACATCAAGGGGGCTGCCTCCCAGCGGGGGTGATCCAAGGAAAAAAACCTCACAATGGGAAAGAAGACACACAGCTATTCCCAGTCTCCTAGGGAAGGATGTGGAAGGAAAAAGCCCCTCACCCTTTTCTACAACACCTGACCAGGGAGAATAGGCATCCCTGAATTATAAAACAAGGTTTTATATTTCTCAAGTTTCCCTAGAAATAAAATGCAGCAGTTAAAGATGTATCTTGTTTTGCCAGATCCTTGAAATGATTTGAGTGATCACAGTGATCAAAGGACAAACCAGGAAAAACTGAAGCGAAGCTATCAAATAATAGTGAGATTCCTACTGGTAATAAGTTCAGGGTAACAAATCCAGACACTGATGTACTAGCTCCTTGAAGAAATTTATCTGTTCATTTATTTTTGAGATAGAGTCTCGCTCTGTTGCCCAGGTTGGAGTGCAGTGGCACAATCTGGGCTCAGTGCAACCACCACCTCCTGGGTTCAAGCAATTCTCCTGCCGCAGCCTCCCAAGTAGCTGGGACTGCAGGCACCTGTCACCACGCCCAGCTGATTTTTGTATTTTTAGTAGACAAGGTTTCGCCATGTTGGCCAGGCTGGTCTCAAACTCCTCACCTCAAGTGATCCACCTCCCTCAGCCTCCCAAAGTCCTGGGATTACAGGCACGGGCCACTATGCCCAGCTGGAAGAACTTTAATGAGAGAAAAAATACTAAGTCAATGCAGTTATCCTTAATTTTTCACTCAGATATTATGTATCTTTCATTAGAAACAAAACAGAAATTTGTATTGGGCATCATTAAAAATGTACAAGTAAACTTCCTCATTGACCAGGTTTCCTTCAGAATCGTTAAACAATTTACACGTGCCATCTTGCAGAAAGGCTTAATGGAAACCTGGCAAACTGGTTGAAAATATTTTTTTTTTCACAGTTCTCTAGCACTGTTCTCTCTAGAAATAGCAGGTGCTCTGTTGGATCACAGAAGACTGGAAAAGTCAGCAGCATCAATCATTATTTTTGCTAATAATAAAATATAATTTTTATCAATTATTACATACACATTCTGGGCTGCAGTAGGCGTAGGGGTAAAAAGGGAATGCTTTCCTCTTCACCCTCTGAGGGTTTGCTGAAAACGAACTGACAAAAGGCTGATTAATAAGAGAAAAAGACACATAAAATTATTTTAATGTGCAGAGCGTGGAGAAATCACAGGGGAATAATTACCCAATAATCTGATGCATTCCAGATGCTATGTACCCTTCTTCATAGGAGAAGGGGAGGTGGGGGTGCAGAGAACAAACAATGGTTTGGGACAACCGAACCATTCCAATTTCATCTGGGCTCTAGGTGTGATGTTCAATTTTTAGACTCTACCTCTGTGATATGAATTTTAATCTTCTCTGGTTAATGAAATATCAGAGAAGGGATAGAAGGGATTGTGTTCCTCTTTGGGGGTCCAGTTTCTGGGTATATAAGGACGTTTTGGGGAACAGGTTTATCTTGTATTTTGGAAGAGACAGAGACTGAGAGACAAAAGTAGGGAGAAGGTGAGAGGGATCTTGAGCCTGCTTCTTTAGTTTAGCAGATCAAAGCACCATATCTTGTGGTATTGGTTTCTGAGCCCCAACATAGGCAGCTTGAAAAGGTCTAGATCATACAAAGTTTGCAGAAAATAATAGCTGAGAGCAAATATGGCAAGAAGGGTGCACCGATACTCAATTTACATGAGCACATGCACACACAAAATGTGGCATGGGCCAGGAGATACAGAAGGACGGGTGCCAGATAAGAGCCCTTCCTTTGGGTACGGAAGCTGGCCTTTCTCTCTGTTCTCTCCAGCCTGCCTTTCTACCAACTTCCTTAGAACGATTGCTGTGGTTTTACCTCAGCCTTTCTCAAAAACTTCAAAACAAATAAATGAAAAATGAACAGATCTAAAAGAAAACTAAATAAATCCATAACAATAGTTGGAGATTTTAGCAACTCCCTTTTAATAATTGACAGAACAATCAGACAAAATTAAAAATAGTCCACCTGAACAACATTATCAACCAATGTGACATAACTGATCTTTTCAGAACACTCCACTCCACAATTAAGGAGTAAATGTGATTTCAAAGGGCACACTGGAAAATCATATACATTGCCCCTATATTGGGTCATGAAATAAGTATTAATACATTTCAAATTAAATTATAAAATATGCTTTGACTATAACTAAATTAACTATTAATAATAACATTATATCCAACAATTTCTAACTTCCATGTGAAACAAAGATCAAATTATTATTATTATTTTTATTGCAGTATCTTTAAGGGTACAAGTGGTTTTTGGTTACATGGATGAATTGTATAATGATAAAGCCTGGGATTTTAGTGTTTCTGTCACCCAAATAGTGTACCCAGTAAGTAGTTTTTCATCCCTCATCCCCCTCCCAACCTTCCCCTTCTGAGTCTCCAGTGTCCGTTATACCCCAGCCTGTATGCCTTTGTGTACCTATAGCTTAGCTCGCACTTATAATGGAGACCATTTGGTATTTGTTTTTCTATTCCTGAGTTACTTCACATAGCATAATGGCCTCCAGTTCCACACAAGTTGACATTATTTCATTCTTTTTTTATGCCTGAGTGATATTCATATATATATATTCATATAGATCTGTGATGTGTGTATGTGTCTCTCTCTATATAGGAACTATCTCTTGAATATTAGTTATTAAATTTTATGTGTATATATATATACACACACACACACATATAGACACATACACACACACACACATCACATTTTCTTTATCCACTCAGTGGTTGATGGGCATTTCGGTTGGTTCCATATCTTTGCAATTGTGAATTGTGCTGTGATAAATATCCATGTGCATATGTCTTTTCTGATATAATGACTTTGGTTTGGGTAGATACCCAGAAGTGGGATTGCTGGATTGAATGGTAGATCTACTTTTTGTTCCTTGAGAAATTTCCATGCTGTTTACCATAGAGGTTGTACTAATTTACAATCCCACCAGCAGTGTATAAGCATTCTCCTTTCACCACATCTGTGCCAACATTTATTATTTTTTGAATTTCTAATAATGGTCGTTCTGGCTGGGGTAAGACAGTATCTCATTGCGGTTTTAATTTAAATTTCTCTGATGACTAGTGATGTGAATATTTTTTCATATGTTTGTTGGATGCAAACATCATGGAGTGTATGTCCACAAACCCAGATGGCACAGTCTACTACACACTGAGGCTATATTCCATCCCAGCCCTGCAGCCTAGAATAACATCTGGCACATAAAAAGCACTCGATAAATATTTTTTAAAATAAAGGAATGATGAAAAGATGATCAAAAGGGCTTATGGGTACAGTTGGAGTCGAGTTGTGCTTTGAAGTATTGGTAGAATGTGAACAGGTAGAGGGGAGAGGGAAAAGAACAGCATCAACAAAGACACAGTAAAGTGCTGCATGGCCGACCACATATATGACGGTGGTCCCATGAGATTTTAATGGCACTGAAAAATTCCTATTGCCTAGTGATGTTATAGCTGTCATAACATTGCACTAACATGTCATAACAATGCACTACTCACATGTTTGTGCCCAGGCTGGTGTAGACAAACTCACTGCACTGCTAGTCCCATAAAAGTATCACAATACAATTATGTACAGTACATACTTGATGATAATAATAAACAACTATGTTACTGGTTTGTGTACTTACTATACACTATCATTACTTTAGACTGTACTTATATTTTTTTAAAAAAAGGCAAACTATAAAACAGCCTCAGGCAAGTCCTTCAGGAGGAATTCCAGAAGAAGGCGTTGCTATGCTAGGAGATGACAGCTCCATGTGTGTTATTGCCCCAAAGACCTTTGGGTGGGATGAGGGGGAGGTAGAAGACAGTGGATATTGATGATCCTGACCCTATAGGCCTAGGCTTGTGTGGGTTTGTGGCTCAGTTTTTAATAAAAATGTTCAAAAAGTAAAAAATAAAAAAATAGAAAAGAGCTTATAGAATAAGGTTGTAAAGAAAAAGTATTTTTGTACAGTTGTACAAAAGTTTTACAAAGTACCGTTGTACAATTATGCTTGTGTTTTAAGCTGTGTTATCACAAAACAATCAAAAGGTTACAAAATTTAAAAGTTTATAAAGTAAAAAAGTTACAGTAAGCTGAGGTTAATTCATTATTAAATAAAGAAAAAGTAAAGAAATTTAGTGCAGCTTAAGTCTACAGTGTTTGTAGAGTCTACCGTTGTGCACAGCAACGTTGTAGGCCTTCACATTCACTCACCACTCACTGACTCACCCAATTTCCAGTCCTGTAAACCTAATTTTATGATAAGTGCTCTAAACAAGTATACTGTTTTTAATCTTTTATCCTTCTTTTAAACTGTGTATTTTCTGTCTTTAAATATTCTTAGCTACACAAATATCATTGTGTTACAATTGCCTATAGTGTTCAGTACAGCAACATGCTTTACAGGTTCATAGCCAAGAAGCAATGCTACACCACATAGTCTTAGGGTGTAGCTGGCTGTAGCATTTGCGTAAGTGCACTCTATGATGTTTGCACCACAATGGAATCGCCTAAGGACACATTTCTCAAAATGTATCTCTGTTGCTAAGCCATGTATGACTGTAGTTAGCAATGCAGGGCTGGATGTGCAGACTGGCATTCCACTGGACATAGTTCCTTATTTACTGCCTTCAAACAGACTACAAAAAAAATGTTTATCAGGCTTGGTCCTATTAATTGTTAATAGTTAACAATTAACTATTATAGAGATCAACAAAAGTGCAATCAATGCTTTCACTTGGGTTGTTGTTGGGGCAAGATTACTGGGATTTAATAAGTCAGGTGGCCCTGCCATAGGCTCATCACTAAGAAACACAGATAAGACCCTGCCTCTCCTTCTACATCAGGAAATCAGAGCCACAGACCTAAGTGGGACCGTCACCAGGTAGACAAGCTAGGAAACATCCCTGGTGGGGTCACCATGCCTCCGCATCTCAACACTTCTTGCACACTCACTTTTGCATTCGAATGCTGCATTTGCAACCAGAGGCCTAAGTTCAAGCCTAAGTTGCATCATTTCTAGGCTCAGATCACCTTAGCTCAATTCCGGCTCTGCCAACTTTTACTAGTATGTGCTTTGAACAAACTGACTTTTTTTTTGCTTCATTTTCCTGATCTCTAAATGGGGACCATTATAATATCTATGTCAGAGAGTTGGTGGCAGGGTTAAAAGTGGATATCGATGCATCTATTTAAATAGATAGACGTAGATACCTTTATCAGTAGTTACTTATGATATATATTTATATGTACACGTTTATACATCTATAAAGATATTCCTATGTATAATATGTAAAGTCCTTACACAATGCCTGCACATAAAATTTTCAACAAATTGTAAATATTGTTATTCCTATTCCCCAGACATTTGAGATAAGAAGGATAAACCGTAAGCTACTATTTCAGCTATTCTTTCTTCACCTCTGGGAACCTGCAGTATACTGCCTTTATAAAAGGTAGGATCTGAGCCGGGATGTCTGCCAAATGTGGTTCTTTAACTCCAGCCTAAACACAATAGACCACATTCAGTGCACTGGGCTTCAAAATGCAAGCAAGCGAGATGCTCTTCTGCCAGGGCAGCCACACTGTGATGGCTTCGAGAATCAGATTATGGGTTTCTCAAAACCTCCTCCTTAAGAAAATGCTTCCTTTGGTTGATGCCCGTATCAGGGCTCAAGTCACGTTTTGGTCACAAAAGACCTAGGATCTTTAAATTATCACAGCAGCTCTGCTACTCTAAGAGGGATTTTGAGCAGGCAGTATCTGATCCTTTGATAATTGGAAGTTTGCTTTCAAACAATCCATAAGAAATGTCACAAAGCTCAAATCAGTGCAGCAAATGAATTAGTGATACGTAATTTAATAACTAATGTTCAAGAGATAGTTCCCTTTTTACCTTGTAAGGACGTTTAGGCAATTAATCCCAAATGGGAAAATTATATTTCTAAAATGAGATGGCAACCTGGATACATTTACAATTTATTGTTTGAGAGGATTTCCTGAAGTTATCACCAAACGAGTATTATGCTCAATAATCATGAAGTACAAGAGAGGCTGCACAGGTAAGGCAGAGGCTGGGTACGACTATGGCTGCCTTTAGTGAGATGCACGCACGCACGCACGCACGCACGCACGCACGCACGCACGCTCTTACGTTGTCGCGGATAGCAGGGCCCTGCCTACTGGCCCGTCAGGGGGTTGCGCGCGCAGCCTCCTCTGTGTCCGCCCTGACACCGGGCTCTTCTCCTGAGTCGGGGAGACTTGGGCCTCGTCACATGCTCTGCGCCCCCAGTGACCTCTCCTCCTCCACAGACACCTCTGGGAGGGGTCATCCTTCAGACACGCTGGGCCTAGGCTGCCCGCCCTTCTGCAGCCCCGCCCGGCCGGCTCCTCGCGGCCCGCTAGGCCAGTTCTTCCCCAGGTAAGGACCCCGCCACCCCACTCTGCCCCTCCGCCCGAGGCCGCCTTATCCTTTTGCTTTCTGTCTTAAATCCACTGCCCGTTACCGCCATTCTACCCTTTGGTAGGTGTCAACAGGTGTTCACACTTTCCTTTCTTTCTGATGGTGGTCGGGAAACCCAGCGCTCCACCTGAGGTGAAGAAGCTAGGCCTTTGTCTGTTGTGAGTGACAAGGGCGGAGGAGGCGTGCCGGGCTGGCTGCAATACCGCTCCCTGAGTCTGGCACTGCCTGAAGGGAGCCCTGCAGGTCACATCAGACGTTCCTAAGGAGGCCGAGGCTCCTGTCTGAGCCTCACCAAGTCGATGCATCCATTTACAGTGAGGGTGGTGCAGCACTGGGGTGACGAGGGACGAAGCCTAGGTCTCCCCACTCACTTGTTCCAGTTTGGACGTAGACGTGGCCGTAACCAGTGTGGGGACAGGAGGAGAGAGTCACTGGGTATGGTGGATGCGGAAATGAATGAGGTGTGAACATCTCTGGAGTCCTTCACTTCCTTTCTTCCCCGAGAAGCACATGATTTCTCGCCTAGGTTATCATTTCTTTACTAAGTAGTTCAATGATCTCCAATGCTTCTGGAATAAGTGTAAGGTCTTCTAGTGCCATAGAGCACCGCCAGCGCCATGGCCTGGCCACTACCCACACTTGCTGCCTCTTCTCCTGGGGAGTCCCTGCAATGCCCTCTCTCTGTCCACACGGAGCTGTCCCCTGCAAGGATGCGAGCTCCAGCAGAGTGGGCACCGTGTCTGCCCTGTGTTGCACAACATACACCGAGCAAGCTGCCCAATCAGTATTTGCTGAGTGCACGAATAGTGTCATCAGATTCCCAAACCTGGCGTGCTGGTGTCTCTGTGCTCTCAGGCGCTCTGCTGCAATGCGCTCCCTGCTCTCCCTGCTGCACAGCATGGCTGTGAGCTCTCCTCGAAGCCCACACGCTCTTGGTCACCTGGTCTTGCACACCTGTGCCATCTGTAGGCTGCTCAGTCAGCAGAACGTGCGGAATAGTTTCACGTTTGTATTCTCAGTGCTTCAAACGGTGCCAGGCATCTGCAGGTAGTTGCTAAACAGGTACTTTTTGGGCAAGTTAGCTATGAGCCAATGGGCAGTCGTGGACAGCTCTGTCCATGTCATAAGGTTTTGCTGACAGACTTCTGCCCTCTGCACCCCGCCCTCGCCCCGCCTCCAGTTCCCTGACTCAGGTCAGGGTCTGCTGTCATAGGTAGCTTCCTGTCTGCCTTGGTAGAAGTTGCTCCAGAGTGAAGGCCACTGTGCTCCTCCTTTCCTTCGGTGCTCCTGCCTGCCCCACTTCCCCTGCATACACCGTGTCCTTCAGGTTCCCAAATACCCTTCAAGACTTTGAATCATCTGCTTTGCGTCGATATTCAGCACTAGGTTCATCGTGCTGGCCAGGAGTTTGCCTATTACGTTTGTCTGGGTTTAGACTGGATATTTCATCTTGACCTCTGAGTAATATGCACATCTTACTACCTACCTGCCAGGTGACTAACCTGCCACCTAGCTTAAAACACCCAACTTTGAGGTATCCTCAAGCAGGAGCTGAGCTGCCTTTGACTTTCCATATTCTACCAGACACAGACTAAAAGCTTTTGGCAGGGGCCGGTGGTAGGGGGAGATGAAGAATCAACATTGTGTCACACTCTGTTTATTATTGCCAGCTCCTAGATTTTAGCTCAGACAGCTGGCTCACTGCTTCACAGAGAGAGCTGCTTAAGTCCACACCCAATGCAGCATCACCTTGAAAGCATCCTTATCAAGGACAAAGCACCCTATGCTTGCCATGAATGTGGGCATCAAAATAAAGAAGGTCATGGGAAAATACTCAGTTCAGCATATCTGTTCACAGAAATAAAAACTGCTTCTCCACATAACGATTTTCACAAACTCCCAAATCCTAGAACAGTTTCAATTTTTCTGCTTAGAGATAAGAATTAGATTGGGGACCGTCCACCAGGGACAGAGAAGTGACAATCATTGGCATTTATTGATAAAACCAAGGTTGATTGAAATCCTGGGGGCCTAGCCCCGTTTTCCATTGGGCCTGGAGTCAAAGTTGCTTGCAGGGAGCCAAGTGAAAGTGGTGCCCCCACCCATTCTGCCCATTCCACCTCTTTATACTGACGAGAGAAGCCGAAGGGAGGGAACAAAGAAAATAAGAGAGACTGGAAGCTGGGATGATTGACAGACTAGAATGACAGCCTGCTGAAACTGAATGAAACCCCAGAAGTTATCAATTCATCCTTCCCTTTTTGAGTTTTTATTGAAGTATGTTATAATTATAGAAAAGTGCACACATCAGACACAGTTTGGTAAACTTTCATAAACCAAACACAGCCATAGCATCAGCACTCAGATGGAGGAACCAAGAGCGGCAGCACCCTGGGAGTTCCCGGAGCACTTCTGCTGTCGGACTCCTCCCCGGTAACTAACACAGTGTGTCTAACACGTATTGGTTTTGCCAGCTTTGTACATTAGCTAAATTGAGTGTCACAGTATGTGTTTATATCTGGTTTCTTTCCTTCAACGTCATGTTAGTGAAATTTATTCACATGGTCGTGTGCAGCTATGTTGTTCCTGCTCACAGCAGTTTTGTGCCCTTGGGTGAAAACACCACATTTTCTATTGGAGGCTGGATAGTCGTCTAAAGTTGCACATGAATGTGGGACCCAGCACAGGATGCCCAACTGGACTCCTGCCCAGTGCTCATGCCACTGCCTCACACTACCCACCTCCAACGTTAAGTTCCACATGCTATGCTGTGCATACCTGTCACATTCCCTTGAATCAGGATGGAAGCTGGATTCACCCCATGTGCAGAGTGGGGTTAATAAAAGCAAGTTTTGGCAATATACTCCTTCCATGGCACATAAACTTCAAGTCACAAATCTGGATGTGCATAAAGGTGTTAACACCAAGAGTTGGGGTAATATTTCATCTGCTCTGAATGCAATCTCTATTTCTAGATGTACTCACTTGGCAGGGAGTTTTGCCACTTAAGAGCTAGAGTCGATTCTCCAGGGAGGCAAGGGGATTTTTTTTTCCTGGAGAGCCATCTTGAGACTGAGAATACATCAGCGAACTCTGCTCTTAGCAGTACAGGTCAAGTGTTGGAGGCAGTGGAGATCAATGTCTTGCTGAGCCAATGTGAGCTTTCTGTGGGGCCTGGCAAGGCTAGACATTCCCGCTCTGCAGCTCTGCAACCTTTCTTCCCCCATAACGTGCCTCTCACATCCCATCCCCAAGGAGCCACTTATTCTCATGACAGGTTTATGGTCTAGTTGAACCAGCTGCCCCTCTGGCCATGTGCACAGTTAGAAGGCAGGGGCCTCTAATCATTCTCTCTCCCTCTGCCCTGGCATCAGCCACAAATTCCAGCAGGCTCATTAAAGTGTTCACCTGTCTGAGCACCTCATCAGAAGGATTCAATGGCTGCAGAACCTCGCTGCTGCCTCCACCTGGAGGGGGGCTGACCCTGCAGTGGCGCGTTTGGCCTGAGCCCCTTTCGTTTTTACCCCCAGGAAGCCTGGGGGCTGCGCAGGCCGGGGCTCTGCCTGGGCTCTGAATGCTGGAGAGGAGGAGGGGAGAGAGGAAGTGGGAGAGGATGTAGTAGTTTCCCCTGCCTACTTTCTCTACCTTCTTTTCTCCTCTACCCTCTCTTTCCAAGCTCAACTTCCTTGACAGTATTAAGGAAATACCTTTTTTAGTTACCAAAATAAGTTGCTCTGTGGAGAATTCCTGATGATCTCATGGTGATTTTCCTGCACCCGGAAGACACTTTGCTTTGCTTTGGGACAATGGATAGTCCTTGGGGCAGCCACCGAGGATGAATAAGGTGGGATTCTTAGCATGTCCTCCAGCTCTTCTGAAACTTATCAACAGGGTAGTGTATTTGTTTTACCTCCTTGACAAGTTTGTTTTAAGAATAAAGTAAAATAATATTTCTGAGAGTGATTGAAAGTCCATATTTAGGAGAATGATTTTGTTTATTCTGAGTAAAGAGACATCAAGGAACAAAAAGATTTCCTTACTACCTAGAGAAGTTGTTAGCATTGTCACTCTCCTATCGGTTTGCTTTGACCAGGTGGGAGTCAGATCAGCAGAGGGCATGTGTGCTGTTCCCTCTTTACAAACCTTCCTCTCCCACCCTGCACCCTTTTATCCCCCATCATCCTTCAAGGCTCAGATCATGTTGCTCTCTAGGAAACACATCCTCACTCCTTTACCTTCCCCTACTAGGGTTAAATACCCCACAACCAACATTGGCAACTCTGCTCTGTAATTTTTCACTTCCCTCTCTGTGAAGGAAGGATGTTCCTAGGCTGTCACACAGTGCTTAGAATTATAGAAAGAACTAAAATGTGCTTGTGGAAGAAATGATAAAAAGAAACATACCTGGGCTTTGGTCCTCATTTTTCCACGTTGGATACCTGCCACTGTCCAGAGACGGTGCTCAAAGCTGTGAAGGAAACAGACATGATTAGGACAACAGCGATTCTTCTGAAGGCACTGCTTTCCAGTGATGGAACACAGGTAGGAATAGGTGTTATGAGGCAGGATGAAATTAGTTTGTAGACATGTAGCGCACATGTAAACCTTGTGTTCTGAGTTTCCCCGGCTGTGTAACAAACTACCCCAAAATGTAGTGGCTTAAAACAACCAATTTATTATAACTCATAATTTTGTGGGTTAGGAATTCATGCAGGGCTCAGCTGGGTGATTCTTCTATTCCTTGTAGTGCTAACTGAGGTCATTTGTTGGTTCTTAGGGGCCAGAGAGGCCAGTCTGGATGGTCTGAGGTGGCTTCATTTATGTCTGGCACTGCAATAACAATGGTTAGATATCATTACCTAAAATGTAGGATATCACTATCCTAATCCAGAAATCATTATCTAAATCAGGTTCAGGAGCAGATGAGGCTCCTGGATGTACTTCCTCTAAAGACTTACGTCCTAAGGAAACAAGTTTTCTGCCCCCTTCACACCCAGCAGACAGTGGTGGAGCAGATACAGTAAATCTGCAGTGGTTCTCTGTAAATCTACAATAGACACTCCAGTCCAAAAAGTGGGAAAAGGCAGAGATCACAGCAGTTCTGAAATCCAGTGAGGCCCATTCTGCCCATTCCTCAGTGAGGGTTCAGTTCTGCTCCCTGGAATTGGCTCCTGGCTCTGCTTCCTGCCTCTGATCATCCTTCCCTTTGTGATAAATGACCTGTGTCTGCAGCTGGGCAGTTTTCTGAGCTTTTGTTGTGTCCAGAAAATGCTGTAGACCTGGAGGACTCTTCATCTCAAACAGTTTCTCTTTGTTCCTTTTAGTGCAAGTCGATGGTGCATCTACCAGTACAATTCTCTTGAAAACTTTGTGGGATTCTATGTTATTTTATATAAATATCTTGCTGTCTATTAGCAAAGGCACACAAATTTCCTCAAGACCTTTTCTGGCTTGGACTGAGAGATAGCTTTCTATAGGCGGATACCCTTGATACTGTTAGAAGCATTTTTCTCTGTTTGTTGATTTGAAATCGTTCTTCTTTTTTAAATATAAACATTCACAGCAATAAATTTCTGTCATATCACTGCTTTCACTGCATTCCATAATTTTGGCATGTTGTATTTTGGTTTTCATTTGTCCCATAATATTTTATAATATCTCCTGTGATTTTCTCTTTGACCCATTGTTTTTGTTAAGTGTGTGCTGTTTTATTTCCAGTTTCCGGTTGTGAATCTTCCGATTTCCATCTGCTGTCAATTTCTAGTTTTATTCCACTGTCGTTGGAAAAGGTATTTTGTATAATTTCAGTTTTTTAAAATTTATTGACTTGTTCTGTCTGTGCTGGAGAATGTTTCATGTGCTCTTGAGAACAATGTGTATTTTGCTGTCTGTAGGGTGTTCAGTATGTGTCTGTGGGGTCTGATGGGTCCACAGTGTTGTTCAGCCTGTTTCCAGATGCATGCCTGTCTGGTTGTTCTATCTGTGAGTGATAATATATATATAATATATATATTATATATATATGGGCATTGGAGCCTCCTATTCCTACTGCAGAGCTGTCTGTTTCTCCCTTCAATGATGCCAGTGTGTGCTTTACATGACTAGGAACTCTGATGTTCTGTACATGAATATTTGTAAGTGTTTATCTTCTTGGTGAATTGATCCTTTGGGCATATGATGCCCCTTGTCCTTCGTGTTTTGTATCCGTTTTTGACTTGAAGTTTATTTTGCCTGGCATTAGTGTTGATACCCCTGCTCTCTTTTGGTTATTATTCGTATAAACTATCCTTTTTTTATACTTTCACTTTCAACTTGTGTGTCTTTAAATCAAAAGTGTCTCATGATTTCCAGAGCTCCCATAAAGTTCTTTTAGCTCATCTCCAGTGGTTTATTTAGTATTTCTGTGAAAGCTCAAGGACCTGGAACTTCCTAGTCTGCCATCTTGCTGACACCTGTCTCCATTTATTTGTTGTTAATAGTCCTCAGGGGTGCTGTCCTTTGGATCATGTTTTGCCTTTTCTCATTTTTTTCCTTTTTACCCCATCGCTCTGGTTGCTGAGGATACATCTGGTTCATCACCTCTGACTATGGGGTAGTTTTCCTAAATGTTCATCCACCACATTTGATTTATATATTTCCATGGTTGTGCTGAATTCCTGACAGCAGACAATATTGCAACCACACCCTGATTTCAGCCAGACTTCAGAAAGAGCAACAGTAGGGTTTACAACCTACCATAGTAGGGTTACTATACACTAGAAGTAATTCTGGAGTGAAGTTATGTGTCTGTCCTTCCTGGAGCTCTGTAGGACATGGGCAGACACTCTGAGGTGATTGGGTAACCTTTGATGAAAGTTAACAGAGTGTTACTCCTCCTCCTTATCTTGACCACAGCATACTATGATTCCAGCCTAGTGTCCTAGATTCCTTGTTGTTTCAAAGCAAATGCCTGCCGGTATGTCCGTGCCATTTGTGTCCTGGTGATGCCCATTTCTTGCCAGGCATTAGGTAGATCTGAAGGGCTGCTTATGCTACACCTCAACCCACCTCACATTGCCTCCCCACCCTCCTGCGAGCTCAGGCACAGCTCTCCTCACATCGTGGTTTCCCCGTCTATCCAGCTCAGCACAGAAGGCAAGAGGCATGGAGCCAGCATATCTGGATGGAAAACAGGCAACCTGCCTGATGCCTTTAGATTCTGGTAAGGGAAGATAACCAAAATAGAGTCCAGGTGCTCCAGAAGGGTACAGGCGAGGCTGGGCTCACTCATGCAAGGTGCTTGCATCAGGATTAAATAAGCAGATATAAACCTTGCACCAAGGTAACAAGAAACTCAGCATTTTTTTTTAATCACCTGAACTTTTGTGATTAGTTCCATTCTACTGGGCTGGCTGAAATTCCAACCTCATTCATTTTCATGGCTCTTCTCAGTGAGGTAAAGTTCCCACGGGGTATGTCTTGCCAAAGCCCTGGGGGGCCTTCCAGCCACTGGTCATCTGTTGGTACTGGTCTCTGCAGAAAGAGTGCATGTCTCAGTCCTTGCAGCCGTTCAGTGCTGGGGGCTTTGGGTGTCTTTATTTATTTTTATTTTATTTATTTATTTATTATTACACTTTAAGTTCTAGGGTACATGTGCACAACGTGCAGGTTGGTTACGTATGTATACATGTGCCATGTTGGTGTGCTGCACCCAGTAACTCGTCGTTTACATCAGGTATATCTTCTAATGCAATCCCTACCCCCTCCCCCAACCCCAAGACAGGCCCTGGGGTGTGATGTTCCCCTTTCTGTGTCCAAGTGTTCTCATTGTTCAATTCTCACTTATGAGTGAGAACATGTGGTGTTTGGTTTTTTGTCCTTGTGATAGTTTGCTGAGAATGATGGTTTCCAGATTTATCCATGTCCCTACAAAGGACATGAACTAATCTTTTTTATGGCAGCATAGTATTCCATGCTGTATATATACCACATTTTCTTAATCCAGTCTATCATTGATGGACATTTGGGTTGGTTCCAACTCTTTGCTATTGTGAATAGTGCTGCAATGAACATAGTGTTCATGTGTCTTTATAGCAGCATGATTTATAATCCTTTGGGTATATACCCAGTAATGGAATGGCTGGGTCAAATGGTATTTCTAGTTCTAGATCCTTGAGGAATCACCACACTGACTTCCACAATGGCTGAACTAGTTTACAGTCCCACCAACAGTGTAAAAGTGTTCTTATTTCTCCACATCCTCTCCAATACCTGCTGTTTCCTGAGTTTTTAATGATCGCCATTCTAACTGGTGTAAGATGGTATCTCATTGTGGTTTTGATTTGCATTTCTCTGATTGCCAGTGATGATGAGCATTTTCTCATGTGTCTTTTGGCTGCATAAATGTCTTCTTTTGAGAAGTGTCTGTTCATATCCTTCGCCCACTTTTTGATGGGATTGCTTGTTTTTTTCTTGTAAATTTGAGTTCTTTGTAGATTCTGGATATTCGCCCTTTGTCAGATGAGTAGATTGCAAAAATTTTCTCCCATTCTGTAGGTTGCCTGTTCACTCTGATGGTAGTTTCTTTTGCTGTGCAGAAGCTCTTTAGTTTAATTAGATCCCATTTGTCAATTTTGGCTTTTGTTGCCATTGCTTTTGGTGTTCTAGATGTGAAGTCCTTGCCCATGCCTATGTCCTGAATGGTATTGCCTAGGTTTTCTTCCAGGGTTTTTATGGTTTTAGGTCTAACATGTAAGTCTTTAATCGATCTTGGATTAATTTTTGTATAAGGTATAAGGAAGGGATCCAGTTTCAGCTTTCTACATATGGCTAGCCAGTTTCCCCATCACCATTTATTAAATAGGGAATCCTTTCCCCATTTCTTGTTTTTGTCAAGTTTGTCAAAGATCAGATGGTTGTAGACATGTGGTATTATTTCTGAGGGTTCTGCTCTGTTCCATTGATCTATGTCTCTGTTTCGGTACCAGTACCATGCTGTTTTGGTTACTGTAGCCTTGTAGTATAGTTTGAAGTCAGGTAGCATGATGCCTCCAGCTTTGTTCTTTTGGCTTAGGATTGACTTGGCAATGCGGGCTCTTTTTTGGTTCCATATGGAGTTTAAAGTAGTTTTTTCCAATTCTGTGAAGAAAGTCATTGGTAGCTTGATGGGGATGGCATTGAATCTATAAATTACCTTGGACAGTATGGCCATTTTCACGATATTGATTCTTCCTATCCATGAGCATGGAATGTTCTTCCATTTGTTTGTGTCCTCTTTTATTTCTTTTTTTTAAATTTTATTATTATTATACTTTAAGTTTTATGGTACATGTGCACAATGTGCAGGTTTGTTACATATGTATACATGTGCCATGTTGGTGTGCTGCACCCATTAACTCATCATTTAGCATTAGGTATATCTCCTAATGCTATCCCTCCCCACTCCCCCCACCGCACAACAGTCCTCAGAGTGTGATGTTCCCCTTCCTGTGTCCATGTGTTCTCATTGTTCAATTCCTACCTATGAGTGAGAATATGCGGTGTTTGGTTTTTTTGTCCTTGCGATAGTTTGCTGAGAATGATGGTTTCCAGTTTCAGCCATGTCCCTACAAAGGACATGAACTCATCATTTTTTATGGCTGTATAGTATTCCATGGTGTATATGTGCCACATTTTCTTAATCCAGTCTATCGTTGTTGGACATTTGGGTTGGTTCCAAGTCTTTGCTATTGTGAATAGTGCCGCAATAAACATACGTGTGCATATGTCTTTATAGCAGCATGATTTATAATCCTTTGGGTATATAGCCATTGAGCAGTGGTTTGTAGTTCTCCTTGAAAAGGTCCTTCACATCCCTCATAAGTTGGATTCCTAGGTATTTTATTCCCTTTGAAGCAATTATGAATGGGAGTTCACTCATGATTTGGCTCTCTGTTTGTCTGTTATTGGTATATAAGAATGCTTGTGATTTTTGCAATTGATTTTGTATCCTGAGACTTTGCTGAAGTTGCTTGTCAGCTTAAGGAGATTTTGGGCTGAGATGATGGGGTTTTCTAAATATACAATCATGTCATCTGCAAACAGGGACAATTTGACTTCCTTTTTTCCTAATTGAATACCCTTTATTTCTTTCTCCTGCCTGATTGCCCTGGCCAGAACTTCCAACACTGTGTTGAATAGGAGTGGTGAGAAAGGGCATGCCTGTCTTGTGCCAGTTTTCAAAGGGAGTGCTTCCAGTTTTTGCCCATTCAGTATGATATTGGCTGTGGGTTTGTCATAAATAGCTCTTATTATTTTGAGATACGTCCCATCAATACCTAATTTATTGAGATTTTTTAGCATGAAGGGCTGTTGAATTTTGTCAAAGGCCTTTTCTGTATCTATTGAGATAATCATGTGGTTTTTGTCTTTGGTTCTGTTTATATGCTGGATTACGTTTATTGATTTGCATATGTTAAACCATCCTTTCATCCCAGGGATGAAGCCCACTTGATCATGGTGGATAAGCTTTTTGATGTGCTGCTGGATTCGGTTTGCCAGTATTTTATTGAGGATTTTTGCATCGATGTTCATCAGGGATATTGGTCTAAAATTCTCTTTTTTTGTTGTGTCTCTGCCAGGCTTTGGTATCAGGACGATGCTGGCCTCATAAAATGAGTTAGGGAGGAGTCCCTCTTTTTCTATTGATTGGAATAGTTTCAGAAGGAATGGTACCAGCTCCTCCTTGTATCTCTGATAGAATTCGGCTATGAATCTGTCTGGTCCTGGACTTTTTTGGTTGGTAGGCTATTAATTATTGCCTCAATTTCAGAGCCTGTTATTGATCTATTCAGAGATTCAACTTCTTCCTGGTTTAGTCTTGGGAGGGTGTATGTGTCCAGGAATTCATCCATTTCTTCTAGATTTTCTAGTTTATTTGCATAGAGGTGTTTATAGTATTCTCTGAAGGTTGTTTGTATTTCTGTGGGATAGGTGGTGATATCCCTTTTATCATTTTTTATTGCGTCTATTTGATTCTTCTCTCTGTTCTTCTTTATTACTCTTGGTAGCAGTCTATCAATTTTGTTGATCTTTTCAATAAAACAGCTCCTGGATTCGTTGATTTTTTGAAGGGATTTTTATGTCTCTATCTCCTTCAGTTCTGCTCTGATCTTAGTTATTTCTTGCCTTCTGCTAGCTTTTGAATGTGTTTGCTCTTGCTTTTCCAGTTCTTTTAATTGCGATGTTAGGGTGTCAATTTTAGATCTTTCCTGCCTTCTCTTGAGGGCATTTAGTGCTATAAATTTCCCTCTACACACTGCTTTAAATGTGTCCCAGAGATTCTGGTATGTTGTGTCTTTGTTTTCATTGGTTTCAAAGAACATCTTTATTTCTGCCTTCATTTCGTTATGTACCCAGTAGTCATTCAGGAGCAGGTTGCTCAGTTTCCATGTAGTTGAGTGGTTTTGAGTGAATTTCTTAATCCTGAGTTCTAGTTTGATTGCACTGTGGTCTGAGAGACAGTTTGTTATAATTTCTGTTCTTTTACATTTGCTGAGGAGTGCTTTACTTCCAATTATGTGGTCAATTTTGGAATAAGTGCGATGTGGTGCTGAGAAGAATGTATATTTTGTTGATTTGCGGTGGAGAGTTCTGTAGATGTCTATTAGGTCTGCTTGGTGCAGAGCTGAGTTCAATTCCTGGATATCCTTGTTAACTTTCTGTCTTGTTGATCTGTCTAATGTTGACAGTGGGGTGTTAAAGTCTCCCATTATTATTGTGGGTGTCTTTATAGAGCTGATGCTGTAGGGAGCATGCCTCTGCTCTGCACCCATCTTCCTTAGACATCTCCCCGGGTTGAGACTGGCTGTTCCAGCTGCATGCCTCCATGTCTCTCCTCCCAATCTGTCTTCTCAGCCACCACCTGTTCTCCACATCTCCTCCTCTTTCTCTCTGACCTGGGTACTTAGCAGCATTTTTTAAATTGGTAGCATCTTTTACAATGGACAGGAATAGTAATTAATGACAGCCTTCTTTTGCTTTTTTTCTTGAGAAAAAAACCAGCCATTGAATGGTAACTAGAAAAGGGCCTGACTCTGCCTGAATAGGTGGGTGGGATGGGGAGGAAAAAAAATTAGAACACAGCACAAATTACCATTTTAAGATATGACTGTGTGTCATTGATAAATCACAAAGTGAGCCAAGGTGTGGAGAGGAAACGCTCTGCCTTTTAGAGAGAACCACGTTCCATTCACAGCCCTGCTTCCCACTGGCTGAGAGACTGCGTAAGTTCCCTCACACCGGGAGCCTGCATTTCCCTATGTAGCATAAGGGTGTGTTAGGTAGTTATGAGGATTTGGTGAGACACTGTGTGGCATGGTAATGCACACTGACTGCTTCCTCCAACTTACTAGATACACTGTCCTGGCATAAGTCAAGTGTGAGCAGTTCATCAAATCCTTGGTGTTGATTTGCAAGTGTTCAGCAAGGCTAGGAAGAAAGTCAGCCTCCGTAACTGCACAGAGGATGGGTTTTCTGGTGGGAGGCAGCAGCCGTCTCGCTACCTTGTGGTGTTGAACAGCACTGTCACCTGGCAGCAGTCTCTGGCTTTGCTTCACTGGGACACCGGTCGTGGCAGATAAGACAATGTGATTGAAGCAGGTCTGGGCTGAGGCTAGGAGGTATTACTTTTTACAGTGATTCTATCATTTTTTTGAATCAGTGGCAACTGCACTGTGGCCCCACTCCTGAGTCTGGGCCCTGCCTCTGCTGGGGGCCCTGCAGGTGTTTCCTGTGATCCTGCCTATCTGGAGGGGATGCTTTGCCCCCCCCCCCCCCCAGGCATTGATAGGGGCCCCTGGAATCCTCTTCCAGATCAGCCCTGAGAGTCAGAGTGGGTGCCAGAGCAGACAGGAAGGCACCTGGTGGCTAAGATGGCATGACTAAGTGTGGCCCGAGCAGAGAAGGGGCATTAATACTCGTGCTTTCTGCATCACTCACAGGTAAATACACAAATAGAGATGTATTCAGGGATGTTGACTTGGCCAGTACTGCTTTGCTTCGTGCTCGCTGGAATGATTAGATTATAAACTCTGAGCCTCAGAGCTGACTTCTAAGGTTGGACCTGGGAGATTTGAGAGCTGAGAACAGCGTTGTCTGTTGGATGCTAGGCTTTCAGATCCCAGGGAGGCCACGTGGGGCCGTGAGAGCTGGAGGAGGGCCTGAGGCCATGACCTGAAGGCTCAACATTCTCCCTGTTGCCCCTGATATGCCCGTCCATCTCGGCCTCCTGCCCCCGTCCTTCCTTCCCACATGACCATACCCGACCCCTGATGGGGGCTGCCAAATCCCCCTGGCAGGCCAGTGCTGGTGCTGCTGTCCACACAGGCAAGCCCCTGTGTGAGCCCCGAGGGACCAAGCTGCCTCGTGTGAGCTGTGATCTTGCAGGTGGGAGACAGGTGCAGATGGACTGAGTGATGGGGAGATGGTGGTTACACAGGGTTGGACCATTAGCCGGCTGGGTATGGGCATTTATTGGGCATCAACAGGGCCTGCACAGGCTGGGTGCCACCTGGAGTGTGGGGTGGGGTGATGAAAAGCAAATGGAGAAAAGCAATCTCTGCACCTGGAGAGAGGCCGAGCTATCTGTGAGACAGGATGAGCACAGAGGCAGGACCTGAGGATAAGTGTGGGCCTGAATCCAGTTTGTTGGCACTTTGGCCTCAGGGGGCCTGAGGAGCATGACTGGCTGACTGCTCAGGCAGCTCAGAGCGGTGGGTTTAGGGGGAACTTGGCAAGTCTCCCCTGAGATGGGAACATGGCGTCCAGATCTCATGCTGGATGCAAACTTACAAATCACCAGTCCCTTCTGAGGCTGAAGTCTCTTTAAGGATTTTGGTATTTTCAGTGTAAACCCTGGATATATTCCAAACAGATGGGTTTTGGAAGGCTCTGTGGCATTTTGTGAGTGTAGCTATGGGAACACATGTTAAGTATATCTCTGTGCGGGAGGGTAGAGTGTTGCTCCACCCTTCTCTCTGCTCCCAGCCTTCGGCAGCTCACACAAGGTGGGTGTAGGGTCCTCCCGTGCGTCCCAAGCTCCCCGCCAGCCTTGCACCTGTGCAGCTCGGCAGTGCGGAAAACTCACCTGTCCAGCTCTAAGTCTGTCACTATCAGACACCTGAGAAGGGGGCCCCCTGCTGGATGGAGGAAGGGCAAGGCATGGCCGGCAGATCCGCTGTACACGTCTTGCCCTAATTTTCCCACGAGCAAACCTCTTTCAGGATTCAGGGCTGGCGTGGGATTATTGTCTCCAATGTAACTCTCAATGCTGGCATTCTGTGGTCATATCATGCCAACTACTATACCCAGGTGCTGCTCTGTGACCAGGGAGGCTCAGGAATTGGGCACATGCTATCTCGGGAAGTACCTTTTGAGGATTAAATTGCAGTCGGACAGGTGGCAGAAACGTAGAAATTCCATTTGTGATCACAAAAAGGATGAGGTTGGCAACACACCCAGAGAGAGGCTCATGGGACAGAAGAGAAGCTGCTCCTCACCTGACCTCAGCTGAGGTCACCAGGTGTGCTGTGGAAGCTCCCTCACCTGGGTCCTTCAAAGGGGAAGAAAGTCCTTTGCATGTGCTCTCTCTGTCTCTCTCTGTCTCTCTCTCTCTCTCTCTCTGTCTCTCTCTCTCTGTCTCACACACACACACACACACACACCAGCACCACACCATATAAAGAGTCAATTAGAGCTGACACCACTGAGTCCAAGCAGACGGTGCAGAAGCACCTGGGGAGAAGTTGCTGCTGCTATCTGGCCTGAGGTCTCCCACGCCGTCATTCAGCAAGAATCTGTGGATCCCTGAGGGCCAGGGCAGCTGCATTTAAACTTTGCTGAGCATTAGCAGGCACAAGAGGAACTGATACACTGGACACACTAAGATGAAAAATTAGAAGCTACTTTTGCTTTGAAAAAGAAAAGAAAAAAATCAAACCCTTGAACATGAACGCACCAAAATGCTCCTGCAGCCGCATGCCCTGCCAACAATGCATCTGCCCTCGGTTACTACCGTCAGTTAAATCTGTTAGTTGTTCTTTAAAGCTGAAATTTTTTAAAAAGCATGAAGAGAAACTCTCTCTATTGTAACTGTGGGTGGATATTTACTTGAAAAATGGATAAACAGCTTGACTCTTCCTTTTCATAGGCAGGTCTTGTTAGATCCTACCTCAGGGATGTGGTGTTTTCTGCTGTTGTTCAAGACCCAGGAAGCCCCCGGTGATGTGGGTTCTGCTTCTGGATTTGCACATTGGCCACATGTCCGGTCTCCATCCCCCTTGGCTCTTTGACCACTGGCCACGCAGTTAACACCCCTAAGACTCAGTTTCCTCCTCTGTAAAATGGGAAGGATAACTCCTTTCTGTCAGTGTGAGAGTGACTGTTAGCAAACAAATCTCTGTCATGTGTCTAGTGCTCGATAATTGTGGCCATAATGATACAAAACCACGATTCTGTCAGGCTCCCTCCAAGGCGAGGCTGTGGCAAGACGACTTCTTCTGCTCCCTGGGCGGTGAGTGAAGCTCAGATGCTTAGATGGGATTTCACTGGAGAGCTAGTCTCCTCAGGAAACCTGTGAGCTCCCTCACCACAGGAAAAGAGATTAAAATGTGCCCAATACGGGCATCACCTGAATTAGAACGGGGCCTACTGTGGACCTGCTGGAGCCCAGGGCAACCCCTGCCCAGGCACCTCCCACTCCATGCAGTACCCAGGGGAAGGGTCGCTGGTAGCATGTTCCCAGATGTACCTTCAGGCTCTGGCAGCACAAGAGGAGGCCGGGTTTCTCCGAGCGCCCCCAGGTGCTGCTTCAGGAGCAGATGGGAAACAGGGAATCCTGAGTCCCGCCCCCGGAGGGACTGGCCACCTCCCATTTGACAGCCTGCTTTGTCTCCAGGCTTTGCTGTTTGCCCATGGCTAATTCTTAAACTACTTCTTTTCTCTGGACATATTGAATAAAAAAACCCCAGTGATCCTTTTAGTATGTAAATGCTGCAGACCTCGGGGGCAGGTCCCGGGAGGAGGCATGTTGCTTATTTCAAAGCCATGACCTCCCGGTGTCTCCAGGACCTCGATTCCTCTCCTCCCTGCCATGCAGGCGACTGAGGGGTGACTTCAGATGGAAGACATGTGCGCCTCCTCCCATGGTGGCCGGGGCAGCAGGGGTGACTCCAGCCCTGGGCCTGGTGGAGATCAGCCCTGCAGGGCTCAGGGTCCTCAGCACAGTGGCGCCCACCGCAGGCTCTTCTGAGGAGCCATGCTGCGTTCTCCCCGTTGTGTGTCTCTGGGCCTGATTTACCTTTTGCTCCAGCCCAGTCGTGGTTGTGAGACCAATGCCGCAAGCACTCAGGTCAACCTCAGGGGGCCTGAGTTCACAGCACCTCACATCCAGGCTGGCCCTGGGGAGTCTAGGTAAGAAAGAGGGCGAAGTGCCCTGAGACCAGAGTGCAGCCCACCGGGGCCATCTGGAAGTGTGAGGGAAGCATGTGCCCTGGGTAAGATGCCAGCTTGAGGGAGACAGAAGGGGGATATAGTCTCACCTTTTCCCAGCTGAGGCATGGTCTTGAGGTGACGTTTGTATGGCGTGTCAGGGATGGTCCCGGGTACACATCCATCGGTCAGCTCCATGACACGTGTGTGTTTCGCTCATGCTGAAGACTGTGCTCCTTAGTAAGGCAACAGCACGTAAGCCCTGGCCTCGGAATCTGCTTTTTGGGAAAGATGAGCTGAAGCATCATCTTCATCTAAATGAGTTGGTCTCCTGCAAGCTACTCCAGATCGCAGTTCCCAATAAACTCCCAGGCCTCTCAGTGTCCCGTGACTGGCTTGAGGGGCCAGTGGCCTTGGCCAGCCGTGGGTCACGTTGCATGACCCAAAGCTCTGTGAGCTGCCTGTGTAGGCAGGGACAACAGCACTGTGGGCTTCCACGCACCAGGCTCTCCTGTTACCCAGCCCACCCCCCACCCCGCCCCGCCCAGGACTTCTCCTCTTTATTTTGAGATATTTTTCTTTGGTTCTGATTCCCAGGCTGTTTTCTGGCTACGCAACTCTGTCTCCTCTAGGCCAGAATTCTGGTTCCCATGCTGGGTCTCGGACCATGGCGAACGCTGCCTGTCATGGAAACTTCACAGGGCTTCCCACTCATCGTGTGACTGTCTTGAAGCAAGTGACCTCATAGAACCAAGCAGCAATGATTTCCTGGGTCTGTCATCCTGGAACCCCAATAAATTAGCGGCCTCTAATATCTGAATGTGCATATCCCATTAAAATGATAAATGGCTTCTCCTGCTCTAGGGAGCTTACAGGCAGATGGAGGGGCAGGCGAGGCTGTCTCAGGAGAGGCGAAGCTCTAGGCTGGACATGCATACTGGGACTAGAATTCAGTGACGGATGAACTCTGGGATGTTGAGGCACATGTAGGGTGCAGAGGAGGCCAGGGTTCTGCAGTAGGACCACGCCCTTGATTCTGGAGAGGGCCTCCATCAGCCGCCGGACGTCACTGGCTAAGAACCTTGGTTGGGGCTCTGCCACCCACATCTGTCTTGACCTTGAATGAGCCACTCCTCTCCAGGGTGTGTGCATTTGGGCTATGCCTCCTTCAGAGGTGGCCGCAGGTGGACTGGCCCTTTGAACACAGGTTCATGGTTGGAACACTCATGGAAAAGGAAGAATCCTTCATTTTCATCCCCTATTTAGCCATCAGCAGGGCCCAGAGCCCTTCTCCATGTTGCTTGTGCAAACACAGTGTTTCCAGTTCATAAGGCAGGGCAGTTCTGGGATTTGCAGCCCCTGACTCTCCACCAGCTCCAGCACACCCTGGTTTCGTAGGTGTCAGCTGCCTTTGCTGCATCATAATTCAGGCTTGCTGATGTTTACTTGATAGGGATTTTAACAGTCTTGGAGCCATGTGACTTGCATAAGGCCCAGTTACATGGGACTCAGATGAGGCTTTGGAGCCTGCAGCTTCACCCAGGAGCACCTGTGAGTGGTACGAGAGGGGCAGGCCATGAGAACAGAGGGCTGGGGCCTGGGGAAGTTCTTGGGAGCCCCCGCAGCCCCGTCTTGCTTTCTCTACCCTTGGTGCTTTCACAGCCTCTTTCCAGATGTGCCGGGGGCCCGGCGGCTTTTGCTTTCCCACGGTCTGGATTTCTGGGTTGTGCCCCTGTTTCTTCTTTCCTGGGTTTCTCCCCATGGTAAGGTATGTTTCCTTCACTTTCCATTCCAGCAGGATACTGCTTTTGGTTTGCTGTCCAACGCTGGGGAAAATGAATGCATTAACTCACAAGGCAGGTTCCAAAGGTGCAGGTGGCTTCTGGGATATACGGCCCTGAGGGTAGCAGACACATGGGAGGGAAGGTATGAAATCCAAATATGGATTCTTGTGAGGAATTTCAGGTATTCCTGCAGGCTGACAGCTGAAATATTTAACCGAAAAAATGTTTCCCAGCTTCCTCAATTCACAGCACAGAGTTCTGCCTTCTCAGCCTAAACAAGAGGCAGGCCCTCCTGGTGGCTGCCCCTCTCCTGAACGCCTCACAGGAGCCTGTCTTGGTCTGGGGCTGTGCTGAGCTACCTCTTAGCAGTTTCTTTAGTCATTTTAAGGTAGGGTTTCCTGGGTCAGCCAGAGACGTGCATATCTAAAACGCTCTTATGTCTGCACGGCTAAAGGCTCATGATTTGTAAGGCTAATGAGGTTTTTAGAACATTTAACAAAGGTTTTTGAAAATTTGGAAACAATGCAGCTGTTGTCTTTCAGAGCATCCTTGCCCTTGAGTTTCCCGGCTGAGTTCTTCTCCCTGGGGTCTGGCTTCTCTCATCTCTGAATTGCGCACAGGCTCCCAGTGGATGGCACCTGCTGCCCTGCCAGCCCCAGCCAAACCTTCCTTGCTCAGTTTTATCCTGTTCCTAGGAGGAAACTGGTCTTTCCTTGGCCTTAATAAAAGCCCAAATCCATGCACTTCACAAGACCAGTCCCCAGCTGGCCCTTGTCCATGGTCTAGAATCTTTGGCCAAAAGTCGACTGTGTTTGTCATCTCCTGCTGAACTGTCAGCTCCGGGGCTAGAAAAGCCTGGAGAGATGGGTAAGAGCAGCCAGGACAAAGAAACAGAAGACGTTTCTTGCAAAGAATAAAAGGTATGTATTCATTTATTTAATAACCATTGATGATGTGCCTACTACAAGCTGAGCACCGCGTGGTGCTGCAGATACCTTGGGGAGGAGGGGCAGAGGCTTTGCGCCTAGACAACTCAGCATGTAGCTTAACAAATAACCCTGAGAACAATAGCCCACAGTGTGGGGCTCTGGCACGCCGAGCACTTGGAGCTAAAGGAGACTGGCAGGCCTCAGAAGCCGAGCTCTGACTGCCTCTGCCTCAGACCCATTCCCTGCTGACGTGAGTCACAGAAGCCAGAATCCTCTTCCCCATGGCAGCCACGGAAGCAAGGACCTCCTCTCCCACAAAGCAAGCCCTGAAACCTAGTGAGAAACAAAATAAAGTTTTAGTCTGAGGAACGTGAGAAATTCTCAGGCCCTGGGAGGTGTTACAATGAGAGAGGAGTCATGCGGCACGCGCCTTGAGGTAAGTAATCATTTCAAAGCCACCTGGTGTATGGACTCAGGACTGAGTGTTGCCACCAATAGCTGCAGATTAATCTAACAAGAATGGCCATCCCACACTAGACACCATAACTCACATCCTATCATTCAACAACATGTAACCAATCACTAATCAGTGTTATTTCTGCAAGCCAATTAGAATTCCTGACCAACAACTTGTGTAGTCACCCCCTTTCCCGATTCATCCTTTTTTCTTTAAAAATTCGAGCCTCTCCTTTGTTCCCTGAGCGCTTCACAGTGTGTCCCGGACCGTGAAGTGCTCACCCTCGGCCCAAATAAACTCTCTGCATTAAATTTGCCACAGTTTCCTTCTTCAGGTAGACAACAGACCAGTGTAAACCAAAAGGTATCTGAGACAGGTCCCTATCCACTTAGAGGTTTATTTTGTCCAACCACCTCGAGCACACATTCTGAGGCTGTGCCGTGCACCATGACGCAGCCTCAGAAGAATGTGTGCCCAAGGTGGTCCGGTGATAGCTTGGTTTTATACATTTTGGGGAGACAGAAGTTCCAGGCCAAGACATAAATCAATACTTGTAGGGTGTACATTGGCAGGCCCAGAAAGGCAGGACAGCAAGAAGAAGGGGGCTTCCAGGTCAAGGGGGTGTTCAAAGACTTGCTGATTGGCAGCTGTTTGAAAGAGTTAAGTCCTGCTTGGAGAGTGAAACTCAGCGTAAAGAAATACTTAAGTTTAGATAAGGAGGTTGCGGAAGGCAAGGTTCTTGTCTTATAGTTGAAGCCTCCAGGTAGCAGGCTTCAGAGAGAATAGATGTGGAATGTCTCTTATCACACCTTAAAAGGTGTCAGACTCTCTGGAAAGACCTAGTCAGGGAAGGAGACTCTCTATAGAATGTAGATTTGCCCCACAAGAGACAGCTTTGCAGAACCACTTCAACATATGTCAAATAAATATATTTTGGGATAAAATACTTTGACTTCCTCCAGGGCCTGCTGTGTGTCATGTGATGTTATACCAGAATCAGGCTAGAATTTGGAATCTCCTGGCTACAAAGAGTCTGCCTGTCTGTCTTCAGATCTCTGTTTTCGTGTTAATGCTGGTCATTTGCGACTAAACTCCAAAGGGAGGAGGGGATAGCGAGGCGTGTCTGACGCCCTCTTCTGGTTACATCCTGAAGTAGTTTTTCAGGTTTCTTTGGGGTCTGCTAGGCCAAGGGGAGGGTCTATTCAGTCAGTGGGGTCTTCGAATTTTATTTTTGGTTATAAAGTTCACTCTCTCCCTTCTCCCTTGAGATCCCTCATTCCAGAAGGGTCCTGCCCATATCCAGGAGGCCAAAATGCTATGCAGAAAAGCCAAGAAGAAGCCACACAGACAGGCCTTGGAGGCCTCCTATAGCACCACAGACCATCCCCCTTTGTCCAAGCACATTTCTCCACAGTGTAAGCATCCGAACAGATGGTTCCCCTGCAGCTTCAGATCTTCATTTCTTGAGGCACCTGTATAATATGAAAGTTTAAGCAAATCTGTTATGCTTTTCTCTAGTCAACCTGTCTTCTGTTATAGGAGTGTCAGCTGTGAGCCTTAGGACGGGTGAGGAAAGGCATCACACCCTTCTGCCCAGGTGCCATTCCTCCTTCCTCTGCTCCCTCAGATGGAACGGAGCTGGCTGCCTCTGTTCTGAGAAGCCTGCGGCTGAGTGCGGGCTTGACATGAGATATTTATCATCTCAGGATGTCTTCCCTCAGATCGCTGGCTTTCCACCCCCAGACTTCTTTATCTTATTTTGCTAAACAAGATGAGTTTCTGTCCTTGCTAGAAGTAATTGACTTGTTTTTTAATATATATCAAGGCCCAGGTTAACAACTGGACAAGGCAATGCATTTATTATTTTCTCTCTCTCCTGTTTATTCTAGTGTGAAATTGTTTTCCAGATAGTGATTAATTCTGCCAAAGCTTCCTGCCCTTGCTGGGTAATTTGCTGCATTTGGGAAGAAGATGCTAACTGCGCAGCTCTGCTATCAGAGGTGTCGTTACTGTTTTGTCAAACACTAGCT
Source organism: Hylobates moloch (assembly GCF_009828535.3). Taxonomy (NCBI): domain Eukaryota; kingdom Metazoa; phylum Chordata; class Mammalia; order Primates; family Hylobatidae; genus Hylobates; species Hylobates moloch. The sequence continues at coordinate 107,448,920 of NW_026652286.1, forward strand.
CCTCTATTGTCTTCTGCCAATCAGCCAAGCCTGTGGCCCTTCATTCATCTCCCGATTCTGAGTTTTCTGTGGGGAGGACTGAAGCTGGGTCTCCAGGGAGACTGTGTCAGGAGGCTGGGGTGGGCTGGAGAGGGCCCCCAGCGGTGGCTCCAAAGCATCTCTGCAGCGATGGAGACCTGGGGTTCCTGGGCAGGGTGGTAAGTGATGGAGAACTGGGGTTCATGGGCAGAGTGGTGAGTGATGGAGAACTGGGGTTCATGGGCAGCGTGGTGAGCGATGGAGACCTGGGGTTCATGGGCAGAGTGGTGAGCGATGGAGAACTGGGGTTCATGGGCAGCGTGGTTGGCTGCCCCACCGTCAGCCTGTTCTGAAAGTGGGAATGACCCTCAATTGAACTGAGATGTCGCTGGTGGAGACTCTAAGACTGTGGATTCTGACTCCCTGGGCTCGGGAAGGGCAGTGCTGGGAACAAGGAGCAGACAAGGCACGACAAAGCTGGAGTGCCTCATACCGCCCCCATGAAAGTGGCAAAGGACTCCCAGAACCATTCCTGGGGGCCCGTGGGAAGGAGGACCTTGGGGGCACAAGGACAAGCTGAAGAAGTCTTCTTGATTGTGGCTGTCAGAGGGAGGACATGGCGTCGCGGTGGGCCAGAGTATCAGCCTCAACTCCACCCGCCTTTCAGGCCGCAGTCTTCACCATGGCCGCTGTGTGCATTGGAGGGCACTTGGCAGCATCCCCAGCCTCCCCACTAGAAAACCAGATGCCAGGAGCATCCGTGCCCCTCCCCAAGGTGCAACCACCAAAAACGTCGCCAGACATTGCCAAATGTCCCCTGGGGGTGGGGACAAATGCCCCTCCTCCCCCTTGAGGACTGCAGCTGGAACTCAATGAACAGCAGTGGTGAGTGTCTCTTGAAGGGTCTGTCCACGGCCATCTGGGTGGCTTCGTGGTGCACGGGAGCCCATGTGGGATCCTGAAGTCAGAGTCTGGGACCAGGCCTTGGCTCAGTTATCAGCTGCAAGGCCTTGGAGAAAATCATTAACAGAGCCGCACAGTTTTCTGGGGAGTGGAAAAGGCAGTGAGCCACGGAATCGCAGGACAAACAAGAAAAAGAGCACTTCCCCCTCCCTCCCTCACCTGTGTGGACTCCAGCGGAAGTCTCCTGGGAATGTGTCCTCCGTCCTCAGCGCTCAGTTACATGAGCGGCACCTGCCCTCCCCTCAGATGGTGTCCTGTTCTGTGCTGAGCTCTGCACTGAGAGTTCTGCCCTGAGGTCGTCCCTTCATAGCCCAGGCTGGTGCTGGCATGGGCCTGCCCCTGAGCTCTGCCTGGCTCCTGCACCTGCCCCTCCACGAGAGGCCACTCCATCTCCTCCCCAGGCCCCTCCACCTGGCACAGACACCCTCTGCCCCTGTGAGTCTTTGCCCCCCTCTGCCTATGTCCCTGTCACCACTCCCCCATCAGCACAGCCACAGCACCTGTGGAATCTCCCTGGGAGGGACAGGAGGCACAGGCAGTCATCCTGAAGCCCCAGGCTCAGCAGGGCACAACCTTGATGGCACCCTGTCTGACAGGGACCACGGCTCTCACAGGGTCCCTGCCCCAGTTCCCACCTTGGAGGAGGGTTCTTGCCATGACCATCACTGGAGCACAGGTGTCCCGGAGGCCACGTGTGTGGACCCATTGCCTGTCCCCAGGACTTGCAGGCCCAGGCACAGGGCAGATGCCTTCCCAGACCTCCTGCTGCCCTGGGAGCCATGTGCCATGGCTGGTGCCCCCTCTTTTCTCCCCAGGCCCCTGGGATGGTGCCTGGCATCCCCTGGCTGATTTGTCCTGCCCTGATCTTCCTTGAACAAGGGGCACAGGTCTAGGGTCATGCATGTGGAATGCAGGTTTCTAAAGTTCCTGGTGCTGTTCACGGCAGAATGCTGGGCTTTGAGGTGAGGCAGGAGCTGGTGGGCCTGAGCCTGAATGAGTTTCTCAGCTCAGAGGGAGGGCGAAGTGCATGGAAGGCTAAGCTGCTTCGCGAGGCAGCTGCACCCTCACCGCAGGTCTGGGCTGCAACCTGAGGCTTTCCTGCCTGCTGTGCACATCCTGGGAGTTTGGGAAAAATCCTAAGAAATGAGGCCCAGGCTCCCTCCTCCCCACTTTCAAGCCAGAAGGGTGTAAAGAGTGTGGTCAGAATTAACATGAAGTGGCGCCTCCTGCCAGGGTCTGCCTGCTTCTTTTGCAGGCCTTCCATCACTTCCTCCCCAGGACAGCACCTGGATTCCTCCCACTTACTAATGCCACAAACGTGTAAAACGACTTGTCCAAGGACACGCATCTTAAAATCTCCCACTGTCAATCACTAGACCCCGTTTCTTCCAGAGGTGTGAGATTGTCTGTAGGCGATGTGACCTGTGCCACTAGAGCGTGTGCTCTGCGGACAAAAAAAATCTTCCTGAAGACGTTTAGATTTGGTTTCATTCTGTACTGATCTTTATCGTCAAATTTGCCTTCCTAATGGAATTGTGCCTGTATCAACGTTAAAATGAGCTTGCGTTCCTTGAGCACTCACAAGCGATGGCGTGTGTGTCTGTGTGAATCTATATGTCTTTCTGTGAGTGTCTGTGTGCATATCTGTAGGTTGTGTATGTCTGTGTGTGTGTGTGTCTGTATGTGTCTAAGTCTATACGTGTCTGTGTCTGGGCATGCGTGTTTGTATGTCTGTGCGTGTCGGTGTTTCTGTGTGTGTCAGTGCGTCTGTGTATCCCTATGTGCCTGTGTGTGCCTGTGTGTCTGTGTTTATGTCTGTGTGTGTCTGCGTGTGGTTTGGGTTGGAGCTGGCAGAGGCAGGGTTGATAAGAGGAACTGGTTTAGGGAAGCTAGGAGCAGCAAGGCCGACAGGCCGCTCCTGGAGACGGTCGCCCTCACCCCTCACCTCCATGGGTTGACTGCCTGGGCGTGAGCAGATCCTGTACCCTCTTTACCAACTGCTGTGGCACAGCCTGTCTTGCTGACCTCGTTCCTGCTACTTTTAAGGCACCGTATGATGTGTACTTGTGAGTATATGTGTTGTGTATGTGTGTAGTGTGTGTAAGGTGTGTGTATGGTGGGTGGTCTATGTATAAGTGTGTATGTGCATAGTGTGTGTGTTGTGTATTTGGTGTGTTTGGTGTGTGGCATGTATGTAGTATGTGTGGCGTTTGTGGTATGTGGTGTGTGTGGTGTGCAGGAGCGTGGTGTGTGTGGTGTGGTGTGTAGTGTGTTTTTGGTGTGTGTGCTGTGTGTGGTGTGTATTTGTTGTGTTTGGTGTTTGTTGTGTGGATGTGTGGTTTGTGTGGTGTGTAGTGTTTGGTGCGTGAGTGGTGTGTGGGGGTTATGTTTGGTGTGTAGTGTGCATGTCATGTGGGAGGTGTGTGGTGCGTGTGGTGTGTAGTGTGTGTGGTTTGTATGGTGTGAACTTGTGTTTGGTGTGTGTGGTGTGGATGTGTGGTTGTGTGGTGTGTGGTGTATTTGGTGTGTGTGTGGTGTCAATGGTGTTTATAGTATGTGTTTGGTGTGTGTGGTGTGTGTGTATGGTGTGTGTGTTGTGTGTGGTATGTAGTGTGTGTGGGGTGTGGTGTGTGGTGTGTGTGGGTAGTCTGTGGTGTGTGGTATGTGTGATGCATGGTGCATGTGGGTTGTGTGTGGTGTGTAGTGTGTAGTGTGTGTGATGTGGGGGTGTAGTGTGTGTGTGTGTGGTATGTGTGATGCATGGTGTGTGTAGTGTGTAGTGTGTATGGTGTATGTGGGATGTAGTGTGTGTGGTGTGTGTGATGCATGGTGTGGGTGGGTTGTGTGTAGTGTGTGGTGTGTGTGGAGTGTAGTGTGTGTGGTGTGTGTGATGCATGGTGTGTGTGGGTTGTGTTTGGTGTGTAGTGTGTGTACAGTGTGTGGTGTGGGAGGTGTTATGTGGTGCATGTGGTGTGTCTGCTGCATGTGTGTCCGGTGTGTGTGTCTGTGTGTGTGCTGTGTGTGGCGCATGTGTGGATGGCTTTTGAGTGTGGTTGTCTGTGTGAGCCTGTTTGAAGGCGTGTGAGGGTCATGGAAGGGCACCTTTGCACCGTGGCCCTGACAGGGACCAGGACAAGGAGTGCTCAGAACAATGTCAGCGGCACCTTCAGAAAATCCTTTTACCACTGACTCTTTATGGCATCAATAAAATAGTGATAAAAGTCACACGTGCCTCACAGGGTGGTGCTGGAGGTTAAATGACGTAGGATTCATAAACCCTGCCATCCTATGATGGGGAAATTGTCTTCTCTGTTGAGCCTTTTCTTCCCTGTGTTTGGAGCATTTTAATTTCCCCCATAACTCCTTGCTTGCCTGCCGATGATCATGCTTCAGCTCCTCAACATAAATGCTCTTATGAATTGTGCTGCTGTAAACATGTGTGTGCAAGTATCTTTTTTGAATAATGACTTCTTTTCCTCTGGGTAGGTACCCAGTAGTGGGATTGCTGGATCTAATGGTAGTTCTACTTTTAGTTCTTTAAGGAATCTCCACGCTGTTTTCCATAGCAGCTGTGCTAGTTTACGTTCCCACCAGCAGTGTAGGAGTGTCCCCTGATCAGCGCATCCACACCAGCATCCGCCGTTTTTTAATGTTTTGATTATGGGCATTCTTGCAGGAGTGAGGTGGTATCACATTGTGGTTTTGATTTGCATTTCCCTGGGGGGAGGAGAGGAGGGGGGCGAGGCATAAAAGACTAGAAATATGGTGCAGCATATACTGCTTGGGTGATCAGTGCATGAAAATCTCACAAATCACCAGTAAAGAACTTACTCATGTAACCAAATACCCCCTGTACCCCTAATAACTTATGGGAAAATAAATAAATAAACAAAATAGATGCTCTTAGAAGCACTCAGAGGAATCCTTACCTCCTGTTTGACAACCCACCCTCTCTGGCCACAGAGGAGTGAGAGGTCAGGTCAGAGTAGTGTGTGCTGTACTCAGCGTTGCCTGTAACCCTGAGGGCTGATAGAAGTCTTCCAAATTCAACACACAAGCTCTGCCTCCAGTTCAGATCAGCTTTTAAAAGGGGTGGACAATGTCTTATCTAGAGTGAAATTCCACAGTTGCTTGTTCTATTTCCATGTCTTGCAATACCAGGGTGGGATGAGAATATTTGTTTATTTTACTTCTGAAGAGATCATCTTTATTTAGGATATGTGATTAAAAGGCTGCTTGAAAACGCCACATCCCAGAGGCAAGAAATAATATGTGGGCCTTGGAATCAGAAAGTGCTGGATTTGACAGTTCCACCATTAACTAGTGGTTTGTTTGTTTTTAAAATTTGGTAAAATACACTTAACAGAATATTTACCATCCTAGCCATTTTTAGGTACATAGTTCAGTAATGTTAAGTACATTCACATTGTTGTGCAGCCAGCAGTGAGGTTTTTACCATCTGAGATGTTAACTCTCTGAGCTCATCATCACCATCGTCATCCTCTCTGGCAATGCTAAATCTGGAGGCTCCTTGTGCCAAGAGTGAGGTTTATAGAGATTTGGTGTCAGAAAGAAACCACTAACATCCTTGAAGCTCTAAATGCGTGCCTTCTAGGCTCACAGCCTCACCACATGTCAGTCTCATCTCACAGGCATTGGGATCTGTGGCTTCCAAAGGTTTATTACATATGACTTTTTTTTAAACACTCAAGCATCTGTGCACAAATATGTTAAATTATTTTCACATGACAGGTGCTGGGGAAACAGATATATATGATATTGTTCTGTTAACCTAAAATAATCAAAAATACCAGAATCCAATTTAAAGCTTTTATTCAAGTGAAAAGCTAGGAATGGGAGACAAGGCTCCAGAGAAATAGGGTGAGTGCTCTAAGTTAAAAGTTAAGTTATTGCTTATATAGGCAGAGAACAGAGGTTTAGCAGGATTATGACACTTTTTATACAAGGCTGGTTTATGAGTCACAGTAACTTAGATTTCTGTAGGTCTTGTTTTCTTTACAACTGGTTTTCATTCCCTTTCCAATTTACAAGTGTGTATTTAATGTTTCATCTTAGACACTGTGATAATCATGAAGTTTTGTGTGAGAAAGATAAGGCGGAAGTTAATCTATGATGAAGGTCAACAGTGAAGAGGGAGGGGGTTGCCCCTTGTGCTCTTTAGTCATTTGCAACATTTAACCAAACAGTGTATGTGAGGACTAAGGCTAATCTATAATCAGAGAAACAAAGCTTGCAGCTGCCTGTTACATGACTCAGGCGCCTTACATTCCTTTAAGGCTCAAAACAATTTAGAGTCCCAGCAGCTTAGATTTTGGTTTTTTGTTTTGTTTTGTTTTGTTTTTTGAGACGGAGTCTCGCTCTGTCGCCCAGGCTGGAGTGCAGTGGCGCAATCTCGGCTCACTGCAAGCTCTGCCTCCCGGGTTCATGCCATTCTCCTGCCTCAGCCTCTCCGAGTAGCTGGGACTACAGGCGCCCGCCACCATGCCCGGCTAATTTTTTTGTATTTTTAGTAGAGACGGGGTTTCACCATGTTAGCCAGGATGGTCTCGATCTCCTGACCTCGTGATCTGCCCGCCTCGGCCTCCCAAAGTGCTGGGATTACAGGCGTGAGCCACCGCGCCCGGCGAGATTTTGAATTACTTATTTTCACCATCTAGTCAGTCATCAATAATATTTACTGGATGAGTGACTGCCCGGCCCCGTGGGATGGTGCTGGGATATCACTGGGCACAAAGTAGACAAAGCTGCTGCCTGTGGAGCCTGTGCTCTTGCTGATGGCTGGTGGCTGCTGCACGTGTCTGAGAGGAGGATCAGCATCTGCCCTTCTGCTCCTGACTCTGTTTCTCCTCCAGACCTCAAGGGTTCCACTGGTGAGAAGCTGTCCCCACGAGGTGCACTCCACAGCTTCCCCTTTCTGCCTCCTCAGGCTGCACCACTCTCCTTGTGCTGTGCGAATCACCCTCCCTTCTTATGTTCTCACATAAACAAGAATATGCTTGGCACAGCAAAATTAGAAATTCTGATGCCTATATTCCTCCTGATTCCCTTGCGGTCTGATTAAGATAGTTTGGAGCAGAAGGCTCAAAGTCAGGCTCAGCTCTGTGGCGCGGCAACAACTCCACTCCCCAGCAAGGTCCTCCAAGCAGCTGAGCCAAGTGTGTCCATACCCCGTCTTCTCCCCGTCTCCCACCATTTCCTCCCCATCCCTTCCTCTCACCAGGGTTCTGGTCTTCTGTGGGCACAGCCTAGCGTCAAGGTATTAAATTGCTGTGAATTAAACAGTGAAGAGTAATGGATGCTGTGCCCACTGGACTCCACGTGGCTTACAGAGAACACTCAGCTTCACCCTGGATGTGATGCCACACGCCGCGTTTGCAGTCCAGATCTGGGTGGGGGCTTTCATGCACGTCCGTGTGAAGAGACCACCAAACAGGCTTTGTGTGAGCAGCAAGGCTGTTTATTTCACCTGGGTGCAGGCGGACTGAGTCCAAAAAGAGAGTCAGTGAAGGGAGATGGGGTGGGGCCGTTTTATGAGATTTGGGTAGGTAAAGGAAAATTACAGTCAAAGGGGGTTGTTCTCTGGCGGGCAGGACTGGGGGTCACAAGGTGCTCAGTGGGGGAGCTTTTGAGCCAGGATGAGCCAGGAGAAGGAACTTCACAAGATAATGTCATCAGTTAAGGCAGGAACCGGCCATCTAGATGTGTACGTGCAGGTCACAGGGGATGCGATGGCTTAGCTTGGGTTCAGAGGCCTGACAGAGGCCACCATTTTGTAACACCTGGTGAACATGCTCCTTGGTTCTGTATTAAGAAAATGGAAATCCTGAGGAAATAAATGGTAAGGCTGATGCTAGAACCTAATGTGGGTGTTTACCTTTCCACAAGACACTATGAAGCATCTTTGAATGGGAAAAGTCCTTGCTCAGTACTTGAGAAAGATTTAAGCTCCTTTCTAAATAAAAGTGGTTTCTCTCACTCCAGGGGTAGCTTTTGGTTAGTACCTTTCACCAGGAAAACAATGACAGTGGAATTCGTGGACCTGAGGTCCTTCCTGTCATCCCTGGCCCTGGGGGCTATTTGCTGCCTCGAGCTGTTCCCCAGCTAAGCACCTTCTCTCAGAGCTCACTGCTTCAGGCCTCTAGGGTGGCTGTGCCACCCCTGTCTCCTCTGCACAGGAGCGAGGGGAGTCCACTAGGACATGTGGTTCCATTGGGACAGGTCAGCAAAGTGGTGATAGACAGTATAGGTGGAAGACAAACGTCAGCCACGAGAAGTGAGAGCAAAGGAGAGAAGGAGCAAGCTGGAGAAGTGGATGGACAGAGTGAAGATGCCCAGCCTTGGAAAGAAGCAGGGAGGGCATCGGGAACTGCTGAGAGAGAGAGAGGGAGAGGGAGATTGAGGGAGTAGAGAGAGGAAGCAAGGGGGAGGAGAAGGAGGGAATGGGAGAGAGAGAGGGAGAGGGAGATTGAGGGGGTAGAGAGAGGAGGGAAGCAGGAAGACAGGGAGGGAATGGGAGAGGGAGAGGGAGATTGAGGGGGTAGAGAGAGGAGAAGGAAGGAATGGGAGAGAGAGAGGGAGAGGGAGATTGAAGGGGTAGAGAGAGGAGGGAAGCAGGAGGACAGGGAGGGAATGGGAGAGAGAGAGGGACAGGGAGAAATGTAGGATAGCCACACAAAAGAAGGATTAAGAAAAATAGCAATAGCAAGAAGGGTAGCCAGAACCTCCCCCAACCACACACACACACACAGAAGTAGGGACAAGGAATAACCATGGCATGGAATGTGACAGTTCTTATCAAATTACCATGGTTTTCAATATGCATGGTGTGCTGTTATCACTGGCAAGAAAATCTGAGCATTATCTATTCTCTTCTCATGACTAGATAATTTCACACATAGTACGACATTGAAAATCAACTCAACAGGCTCCAAACAGTCGCTTTCCCCTCAGAATTACTCTAGAATACATAAATCAATAATGAAGTTTATTTGCTATGGCCATCTTTCTCCTCACACATCACCTGCCCTCAGTTTTCTGGTGAAATTCCCCATGCGATTTGATTTTAAAACTTGTTTTCTTCTTGTTCTTTTCATTTGTTTGTTTTTGGCGGGGGGAAGGCTGTTTCATTTCTGCTTCCTCGGTTCTGCCAGGCACATCTCGGGATAAAGTGCCTGAAGAGGGCTGAGTGGAGGCTCTGGCACAGAAGATTTTGGGTAAGACAGGTCACCCCTCATCACATACTACATGACAGTTACCTGTAGAGTGTGGGGGGGGAAGCAAGCAGTCGTGGAGTGTCACTGCTGATTGATTAGGACATGGACAAAGGCACCTAGAGCCCTGCGACATCCACTGGGAACAGGCTTGGCTGGGGAGCTCTTCTGTGCCTCGGCATATGGAGAGCACCATTTGCTGGCCAAGAACCCCGGTAAACTCCCATCCCAGAGCCCACTCTAGTTCCTTTCTGCTACATACATTCTTTCTCAGAGCATTTTCACATCTATCTCATTTCTGCATCATGACAGTTTTGTGAATCAAGGCATGCATTACTTTTCCAATTTGGCATTGATACATAGCAGGAGTTCAGTAGATCTTGACTACTCACTAACTAGGATAACTGAAACCAAAGAGATTGAGAAGGAAAAGAAAACACCTAAGATCATCCTTAGAGTTATTGTTAGTGGAGATTGTGCCTCCACTCACTACATCACTTTACTTCCCTTGTCCACTGTAAACTTGGTCCAAACCCACTCAGCTGACCTTCGGTCTTCCCTCAATTTTTTAACCATGGGACTGCATGGAATGGTGGCTTTGCACCTGCACCAATATCAGTAGAAAGGTTTGAGTTCCTTCCAGCCCCAGAGTTCCCCAGCATGCTGGTGCCTAGGACCTTCAGTTGCCCTTGGGATGGGGAGACTGGCTCTTTTCTAATAGTCTTTTTCTTTAAAGCAACTGAGGCCTGGGAAGACGGTTAGGGGGGCACTGGGTGATAGAAAGGGAAGAAGGATCTGCACCAGTAAAAAGGGAACAACTCCTTAATTAACAGGCAATAGTGGGAAGGACTGTTTATTTCCCAGTCAATTATACAATTTAGTGAACATGTTTCCTACTGATTTCTGTGGACTTCCCTTAATTAATAGACCTTTGAGGCCCTCATAGTTTCTTTTACAGAAAGCCATGCTGTGGTCAACATCCCATCCTCTTTGCTACAACTGTCAGAAACTGAAGGATCTGAGACCTTACCCTACAGGGAAACTAACAAGGTAGCCTACCACATTTTCAGTGATGTGGTAGAAAACAAGAGACTCCTGGGTCAGAGACAAAGGACAGTTTATTACTCACAGCAAAAGCAGTAGATAGAATATTATTTGTGGCATTTTGTGCTACTTCCATGAGCTCCAATTTCCACAGGATGATGTGAAAAGGGCCAGATGACATTTGCACATGCTGTACATTGTATTACAGGAGAAGAACTCAGAACTCTTGAGTTGAGGGATCTGGAAACCTTTATAATAGGATTAACCATGCCTGTCTTTTGTTCCAGAAGGAGAGACATTATCTTCATTGCATTGGGCAATAAGACGCCTGCCATTTGCTCTAACAATAGATGACATTATTTTTATCATCCAAGGCTGTTTGCTGTACACACATTCTTGAAAAGATTGTCTGGAACAATGGTGATCACTCTTTTGCTTATAATATATGAAGTGTCAGAAATCCATGGAGAACTGTCTCCCAATGGACTTCCAACTCTTCACTTCCAAGAAACTTCTGCTTTCTTCCTGAGGTGTATTCCCCATGTCTGTGTAAAGTAGGAGTGTATCCTTGGTGTAAAGCTGGATACGTGGTGATCGCACCCAGTGTGATGTCCTGTGCTGTACTCCTCCAGCTCCTGCCTGCTTTGCCATCCTCTTCCGTGCCTTCAAACCTCTGTGTGTGTCTTTCAATGCTTTTGATTATTTTGTCAGAAGGACTAGTCTGATATAGGTTACTCTGCCATTGCCTGAAGCTTTAGTTTAATAGAGTCTGATTTATCAATTTTTAATTTTATTTCTTTCATGGTTAGTCTGTTTTGTGTCCTACTGAAGAAACTTTCCTATTTCAAAGTCTTAACAATATCTACAATGTTTGCCTCTGCAATCCATCTGGGATGGATTTCTGCGAATGGGATGATGTAAGTGACACACATAGGCATTGTCTGAGTACATATTATGAAAAACACTATCCTTTCCTGAGCTGCAGGGCCGTGTTATTTTTTGTCGGAAACTAGGTGATACTACATGTGTGTACTTTTGTCTTAATTTTATGTCTTATCCCATTGGTTAGTTTGCTCACTCTTGGGTGAATACTGTGTTGTCTGAATTAATTTAGCCTTATAACATGGCTTGATGGCTGCTCATATTTTTAACACTCTTGGGTGAATGGCATGTTGTCTGATATAACGTGGCTTGATGGCTGGTCATATTTTTAAATTTTGTTTGTTTTCTTCAGGATCAACTTGACTATTCTTAGTCCTTTGTGTTCCTATAAGAATTTTACAGACAGCTCATTAGTCTACAAAAATCATGCTGAAATTTTTCTTTGGGATACACTGAATCTAGGAAATCGTTTTGGTTTAAAAAATCTGGATTTGCACTCTCAGGCCTCTCTCTCCTCTTATAAGACGGTTTGTGGAAAATGGGCTGATGTATTTCTTCCCAGTTTCATAACGAGAAGAGAGGGCTGTATTTCAGTTTCTACAACCTCATTCGCATGAACTAGCTGAGATCTATGGGACTCTGGGCTGGCTTTTGCTGACTGCCAAAAACTCTTTCAGGTCTCACATGCCTCCACATCTCTGAGTTCATTTTTCTTCCTCTTTGCTACAGCACTGAGAAAAAGATGCTGGATCACTGTCTTACACAATAACAGCATGGTTCAACAGGTTTTCCAGAGGCATTCTGAAGCCTTCTTTGGAAGCACAGCATTTCTACCCCTTTATAAAGTGTTTAAGATAAACAGAAAACTAAAACACAGTCCCAGTATTGAGGGGGCAGGTGAGTTACTATCTTCTCCAGGAAATGCTACAAAAGAACCCTTAACTGTCCCTCCTACCACACACATGGAAGGCTGGGCTGTGTCTGCTTCATGAGTGGCTGTTTTCCTCATTTCTCTGAGGTTCCTTCTGGGCTATCTGGGACATGGTCATGCATGTAAGGGGCTCCTGGAACACCATGGAGTCCAAGCAGATGGGGGAGGAGGGATGAAGTTGAAGAGAAACAGTGCTTCCTCCTCACCTCCCAGGTGTTTTCATTCAGGAGTGAGTGTAATCTTGCCAGCTGCACAGACAAAACTAATTCACTAGGACAGATATTGCAGTAGAGAAAGAATTCAATTAATGCAGAGCTGGCCAAGTGAAATGACTGTAGTTTATTACTCAAATCAGCCTCCTCTAGAACTCAGAGGCTAGGGTTTTTCTGGATAAGCTGGTGGCAGAGAGCTAGGGAATGGGTGCTGCTGACTGGCTAGGGATGAAATCACAGGGGTGTGGAAAACGATCTTCATGAGTTGAGTCTGCCCCTGGGTGGGGCCCCAGGACTAATTAATCATGAGTCATGAGTCTGGGTGGAGCCAGGATGCAAACGGTTAAAAAACATCCCAAAAGACAAATCTTAGGTTCTACAACAGAGATGCTATCTATAAGAGCACCTGGGGAAGTCACAGGTGATCTCTTGTGGAGTAAATGATTATAGAAAGGAAGCTATGCCTGCATCTTAGCAGAATTCAGAGCTCCCCCATAATCCTAATCTTGTGGCCTTTCTTAGTTTTACAAAGGCAGTTTTAATTACCAAACAAGGAGGGGATCAGTGTTAGGGAGGGACTATTATCATTCTTGATTCAACATTAAACTCTAAACTAATTCCTCCCATGGTTAACTTGGCCTGTGCCCAGGAATGAGAGAGGGCAGCCCACCTGTGAGGCTAGAGCAAGGTGGACTCAGCCAGGCTACAATCCTCTCACTGTTGTAATCTTTGCTCGGGGACATTTAAGAGGCTCCCTCCTGCAGCTCCTCGCTCACGTGTTCCTAAACAGCTGCAATTTTCTCAGTGACTACTCAGCCGTGCTGTGGGTCCCTATCCACCCCCTGGCCCATCCTGGGTGTTCATCAGACAGTTCTTTCCCTCAGTAGCAGAAAGTAGTTCTTTCCCTCACATTGTTCTGCAATATGAGGTGACCTGTCTCCTGAGGCTCTGGACCCTGCCATCCTCCTCAGTTTTCTAGACACATCCCAGTAACCTGAGACAGTCCTGTTGTTTCTGTCTTAAATTCTGTTCTCCCCCTCACAAGCACATAATTAAGTGATTATAACTACTCTGGACACCTAATTCACATGCAGATGAGCTTGTCCCCAGGACCATTTGTACATTTTAACAAGTAATTAGCAATGTTAATAGCTGGCTCTCCCCTCAGGAACCTTGATGTGTGTGAAGGAGACTGACAGATCAGAATCAATCTCAATAGAAAGAGACTTGTTCCTTTCCTTTGCAGGCAGTTCGAGTCTTTCCAAGCCACTCAGCACTCATACTTTATTTCTTACTATGAAGTTTTTCCTCTAATATGTTTGACTTACCCTAGCTGGTCATTTGGTCCCCTCTGATCCAGAAAACAGTCACTCTGGGCTGGTGTAAAGGCTCTACTTTTGGGTCCTAGAGTTATAGGAAAGCTCTGTGAAGCTGGTGGTCTGGCAAGGTGGGCCAAGGAGTCAGCACCGGGTCAGAAGGCTCTCTACTGCCATACAGCCAAGGAGGTGAGTAAGGCTCTCTACTGCCATACGGTCAAGGAGGTGAGGGCTAAGATGGCAGCTGGTTTGTTGTTGGTGGTGGTGTTATGGCCAGCCAGGCATGAGTCAAGGCAGTGTGGTATTGGAGGTGAAAGCCTGGGTTTTAGTCCTGATTTTGCCTCTCAGACCTTCAGTTCCTTCATGAGCTGGATTCCAAAATCCCTGCTTCTCTAGGTTATGATGAAACTTCCTGAGGAAGCTATGTTGAGTGCCCTCCATGATGTGTGACATGATGACAGCAGTTTCTGCAGTCCCCTTGGGAGGAAGAAACTCATTCTTACCCTATTCTGCCAACAGACATCACCTGCTAGTGTCAGAGGAAGCCAACCCCTGACACCCAGATTCTCTTGGCTATTGAAATGTTACCATAATATTTTTGACAGAGAGAAACACATCCCTCTGTTTTGGCAGTGGCAGTGTGAGAAGGGCAGCTCTGCTGCTGTGGAAACAGAGTCCAGCCTTTCATTATGGCAGGTTTGGTGGGGTCCCTGATGAAGGTAGTGCAAGGGCTGGAGATGACTTTTCCAACACATTTCCATGAGAAAATAAAACTTGAGATAATTACCTGGCTTTTCCCAAAGAATCAACTGCTTTGCAGGATGTGGCTAAAATATCTGAGTCGTTAGCTGCCTCAACGTTGCTTCTCAGTTTTGGCTTCTGAAAGAGATGTCATGAGGCTGTGCAAAGTAAGCCTGTGTACTCAGGTCCTGTCCCCTCACCTGGAGAGCCACGATGGCAGGGGTGGGGCCTGCATGTCCTGTCTCCTGGGTGAGAAGCCTGGGGCCTGAGTTTCCAATCTCACAGACCCTGTGTGCCCTGGGCAATGGGAAGCAGAAACCTTCTGGACTTTTCTCCTTTCTCCTCTACCACGTTTGATTTCTTCATAACTACCTGCAATGTCAGTGAAACAGGACCCAGCTGATGAACTACTCTACACAGAAATGCTATGGCATGCTTGGCAGCAAAAGTCAATTTTGAGTAAGGAAAAGAAGGGAAATAGGAGCCTAAATCACAAGCCACCTGACCTGTCTAACATCATTCACCTCTTGTCTCTTATGCTACTCAGTGTGCTTACGGGCTGGAGTTTGGGATCCATGGGCTCCCTTTGTCCTCAGACTCCTCCCTGTGTGGGGGCTGGTGGTTCTGTGGACTCCAGGCCTCTGTGGCAGTTGCCCACTCCTCCTGGGTGTCGCCATCTCAGTGTTACAGTCTTGCCAATGTACCACAATGTTGTAGTATTGTTGTTCAAGGTATACTTGCAGTTCTTTGTCCCATGACCAAGAAAATTAAGGAGTGTAGACACCAAGGGTGAGAGGTTGGAGTGAGAGTTTAATGAGAGAAAGAAGAAAGCTCTCTGTTGTGGACGGGGGACCTGAAAAAGGGTTGCCATTTATACAGCTGAATGCAAAGGCTTTTACAGAAAACTGAGGAGGGCTGGGCATCTCATGAACATAAGGTGTGAATTTCTGGTAGCACCACCCAATCCTCCTAAGGCAACTGTGGGCCCTTAACTTGAGTTACTCCATATTGCTTTGTTCCCCTCATTGTGCATATGTCAGAAGACAGAATTTTCCTTTGTGGGCATATCTGGACAAGTCACCTGTGTAGGCTTTCTTATCTGTGCAGCTGTGGGCATGTCTTAGGCAAGCCCCAATGTGCAAGTTCCTTTATTTGTGCCTGCAGCTTGATTTTCCAGGCTGTTCTTTTGTTTGAAATAATTCAACCGAGGACCCCCCACAACTGCCTGTCTAACAGGTTTCTTCCCTTCTCCTCTCATCAGGAGACTGTGAGCTCCCTTGAGCAAACACTGCTCCTAAAGAGCTCTGTATCATTTATGCCAATTGCTGAGTATTTTTTGCCAGGCATCATAATGAGTGCTTTATGTGTGTTATTTATTCCTCATGAGAATTGCAGGTACAAAGCAGGTATTGTTGAGTCCTTTTTAAAATCAAAGACACCAAAGGTGAGTAAGTGACTTGGCCAAGGTCTCATAGCTATAAGTTGAACAGGCAGGAGTCACTCCTGGGTCTGCAATAGGTTGATATTCCACGTCTCAGCCCACAGAGCCTGCCGGCACATCTGGGACAGACACAGATGTTCAGATGGAGGAATAAATGAGGAGAGGAAGATGCTGGGAAGGGAGCAGGCTAGTTGTTTGGTCTGGAGACAGGAATGTGGCCCTCTGGGCAGAGGAGCTCAATGCTGATTGACTGGTAACAGAGTGCAGGGTCCTGATCCCTGACTCCCTCACCCAAGCCCTCCCCGCTTTCCTGTTGTTCTTGCCTGGATGAATAACCCACTTTGGATGACTGAAGTCTGACTACTCAAGTGTTCATCTAGAGATGTTTGCAAGGATGATTTTTTTATTTTTCTGTAAGTGTCTCTGGAGGCTGGGAATGGTTCAGGAGCTCTGGGCTCCTGGCAGTCAGCCTGTTCCAGCCAAGCTGCCATTCCTGGTGCTTATTGTGGCCCCAGTCCAGAGTGAGGAGATTTCTAGGGAGTTTAGGAGCAGTCTGGTGCTAGAAAACGTAAGTTGGTCTTTATTTTTATTTTTATATATTTTTTGAACCAGGTCTCACTCTGTCACCCAGGCTGCAGTGCAGTGGTGCAATCATAGCTCACTGCAGGATATAGTTACAATATATGTTCCCACCAAATCTCATGTTGAATCATAATTCCCAGTGTTGGAAGTGAGGCACTGTAATGACCAGAGTGGAAGCTAATGGAACAGTGGGAGGAATCTGACGTAGCTGACTCCATCTTGCTTCTGACCTTACAAGCCACTGCCTTGGCCAATTCATATATGTAGGCCAAGCTAATCATGGAAAGAATTTAGATTGTTGGTGTTTGGGTCATGAGGGTGAATTCCTCATGGCTTGTGTTGTCCTTGTCATAGTGAGTGAGTTTCTGTGAGGTTGTTTAAGTATGTGGCACCTTCCCCACATTTTCTCTCTCTCTTGCTCCTATTCTCGCCATGAGCTCCTGCTTCACCTTCTGCTGAGCAAAAGCTCCCTGAGGCCTCCCAAGAAACAGAGCAGATGCTGGCACCTTGCTTGTACAGCCTGCAGACCGTGGGCCAATTAAGCCTCTCTCTCTTTTTTTTTTTAATAAATTACCCAGTCTGGAGTATTTCTTTATAACAATGCAAGAACAGCCTAACACACTGCACTACCAAACTCCTGGGCTCACACGATCCTCCTACCTCAGCCCTGTGAGTAGCTGAGACAACAGGCATGTGCTACCATGTCCAGCCAGTTTAATTTTTTTTCTCTTTTTGTAGAGATGAGGCCTTGCTATATTGCCCAGGCTGGAAGTCGGTCTTTAAAGTACCCAGGTTAGTGGAGCCAGTGGGAGAGACCATTTCTGAAGCTTTCTGCACCTCTTCTAATGGAGCGGAAGAGAATGGGAGGGATGTGGAGAAAATGTACGTCTGTCTTGACAGGAACAGGGATTTGCTCTTCCTCCCTGACCTGGTGATGGGGATGAAGAAAGACTCTATGTTCCTCACAGCACCATGGTTGGGTTCTCTGCCTGAGCAGGTGCCAAAGGACCTGGTGTCCACCAAAGAGAGGAATGGACAAGGGCCCTTCTGATGTCTCCATGGCTGCTCTGTGATCTCCTCTGTGTACTCACTGTCCGTGGCTTGCATTATCTACTGGAAGAGAAGTGCCAGCCATGGACAATGGGGAGAGAAGTTGAGGGCAACAGCAGAAGCAGATGGAAATACAGAGTTCAACCCATGTGAGTAAGTTACCTGCTGCTAAAATCAAATGGCACCATGTGACACATTACCTCAAAAGTTAGTGACTTACAACAACAGACATTTTATTACATGTCATGATTTTGTCAGGCATTCGAGCCGCGCTTGGTGAGGCACTGCTTTGATCCACATGGCTTTGATGGCGGTCCCCTGGAGGCATGAAGTGGAGGATGGGCTGGAATAGGGCTCGGGGCGGCTCCACTCATGTGCCTGGTGCCTGGTGAAGATAGAAGGCTGGGCCCAGGGGGACTCAATCCCAGAGCCTGCCTGTGGCCTTCACGTGAGTCTTGGGCTTCTCAGAGCATGTGCTTTTACTCCCAGGGAGAAAAAGAGTGATCCTGAGGAAACATTCTGAGAGCAATCACCATAAGAGCCAGCAGTGGAAGCCAGTGGAGCAGCGGGAGGAATCTGACATAGGTGACTCCATCTTGCTTCTGATCTCACAAGCCACTGCCTTTGTTCATTCCTGCATGTAGGCCAAGCTAATCACGGGAAGAATTTAGATTGTAGTTTAACTTTAGAACTAATGACTGTCTTTCTGTTGAAATAGACCCCTGAGGAGATAGAGAAACACACACACACATAACAGTGCTATTTTAGATTTACAGGAATAAAGTAGATCTAACAAGTAGTAGACCAGGAACAAAGAGCAAAAGAGTTTTGCAACCTCTTCAGGCCCCTTTTGACATCCAGAGGTCACCTGTCACCTCCGGACCTTAGCCGTTCCCTGTTAGGTTGTCCTCTAACATAGAAGGAGCCTAAAAATGTATCAGTGTCAGATGGTTCTTCAGGGCATTAGTCCACTATCTTCTCAGTTTGCTGACTCCTAGAATAAAGTCATCTTTCTTGCCCCAGCACTTTGCGTCTGAATTTATTGACTGTCATGCAGTGGGCAGTGTGAGCTTTGGACTTGGCAACAGTAACAGCTCCTGGAGATCTGGGCAGCAAAACAGATACACAGTCACTTCTACCATTCTCCACTGGCTGAGCTGTCTCACCGTCTGCTCAGGACAGGGCAGGGGACACAGTCCCACCTCTCCATGGGGGGTTGTGCAACCTTTGCAGTTATCTTTAAATTCACTTCACCGCTTTTTTGAGAGAGTAACAGAAAAATAGTCACCATGAGGAAAGAAACCATGCAATGTGACCGAGCCATGGGCTGCTCCTTCAACTCTAAAATGTGTTGCTGTTTTCAGCCATGGATGGAGCCTGACTGGAGATGCTCTGGGATATGGTTGTGTCCTTGTCCTGAAGACCCTCACATGCTAGGGAGGGAGAGGGCACCTGACCACTGGCCAAGCTTCAGGGTGGACTGCAAAGGCTGGTGTGGAGCCAAACCAGGGTTTCTAATTATTCTATACTCTTAACTCTAACCAGAGATGTGAGGTTCCAAATTCTGCATCTGGCCCACATAATACCTCAAGGACAGAATCTTTGGGAGAGGCTGCCCATTCACTTAAGGCCATTGCTCAACACATACTCAACTTCCCTATGCCTTGGCTGTCAGTTCCTCCACAGGCCCTGGAAATGGCCTCCGGCCGTGGCCTTGTCCTCTGCCTCCCTACTCGACACCTGTCTGTATGGCCACAGGGCTGGGGGACTCTCCCACCTCCCTGAGCACCTGGTCACTGCGACTGAGGATGTGCCCATCCCTGGAGCTGGGACGTCAAGGTGGGGCCACCTCCAGGGTGGGCTTGTGGGCCTTTGGGCCTGGGCCATCCTGGGGGGGCTCTGAGAGCTGAGTGCTGTGGAGACCAAGTGGGAAGGATTTCTACGTCCTGGAGGATATTACTTCAACTTTTAAACTCATCTTCAGCCCCGGTAATGCTGTTTTTCAAAGAAACATGCTTTTGGGAAGAAACAGAGTTGAAAATGAAGATGTTCTTGCTGCAGGACTTCTAAAAGGGATCAGCAGCAACAGAGTCCCCAAGGGTGAATGGAGAGGGGACACTGCTTCAGAAACGAGCAGGGACAGGCAGGAGGGTGGCTCTCCGAGGAGCGGCAGTGTCCTCTAGGGAGGGCAACTGTGGTAAAGCCAGCATTGCAGGCCACCAAGGCATCAGTTTCAGGCCACAGTAAGCCAGAGCCTTTCCTTGAAGGTTCAATTGCCCCAAATCCTCCTCTCTTGATGGATTCTTTTAAAAGTGCCAGAGCATCTGCAATTCTCTAGTTCCTGAAACAAAAATAGTCTCCAATTCTCACTCCTCTCCTTGGAGATTTGCCCATCACCACCCAAGCCCAAGGAGGCAAAGCTTCCCAGAGGACATATGGCTTATTACCAAGGCGAGAGAAGATGGTCTTGTGATGGTTCCAAGTTATCCTCAAATCAGTCTCCCCATCGCAGAGGGCAGGTGTCTCTCCAGAGTGTCCTGGAGGTGACCTTTCTTGCCTCACAAGGAGCAAGACTTGACTTCCTCCAAATGCCTGGCAAGCTTCTGCCTGGGGGACTGTCAGTTCAGTGGCCCTGAGGGTGTCGGCTTCTTTTGCTTTTGCTTTTTATTTGCCCACAATCCTTCTCCTTACCTGATAGAATCTTCTAAAAGTTGTTGTGAAACTCTCAGACAGGCACCTTTCTCACAGCTGGGCACTGGCCTCTTTGCCGCCAGGGAGGAGATGAGAGTGGCTGCCAAGAGCCTCTAGCTGAGCAGCTCAGGAGAAGCTCTGCATCCTGCCGGACAGCGCTGTGGATGGAACTCCCGCTCAGCCGCCTGTCTGGAGTTGGGGGAGGGTGTCTCAAGGCACCATGAGCTGAGTGTGGACCTCTGCTCCCCAAACCTGGCCCTTTCAGCGGTCCGCCGGTAGGAGGGAGGCCGTCAGTCTCATCCATAACAGCTGCAGGAAGCCTAGGGCTCGCCCTTGACCTGTCTCTCCCTCACGCTCACCTGCTCGAGCACCTCCGAGGCCATCTCATCCCACTCCTCCCCCAAGCTCTGCACTGAGACAGCCTTCCTGCCAGCGGGGCAGTGGCTTCTGCCATCCCCTGGCCTGCATCCCCGCTGGTGGTGACAGTTGGCCCCGGCTCATGTTATCCCTGTCTCAGCTTTCTATGGCACAGAGTGGCTTAACACAACGCAAAGATGACAGTTCTGTCGTCAGAGTTGGACGTGGGTCTCATGGGTTCCAGTCAAGGTGCCTGCAGGGCTGCATTCCTCCCTGAGGGTGCTGAGGGTCTGGTTCCTTGCTCCTTCTGCTCATTCAGGTCACTGGGGGAATTCAGTTTCTTGTTATAGGACTAAGGGCCTCTGACACACTCTTCTACTCTCCTCTTCCACCGTCATGTGACCGCATCCAGTTGGCCCACCTAGGACATCCAGGAGTACCCCCATCTCCAGGGACTTAGCACCACCTGTATCTGCACAGCGCCTCACCATCTAAAGCAGTGTGTTCACAGGTCCTGGGGATTAGGGCGGGGACATTATTCTGCCTGCTGCACCACCTGGCTTCCACCCACCTGGAACTGAGGATGTCGTCATCCCTGGAGCCTGGACGTTGGGTGGGGAAGGTCGTGGCCAGCCTGGATGTACGCACTGCGCAATGGCTTGCCTTTGTTCTGAGGACAAAGAAGCACATTAGTGGCTTGAGAGGTTCCAGAAGATTCACTGCAATTGTACCATCCATAAGTTTCAGTACCAGCATCACTAGGGAAGGCCTGGGCTTAGGACCTCTGTATCTTCCTGGTGTGGACCCAAAATCTGTGTTCAGGGGTGACTGAGTCCTCCTCACTGGGGCCATCTGACCCTCTGATCAAGAAAACAGAACGGTTTTTAGATTAGGCTGCCCAGTGTGCAGCACAAACAGTGTGTCTACAGGGACACAACCTGAATTAGGAAGCTGGCATCCTGGAAACCATGAGCGTCTGTGGGGAGTGCAGGGAGAACCGGGGGCCAGGAACGGGCCAGCCATGCATGCACATGTGTTTGTGTATGGGCTGTGTGTATGCATGGTGGGGTGCACAGGACGCCCTGTGCTTCGTAGGCAATGCTTCTGGCAATTCTGAAACTTTCCGAGGTGAGTTCTGTGATAGCTTCTGCCTCACAGATAAAAACATGAGGCACAGGAAGTTAAATAGTGTGCTCGGGGCTGAGGGCTAGTAGACGCAGATCCAGGATCCAGCCTGGCTCCTGTTCCAGAGCTTGCACCCTTAGCCCTGCTCATGCAGCATCTGGACTGGGGCAGGTCAGCGAAGACCTTGCATAATGAGGTTGATTCTATCGGCAACAGGGAATCATGGAAGAACTTGGAACTAGGGGAGTGTGATCAGAATAGTGCTCCAGGCAGCAGCGCATGGATGGATTGGGTGGGTCTAGAGACAGGGAGACCTGTCTATTTAGAGCAGGATGCCCAGCACGGGGACAGGATGGAGTGGGGCACTGGGTACTTCAAGCCGAGTCTCCTGTGGATGAATGACCAGGACAAGGTTTGGGTAGAGCATGGGGACGGTTGGATTCTGGAGCATTAGAGCTCCCCACGGCTGCTGAACGGTTCCTCTCAGAGTCAGCACACTGAGTGGTGCCTTGTGAGGAAGGCGAGGCAAGCCGTGGAGCTATGAATTTACCTGCAGTGTCTTCTTTTGTGTGTGAATTCATTTGTATCATTTAATGCAAAGAATATCACAAGGAAATCAGGTGACCAGGGCAGGCGAGGCAGCAGTGTTCTAGGCAGCGCATGGCATGTCGAGGTGTCTGTGACCCACATCCCCGCCGCTGATGGTCACTGGGCAAACCCAGAGTTTTGGGAGTTCTCTTTGTTAAGACCATTGTAGTTAGAGTGTCACAGTCAGGAAAAGACTAGGAGGACACATGTCCCACCCTCGTTATGTTGGGGGAGAATTTCACTGTATCCGTCCCAGAGAGCAGAGTTTCCTCTTTTGTAAAAGTGCGTATCAAGCAGAATCTACATTTTTCCTCTGTAGTAACACATTCCTTGTGTGTGGTGTTCTGCTGCAATCTAGTAACAATGTGGTGGAGAGAAAGGAGAAAAATAGGCCACACCAAAGGATTTACTAGTTATGCAATGTACTTGAATACAGTTTAAGTTCAGCTTTCTCATCTGTAAAAGTGGGACAAGAATTTGCCTTTTGATGTTGGGAGATCAACTTCAAGTTCTTGGCTGAGGGAGGGTTTGGAAATTATAGATCACTCACAAATGTTATTGCTGTGGGTGTTGGCAGTGTTGCCTCCAGAAAGCACTGTGGTGAAAGAATAGTCCATTTTCTGAAGCTCCCTCTGTCTCATAAGCTAAATTACTCCAGTGCCCAGAGCTCTCTGATAGACTCCTTCTCCAAATTAGAATCTTCACTTCAGAATCAGAGAGTCATCCTGAATGGCATTGCTGCCCAAGAGCATGGCTGCTAAGGGTAGCCCCAAGGAAGGGAGGCTTCTAGGGCCCTGACCGAGCAAGAAATCACCCCCGTCTGACTCCCCTCAGCATGAAAAGCATCATGTTTCCTCCACCGCCAGAGGAGGGATCTAGCCCATTTCTCCATTCACAGTCACAATATTGACTCCCGTGCTTTCCCATACTAAGGTTTCCATATGTGGTAGTCGTCACCATTGTCATTAGCAGCAGCTACTGTAAATATTTTTCAATGCCCTAGTATATGTCCAAGAGGTCAGCCAGTGATTCTTTGTCATGCTTGCATGGCTAAAAGTAGAAATCTCTATGCCACACACTTGGCCAATTGACTCAGAATAACTGTGGCTAAGTTGCAGACGTGATATTTCTTAAAAGCTCCCCCTGGTGATCCCAATAGGCATCCAGTGCTGAAAACAATTTCACTAGACTTTCAGAGGATACAAACAGATATAACACACAAGAAGGAATTGCTGTCCAACTGAGGGAGACAGAGCTGGTGTATGCAGCGTCATAGGCACACAGGGCAGCCGATGCCCAATATCAAAGGCTGGCATTAGTGGACAGAGTGAGGTTGTGCTGGGCAAAGTGAGGTCAGAAGGTGGAACTGAGCTGAGAGCAGGAGCAGGGGCCCCCTTGACAAGGGATCCCCATGAAGGTGTGAGCTCAGAAACACAGACTTCGGTAAAGAAAGCAGCCTGACCCCCCCGTGAGATGGAGGAAGGAGGGCATTCCAGAACTCAAATGTGCTCCCACGCTCTGAAGAGATGGGTGCGTCTTGCCTCTCGAGGCTGTGTCATTGGCCCCACCCTGCCTTTGGTGTCTCCAGGAGTACTGAGGGGACTGATTTGTGTCACACCCTCCCAGCTCTGGAAGGGGGGGTGCAGAGAAAGAACTGGAACAGGGCAGAGCTCAGAGCCTCTGGTGGTGGCCACTGAGCAGGCCAGTGCTGGACAGAAGGGTAGGGAGTTCCTTCCACTGTCTCTGTGCCCTCTATAGTTTCTCTAGCACTTTATGCTTCACTCTGTAAGCATTTAAGGAAGGGTCTTTCTGAAAGTCTTGGTCTATTACACCTGTGCTGTAGAAAAGCAAAGACAGGGCTGTTTGTTGACACCTGGGCCCTTGACATAGCCTATGATTGGCATAATCTCAGGGGTGAACAAGCTGGTGGATGCAAGAATCAACATGACAGGATTCTGCGATGGAGGGGACCTAGAGGGCTGGCTCTGACTGTTGCAACCTTAGCACGGTGTCTTTGTGGAATCCTTCTCATGTTGGGCCTTAGAGGACATGAGGTTTTGCTTCAGTTCTAGGAGGACCTCTCAAACCTCACACGCATCAGGGTTACCCGGAAGGTTTGTTAAAACACGCATTGCTGAGTCCCATGCCCAAGCTTCTGACTTAGTGAGTCTGGGGTGAGGCCTGAGAATCTGCATTTCTATCGGTGTTCCCAGGTGTTGCTGACACTCATTTGAGAACTCCTTGAGAACCTCTAAGTTGCAGAGAACTTTCTGTTTCCATGTGTCAAGCTCTGAGTGTCCATCAGCACGGCAAGGGGAGGGGTAAAAAGAAAGTGAGGAAAGGCAAGAAGGTTGGGTTCACTGCACCTCAAGTCCCAGCCCTTCCCCCAGCTCCACGCATTCACCTGGTTCTTTCCCTTCCAGAGCCTCTCCTTCCTCCTGCTGTGAGACAGGAATAATAGCACCTGTCTGGCCACTTCACTGAGCATTCCGAGTTACTGTGAGACAGCATCATGGGATGCTTTCCTGAGCTGTAAATGTCTGTGCAAAACAAACAGCCACTGTGAAGTCACTGCAGTTTTCTGTGCTTGCTCTCTGTCCTTGATCCTGTTCCCTTGCTAGGGACAGGTGGAGAGTACATGTCTCTTTTGTGCCCAGTGGGCCAGGCGGCATCCTGAATCCATGGTACAGGCACGAGCTGTCTGCTCTCCAGGTTCAGCAGGGGCTTCTTTCCCAGGCCTGGCCCCAGAGGGTCCCCTGGGAGACAGAGTGCTCCATTGAAAGGTTGTGGCATCTGGAGGGTCCCCCAGCCAAGCTTCCAAGACAGCTGGTCAACAAGAGGCTGATGGAGGCGGAAGGCCAGGTATCCGGCATCACTTTCACATCAGCAGAAACATTCCCTGTTTACAGAGCACTGCCCTCAGGGCAGTCAGCCCAAGAAAGAATCATAAGCTCATTTAGGAAGCTCCGATGAAATCACTAGAAGAGACAGTTGCAGAGGGGTGTGTGGATGTCATTATTCATTGATTACCTACTATGCAACACAAACCAAGCCAGGGCCTTCCACACACATCGCTCATCTGGTTCTCACT
The DNA here is from genome assembly GCF_009828535.3 of Hylobates moloch. Classification (NCBI taxonomy): domain Eukaryota; kingdom Metazoa; phylum Chordata; class Mammalia; order Primates; family Hylobatidae; genus Hylobates; species Hylobates moloch. Next base: position 107,474,183 of record NW_026652286.1, read on the forward strand.
GCACGGCGTAATGCTGAATGGCCACACATGACAGAGAAGAGAATGCTGGGTGCAGCCAGTTTATGCAGCTTGCCTGGGACCACAGAGTGAGGAAAGACTGCAGAATTTGTGCTGACCAGCATCCGGCCCCTCCGAGCCTGACATTGCATCTGCCTTCCCCAACTTCCCCTCCAGGCCTGAGGGTTTGGGCAGCTGCAGGGATTTGGGGGCTAATCATGGAGAGTCTGAATAAACTCTACCTGGTTTGGGTTTGGTGGGTATATTTATGTGGTTTGCAGGCATTCGAGTGTAGAGTATAGTAAAGACATATACGTCTAATGCAAATGATAGATAAACGCTTAGATTGTGAGATCATTAGTTAAGAACCATTTGGGGGAAGAGCATAAATATCTTTCTGAGTTGACTAGATATGTTGTTATCAACAAAGATCACATAAAACATTAAATTGCAAAACGAGGGCACCCATGAGAAACTGGCAGGTGTGTGCCATCCACTCCAACGTGACTGTGGACCAGCAGTGCACAGAACTGTGTGTGCCATCCACTCCAACGTGACTGTGGACCCAGCAGTGCACAGAGCTCAGCCCGTGCACAGCAGGAAACTGTGTGTGCCATCAACTCCAGTGGGACTGAGGACCCAGCAGTGCACAGAGCTCAGCCTGTGCACAGCAAGGCCTCATGTGTGCCATCCACTCCAATGTGGCTGAGGATTCAGCAGTGTGCAGAGCTCAGCCTGTGCACAGCAGGGCCCCGTGTGTGCCATCGACTCCAATGTGGCTGAGGATTCAGCAGTGCACAGAGCTCAGCCTGTGCACAGCAGGGCCCCGTGTGTGCCATCGATTCCAATGTGGCTGAGGATTCAGCAGTGCACAGAGCTCAGCCCATGCACAGCAGGAAGGTGATGGAGGGTTCCCCTAATTTCACAACAATCTGAAAAATGTACATCATTTAGTAATAATGAATTTATCAAACTCCAAAAAGCAAGTAAATTAACCATGCTAGAGCAAGGAGTATATTATCTTCTGTCCTGGTTGTGGAAAATTATTTTACAAAATCATTGTTGTAGGATTAAGTAATCAAAGAGTATTTAGCCAAACAAACAACCAAAAATGTTAGCAAAAGTGTCAGATATTTGATTAACTTAAGTAATGTTATTTTCTCAGTTTTATGAAGTTTCTTGGCCAGTTTTCTTAAATTAGTAATTAGTTGTGATTCTCTGCACTAAATATACTTACTGTTATAAAACTAATTTTTATTTATAATGTTTCTTTCTTTTTCTTTTTGCCTGCCTTCCCTCCCTCCTTCCTTCCCTCCCTCCATCCCTCTTTCCTTTTTTCCCTCCCTCCCTCTCTCCCTCCTTCCTTCCTTCCTTTCCATCCTTCCTTTCTTTCTCCCTCCCTTCTTCTTTTCTCTTTCCTTCCCTCCTTCCTCCCTCCCTTCCTCCCTTTCTTCTTGAAGGAAAGAAAGGGGCCACAAGCCAAGGCCTGTGGCAGCATCTAACAGCTGGAAAAGGCAAAGATATGGGCTCTCCTGGAGGCTCCAAGAGGAGCCAGCTCTGCAGACACCTTGACTGCAGCCCATCAAGGCCCATGCCAGGCCTCTGGCCTCCATAACTTGATAATAAAGTTGTGTTTTAGGCGACTAAATTTGTAGTTGTTTGTTACAGGAGCAATATGGAGAGGGACTAATGAACTGCCATTGTATTAAAGCACTGACAATCAGAGTTGTTTGATAAAGCAGTCAAGTCAACCTAAGTTAAACACTTAAGGACCAAGAAATAAAGTCCTCACTTGAGGACAGTGAGACCTGAGAGCAGTAAAGCCACTTCCTTCTCGTGAGACCAACCCCTCTTGCAGACCTGCCTCTGGCCTGGCCCCATGGAGTGGCAGGCCCCCGTCTTCTGCTCTTCGTGTCGCACGTGGCCCAGCAGGCTCTGCGCACAGCATTTCGGCAGCACAGCAATGCCTAACTTAATACTCACTCTGGGAACAAGCAAGCTACACGCTGTCAACGCTAAGTCCCCCTAATGCTTTAATTGGTACTTACTCTAGTTCGTTCATTTAAAAGTCCCCACCTCTGCCAGATGCACAGTGAAGCTGACCCGACAAGAGGGCCTGACGGTGGCAGAGCGATGTGATAATTAATGCGTCCTGCTTTCCTCTGCTTGAATTAATGTTTTCATGTCACTTGGACATCACTCCTGGAAACCTTTCTGGTTTTCAGTAATCAGCAGTTCTCCACCCCAGAACCCAGTAGATGATCAATAAGTGGTTGTTGAGTGAACGAATGGCTGAGTTGGAGATCTCGAAGGGTCAGATTTCACTTGGTTCAAGCCCCAACCAGTCTCCGAGAAATTGAGCCAGGGAGGCCTCGAGATGCCAGGGTATGAGCTAACTGTGGCTGGGAAGGTTGTGTAAAGAGGAGTACAAAGCAGCCTAGGCATCCCAAATACGGCCACAGACGTGTCAGGGTGGCTAGGAGCCACGGCAAGTGCCCAGGCAGGGGCCGCTCCCCAGCTGTGGGAGCAGAAGGGGCGCAGCACTGCCAGGTGCTCTCGGCACCACTGTCCTCCCCAAGGCAGGGCTTCAGAGCCACACAGACCTGAAACTCACGTCCCACTCAACCACCCCTCGCTAGACGGATGACTGCGTGAGCTGCGTAGCTTCTCCAACACCCAGTTTCCTCGCATATAAAATGAGGATAATCATCATACCTACTTATTGGATTGTCGTGAGGATTAAACCAAGTGAATTGCTTGGCACGGTGTGTGGCCGTCAGTAACGTCTCAATAAGTCTTCCCTGGCACTGCGGGCCCCTCCTTCCCCCACCGAACCCCTGCTTCAGACACATGCAAGGTGGGGAGGGGCCTTGGCCAGCACAGAGCGCCATCCTGTGGGGCTTGCAGGTGAGCAGACTGAGGTCCTCAAGCAGCAGCTCCGGAAGCCTCAGTGGACCCGGCTCTCCTGCCCCAGGCAGGGACTGCCCCCTGCACCACAGGCTTCCTCACCTGGTCAGGATGCCAGCAACCCCACATGGCACAGCCAGGACAGGGAGGGCCATGGAGGGTCTGGCTTCGCGTCCCTCGGAGCATGCCTCAGGGAGGTCCTGTGCGCCCTGTGTGCCTGTGTGCCCTGTGTCCCCTGTGTCCCATGTGCCCTGTGTGCCCCTTGTGTGTCCCTTGTGTGCCCTGTCTGCCCTTCTGTCCTCTGTGTCCCCTGTGTCCCCTGTGTCCCCTGTGTGCCCTGTGTCCCCTGTGTGCCCTGTGTGTCCCTGTGTCCCCTGTGTGCCCTGTGTCCCCTGTGTGCCCTGTGTGTCCCTGTGTCCCCTGTGTGCCCTGTGTCCCCAGTGTGTCCCTGTGTGCCCGGGTGTGCCCTCATGTGCCCTGTGTCCCCTGTGCACCCCTGAGTGCCCTGTGTGGGCAGTTCTCCTCAGGCTGCAGGACAGAATTCCAGAGTGTGTCTGCCTAAAGCCATGATGCCGAATGTCAAGCATCATGGACCCTCAGGGCTTTTCTGTTACAGCTACGTATTAGAGCTTTGGGAATTCACCTAAAAGAAGGAGACAGAGGTCATAGAGGGGGCCGTCTTTGCTGATTCATTCTTCCCTCCGGAATGCAGAAGCCAAGCCCTGCGGTTCTTTTGTCTGCTGCTAGGCTCAGTCAACGTTAGTCACTGTGACCTCCAAGGGGCAGGGGGAGAGGTCAAGTGCTCAAACTTGGGAGACAGGACCCTTGTCCATCTCCTTGCCCTGGAACAAGCCCGTGCAGTGACATACGTAGCTGCTTCTTCTAGGGCATATGCAATATTTTTAATAGAAAAATCTCCAATCTAATTTGGGTCATGCTTTCTGCTTCCCTTTCCTCCAGCCAGGAAGTGACTGTGCTAAAATTTAGTTCATTTTCCTCCCTCAGCATCCCGTGTTCGTGCTGCATTATCCAAAAACTCCCAATTTTATATTTATCATGTGCTAATCGTGTTTTTGCAGTGAAAGCTATCTAAGAGATGAGTTGATGAATTTCCTTAATTTTTTAGTCCACCTCTAGCTATCTCCTAAAGCTATGCTGATAGGCATTTGGGTGTGTGCATTTTCATTCTGAACAAAATGAAAGGTTGTTCTTCCTCCCAATAATTGAAGTGGGCGGCGCTTGGCTACTTGCACAGAATTCTTTCCACTTATTCAATCATTTAGCGAAGATACACGGAGTTCCTGCTCCTTGCCAGGCACTATGCATAGTGCTGAGCGTGCGAAGATGAACAAGAAGTCCCTTCCCTAGAGGAGCTCACAGCGCAGCATGGAGACAAATGCAAACACTTTGCAAATACACCGGGAACAAGGGCCGCAGCAGCCCAGAGCAGCAGGAGCTGGCGAGGCGGGAAAGCAGTGGCCAGGCATTCCTCCTAGGAAGGGAGAACGTGAGACAGGGAAGGAGGAGCAAAATGTGCCGAAGGAAGAAAAAGAGCAGGAAGGAGCCCATCAGCCGGGGAAGAAAGTCCTCATTCATCCGGCAAACCGTTTCCGGCCTCTCCCACGTGCTGGGACCGGGGCGCTGGGCCCGTGTCAAACAGGCGGGGCGCGGAGCCCGCAGGAGTCGGCGCTCGGGTGGAGCCAGACCCCGAACCCAGCAGCGCAGACTCCGCCCGGGGAGGCCGGGAGGGGGCATCTGAGTCCCGGTAGAGGAGAAGGCACCGGCCCGGAGAGGCTGGGGGAGGGATCTGCTGTACCAGGCAGGATAGTGAAGGGTGGGATTGCACAGAACGGCCTGGAGACGGGGAGTGGGAAAAAGGCCAGAAAGGGAGAGGGGGTCAGATCGGGGCTGGATCATGAAGGCAGCAGAGAGCTTAATGCAAGGCTGTGCTGTGGCCTGGTTTCCTGCCGGTGCCGAGGCTGGCGGCGGCCACGGGAGTGTGCTCCAGGCTTCTGCGCGGCTCCAGGCCTTTGGGATCCCGCCTCCGTAGTGCAGAGAACTCACCGGACGGAGATGAGAGAGGCGGCGGGGGCTGCACAGCTGGTGGGTGGGGACTGGGGGGCGGGTGGGCGCTGTCCTTGGCTCGGGAGGAAGCACAGCTCCAGAAGCCCGCCAGGGAGAAAGGAGGGTGCACCACAGCCGAGGCTGCACAGTGGTCCCCGCGACTGGGGCCCGGAGAAAGTGCAGGAAGGAAGGAGAAAGCTGGTGGCCGCCTGCCTCCAGGGCGGGCCTCCGAGCAGTGCCCTGTCCCAGCCACAGACTTGCTTCTTTTGATCCTCATCACGACCCCTCTCCGGGCCGGACTGTGGGTGAGGTTCCCAGGCCTGCAGGGGAGAATCCGGGGTCTCCAGAGAGAGGTAACAGAGTGACCCTCGGCGCCGCAGCTGTCCACAGGTCTCTGACAAGCTGAGCTGACCTGCCCCATCAGTGAGGTCTCTGTTCTGTTACCACCTGCTCTGAGAAGCCTTCTCTGCCAGGGTGACTCATTATCCTGATTTGCCAGGACTGAGCGGGTTCCTTGAGCAGCCTGGGAGCCGGGGGTGGTGGTGGCTTTCCTGAACCCTGTCTTTGTCTAATGTAAGCCCGGTCCACACTGTTCATTCACTCTGATCCTCAGTTACTTTACAGCAGTTAACACCTATCTGTTCTCAAAACGTGAGGTCCTCTTGCTCAGGGCTGTGCTCCTAGCATGCAACCCTTGCCTTACACATGGCTGACAGTGCACATTTAAACGAGTAGATCAACTGCTCCATCTTCCCCCAGAAGCTCTGTCTGTCCTTTTGCAACTTGGCTCATGCCATCTCTTCCATAAGCGCCGTGTGCTCTTCTTTCCCAGAAAAAAACTATTTGTTTCTTGACAGCTCAGCTCAAATATCAGCTTCTCTCGACCCCAGGCACTAGCATGGGTCCTGAAACCCTGGTGCCCTCCACAATGTGTATTCAATAAATGACTCTACATTTATCCCTGTAGATGTCAGTTTTATTAACTTTGGCCTATGTTTTCTGAATTATTTTTGAATCTTTATTTTGTGATCCAATCTATTGGTGACCCATAACAGGCTATGTCATCCACAATTAAATAAATGTGCACTCTCTGTATTCATCTTGTCTTTATCTATTTAAAATAGGCTGCACAAAACAGGCCTAATAAATGTCATCTGTCATGCAGTTTGAGAAGACAAATGAGATTGACCTGGGCAAAACAGACGTTCAGCATACGCGGAATTACGTTGGACAAAACTCGAATCTTTCCTATACTCAGAGATTTTTCCTCTCTGCCCTCATAACCATCCCTGCTCACCACCGTCCTCTATCCTTAAAGGAACACCCTAGTGGTCACTAATGCCGTGATATCTTCTCCGTTCTCCGAAGCCAAATCTGATCTCCTTTCACCTTAAATACTGTAGGCAGCCAGTTTACTCATTCACTCAATACATACTTACTAAGCATCTTGCAATTTTGCAGACATTGTACTGGACATGGGGTTACAAAGAAGGATGAGCTATGGGTAGGGCTTTGCTTTGTGTTATATCCATTCAGGTACGTGTCTTCATCTATACTCTGCCACTTGTGGCTTAGGCACATTATGCAGAACTTCTGAGCTTCAGTTTACCTACCTGTAAAAATTGGGATAATGTGTCCTGTTTCACGTAGTTCTGCAGGTTAGGTGATGCTAGGAAGCACCTAGCGCAGCGTTTGGTCCATGACAGAGGTCCTTCAATGCCCATTCTCCTCCTGCTACATGCCAGACTGTTCAAGAAGGCTTTCTCCCTTCCCTGCTGCATCCAGCATAGGACTTGACCCCCGGGAGGTCTCCTGGGGTTTATTGTTCTGAATTGAGTTGGAGATGGGGTGTGATCCCCAAGAGTTGGCTTCTTGCCTCCCTAGAGCAGGAGGGTGCCTGTCTCACAGTCACAGCTCGGGTGACAAACACCTGCTGTTGAGGTGGGAGGTCTGTGGTCTTGTCTGAGGTCCCTTTGGGCAGGTTCAAGGTGAAGGATCTCCCGTGGACTCAGAGCTGTGCAGGGCAGGGACTGGCTCCACAAGAGCAGAGTTCCTCCAAGCTAATGGAGGGGGTGAGAGTCCCAGGCCTCCGTGGGTCCTGAGGTTGGTGTGTCCTAATGAGGTGGCCTGTGAAGACCTGAGGAGCTTGGCCACAGCCCATCTCTGGGGACCTGTTTTTTCATCCCCTTTTCCATTCCTCCCTGCCCTCTTCTGTCTATTGCTTGTTCTACTTTGTTTCTGTGCCTTCTTTGTTCTCCATCCCACTTCACCGCAGCCCCTCTTCTCCTCCCTGGGTTGGGCTTCAGCTCTGCCTCTAATTCCTTTTCTCCTCTGCCCCAACTCCTGTACTCAGGTAAGCCCACCGGTGTGCCTGACGCTGTGCAAAGCACCCTGCAGAACAAACAGAACAAATATGTGTGCCCCAGTTTGGAAAAGCTTATGATGGTCTCTGCAAATTTCCACCTTTTCCCCCTTTTGAATGACCAACTTTCAGTGTCCCTTACCTCCTGCTCCCTCCGGCGCCCTTCCCACTTTCTCCCTCCCTCTCTGTCCCTCATTACTCTGTCTCTTGAAGTGGCATTAGAATTCTAGAAAAGAAATCTATCTCACATATTTCAGAGCGGTTTCTCCAATGATCTCATTGCAATGATATAAACATACTTAAGGCAAGTAAAAAGCTATTTAATGAAATAAATTATGAAAAATGTATAGGAAAGCCTTGAATTTCATACAAATTATTCAAAATGAATACTAAATCTGTTGGCAGCATGTAGCATGCCTGCTATCTATTCCTATAAGTTTTTAAAGCTTTGCAAATTAAGAGACAGTGGAATATCTTGTTTTTTGCACACCTGAAGTTTTCTCCACCTCTGCTGTGCTCCACCAGAAACAAAAGAACACACTCAATTTTCTTTAGACAGCCAATTAATCTGTGAAGACATTGCATTAACTCTGAATGCATTCAGTTTCTTTCACTTCTAGATCTCCACGGTCCTGAGATGAGAGATGGGTGAGGCCTTTTTCAGTGCTGGTCTTGGACCAGGTGGGGAGTTGTCTGCCTTGGGCCTGAAACCTCTCTGGGAACAACTGAGCTGGAATCCCAAGGGAGGCATGGAGGAGGATTGGGTGAAATCATGAGCCAAAGAGCAAAGGGACCTGCCTACACTGTTCTGGCTAAAGCTTAGCTGAAATGGCAAATTCCTGGTGGGAGGATGAGGCTGGAGGTAAGAGACTAGCATGGTGGTGGGGTGGCTGCTTAGATAAGGGGAGGATGACAGCCCTGGGGAGTGGAGTCTAACTCTTCCAATGCCCTTCAAACGCTGCCTCAAATACGACCCTTCCTCCTTGCCCCACCAAATATACACTTTTTGGTTGACTACATTATTAGAAGTTCCTTCACCACTCTCAGGCTTTTTAATTCTCCATGCATTTGCATCTGGTGTTTTTTCCTCCCACAATGTCCTTTCCCTGTGATCTGCTGACTGCAGTTTTCCTTCTTGAAGTCTCAGCTGGAGTCACTTTCATGAAGTCCTCCTGCAGCTTTGCCTCTCTGTGCCCTCACCGAGCCCTGGATGACAGTCTTTCACCCGAGTGTCTCATGATTTTATTCTCTGCCCTCCTACCTCACGCTGTATATGGAAACTAATTCAAGACAGAGCACTGACCTAAATGTCAGAGCTAAATTGTAGAGCTTTTAGAGATTTTTCAAGCTATTAGGAAATATTTGTGAGACTTGGTGGTAGCAAATATTTTTTAGAGAGGATACAGAAAAGAATACATATTTAAATAATAAATTTACCTTGATTAAATAAAAAATGTTGCCCATCAAGGGAATATTCAGAAAATGTACAGGTAGATGACAAAAAAGGACAAAATATTCACAAAATTCAGCCTAACAAAGAACTGGTAACCAGAATATTGAAAGAACTACAAGTCAATAATAAAAAGACAAATAACCCAGTAAAAAGTGGACAAAATATTTAAATAGATACTTCACAAACAGAATGTATTAGTGGTGAAAGAACATATGACATAAGCCACTTTTTCATATTATGATATTCAAAATGTTAATTTTCAAAACTGTAGTTATGAGGCATGCAAAGAAGCAAGAAAATATGGTCAATTTACAGGAAAAGAAAACAAAATAGAAACTATCCCCGAGGAAGCACAGATATTGGGCTTTCTAGGTAGCTTTTGAGTCAAAAGTCTTAAATGTGCTCAAAGAATTAAAGGAAACTGTAGACAAATAACTAAAGGACATGACTAGAATAACGCACGAACAAACAGCGAACATCAATAAAGAGACAGAAAATCAAAATGAATTGATTAGGAAAAATGACACAACGTAAAATGAAGAAAGGTGGCTGAATGGAACTCTCCAATGACCATCCCGCAGAAACATCAAATTGAACAACTATCCATGCAAGAAAGCCCCTTCATAATACTAGGTGAGAGATGACAGTATCTAGTTTTAGCATAACAGGGAAAGATGTATTGATGAGTGATATGGTGGGGATTGCAGCTAAAGTAGTGCAGAGACAATGAACACAGCCCTATTTCAAGGAGAATAAGGCCTGTGGCTGTCAGTGCTGCTTTGGCCTGAGAAAATCGAGTGTGTGGGAAGGGACACTGTCCTGCAGAGAAGGGTGGAGGAGAGCACCGCCCATGCCATGAGAGAGAAATGGATTTCAGAAGAGGACAGTAACTGAACGATGTTTTGGTGAAGAGGATATGGGATTCATTCAGGGAGGTTTGTGGCTTGTTCATTTGTTCGTTTGGTTTTGTTTTCAAAGGATAGGATAAGTTTGACAGCAAAGAGTAGAAGTGGGAGGGACATTGGCTGATGGAAGACTGGTAAAGGAGACGACGTGGATGCATGTGGCGATGAATGACTGAATAATCTACTTTTGGGTCATGGCTGGTTTTGGAGTCATCAGGGTTGTGATTTGATGTCTACTTTGTTCATGGCTGAAAAGGAGCAGGTCAAAAATCAGCCAGTAACACTCGCTTTAAATAGCATTTTTTTTTTTTTTTTACATTTGGAGAGGTCAAATCACCAACAGCTCCTTATTTTCTATGTCTCTTATTTTATTTTTGAATGTTTCCTCTTTAGAAAAATAAATGAAATGGATAAGAGCCCCGGTTCTGGGTTCGGACTGCTTAAGAATAAATCCTGATTCTCTTTTCGTTAACTGATGGAAGCTGATTCATTTTCTTTTTCAAGATTCAGTATCTCATTTGATGGGTTTGTTTGAAAATTCAATGAGATATTGTAAAGAAAGCACTTGGAACATTATCTGGGGCACAGGAAACACTTAATAAATGATGGCTCCTCTTCACCCTCCTCCTCCTTCTCCTCACTCTTTTTTGTCCTCCCCCCTCTTTTTTTGCTCTCCTCCTGCTCTTCCTCCTCCTCCTCCTCTTCCCCTTCCTCCTCTTTCTCGTTCTTCTCTTTCTTTAGGGGATTTCTTACCCACTGCAGGTAAGTTTAGGACATTCTCAAAACCAGACTTCCCAGTCTTCACTGGTCAATGTTAAGTTCCTGGATCAGCAGCCTCAGCAATTCCTGTGAACTTGCTAGAGATTCAGAAGATTGGGCCCCACCCAGAACTCCCTGGTCAGTCCTCTCAACAGACTCACCAGCTGAGAAGCGCTGCAGTGCTGTGGATTTCCGGCAGGCTGCTTTGGTCTGACACTGACTTCATTGATGTTCTGCTCTGAATCCATTCATTCCACTCCCACGTGCAACAAATCCAAGAAAAATGGCAACGACAATGATAAAAATTACCTCAGAAATGACTCTTTCATTAAATGGTTCTTATGCTGAGAACAGAAAATGTTAGTGAATTTCCCAATTTTTTTTATCCATATTTCACTTGTTCCTCGCATCAAGCTTGGAAAACAGAGAAACGCGACTGTCCCACTTCCAAGTAAGACCAAATGCGCTGGAGATTATGGTAAAAATGTGACCCGCCCGGGCCAAATTTCTGTCCTCTCTGTGAATACAAAATCCTGGGGCAGAGAAATGTTTCTCCTTCGTTCAGAAAAATCATCTTGAAATCAATGTGAACTCAACAGGAGACAGGCAGGAATTCCACAGAGAGCAAACGCAGGCTGAGAACTTGACTTCTAGGACTGCAGCTGCAGCCAGCTGTGGTCAGTGCAGAGTGCCAGAGCCTCCAGGACACTGGGGTGGTAGCCCTGTCTGCTTTTGGCCCTCTTCTTTCCTTTTTTCCACTTGCAGAGCCAGGCCAAGATGTGAGCAACTCCCTGACGAAGCTCCCTGGGTATGGAGACTAAGTAGGCATAGGAGAAATTGCTCCTCTGCTGATATAAGTCCCCACCCAGGTGGAAGACAGCAGAGAGCTATGTCATCAATTCATCCCACTTAGCACCATGCTCCTCAACTCGCTGACACTTTAATGAGCATGTCCAGATTTGTGGCCTGACTCCAGGGGAGAAGGCAAGGGAGAGAATAATTAGAGGCCCCTGACAAGGGAACAGAGAAATAACGTAAATGACCCAAGGGGTAGCAGGTTCAATTACAGTATAAAGCCCTCATTGGGGATTAACCAGTCCTTGGAGATGGCAATGATTGATTGGTGGGTGCTGGGTGGAGAGCAGAGGAGAGGCTGGGCTCCGTTCTGTCGGGTCTGCAGAGGGAGGGCCATGCTGTGCCAGCAGAGCCCCCTTCAAGGAGGCTTGGTTGGGAGACTCTGCTTGTCAAGAGGATGGCTCTGGCCTCCAGAATTTGTGTGATTGGTCACTCTACCTCCAACAAACACCCTGACCTGTCCTGGAAGAGGCGGGAATGAAGGCTGGAGTCTCATTCCCAATGATGAATCTTAGGGAAGGAAATTCCCTTGCCTTCCTGGATAATTCTAAGGGGTATTGAAGAACAGACATTCTTGCTAAATATCACTTTCCACTAAAAATACCATATTTGAGTTGGGTGAAAGATTATTGCCCCAATCCTTGGCATTGTGCACTTTTATGGAAGCCACTTTTGTTTCTCAGGGATAAATTTGCCAGAGAACAAAAATAGTCAATAACATCAAAATCAAGACTGAATGTATCCAGTTGCTTTCTTTAGCATCTTCTTCAACACACAATGGGCCCAGTGTCCACAAGAGCACAAGACAGCTTTGAACAGCAGAGTCTTTCATGGAAACCTGAAGTAGGGGAGACAGGGTGGGCCAGTGAACCTGGCATCCCGACCTGTCCTAGTCTGGGCCCTGTGCATACCTGGACAGTTACGTGACTTCTCTGGACCCCAGTTTCCTTGCCTGTACGGTGGCAAGGGTGAATGAGACAACCCCCAGACCCTTCCAGTCTACTAGCCCATGATCCTAGTTTGCCAGTCTAGCCCACGTCTAGTTTTCAATGCTTCCTATGCCTCTTTTGTCTCCATTTTCTGTCAGTATTAAAATCAGAGTATGAATTGAGGACAGAGAAGGGGAAGTTAATTCCAGGGTGTGGGGCCCTGTGAGAAGCCCTGGCTGGAGCTTAACGTGTAAAGGGCCCGGGGCTATAGCACACCACTGGGCCTGGGTTCATCAGGGAATGCTGACTGTTCTTTCCCCTCCATCTCTCCAAGACAGTTCCCAGTCTAGTCCTTACTTATCGTCAGGACTATTGGAATTATTTTAGGCTTTGAGAGTTTGCCAAGATCTTAACATTAAGTGTAAGATTTATATTTTCTCTGAACAAACATGATGCGACTGAAGATTTGCTTCTCACCTTCTTCCCATCACTCCCCAAGGTTCAGGAAGAACTCCTGCTGCCCTGAGGGGGACGTACTCTGTGACAGTTGTTGGCTGTAGCAGGCATGGGTTCAGGTGGCACCATCTTTTCCTTAGTCCTCTTTGCGACAAAGTGAAGCAGGGGTGTAGAGTAAACCGTATTGTCTGGAGGTGATGACTTAGGATATGTATATACTCTCCCTTCCAGGGCAGGACTGGAATACCCTGAAACTGGGGGAATGGTATCTTAAGTATCCACCCCTCAAGCCGTGGGAACCACTAGTGTACCTTCTGAGCAGATTTCGTAACCTCTCTGTGCCGTGGCTTCTTCTAGAGTCAAAAATAAAAAACGTCTGCCTACTATTGTGGTGATTTAATGAGATAAAAACAATTAAGTGCTGAGACCAGAGCCTGGCATTTGGCAGAGGTCCCAGAAATTCCACTACTTTTAGCACAAGGAATTATGCTTCCTCTATTTTACTAGGAGTAGGAATTTTGTTTAAGTTTATACATTTCCCTCACTTTGAGACTGAGGGAATTTCTGACTGACAAATTTTATTTTCTCAAGAGTTTAGAGGCAACAGTGTGAGCTGGTTCCAGGCGAGGACAACTGTGGTAAAACTGGGAATCGAAGCAGAAGGAAGGTCCCAGGACTGGGTGCCAAGAGGCGTGATAGAATGAGCTAAGCGAGACCTGCAGCAGGTTCCCAGACTATTTTAGGGTAGTGATCACGGATTGGGGTTTGTTCCATAGGGTTTTTCTCTCGGTCACACCCATGTGGTCATGAAGGAGGTAGACAGTGGGGTTCTTCCAGGATCCAAAGTTTAGCAAAATAACTACAAAGGACATCGAGTGGGGCAAGGGTATTAGCTTAATTATGAGGAGGCAATGGTAATGCTCGATTTAATGAAGATAATGAAGAAAACAAACAGTAGATGGCCTGAACAAGTAGGATAAAAGTTTTAGTTTTGGTGGGCTGAAAATTGTGATGCGGTGGAAGAATGGTTTCAGTCAGCTTCCATGAGTAGGTGGACAGCTGCTTGTGGTTCAAGTTGGCTATGGGACTTCATCTTGGGACCAAAGCTGTCCCTGGTGACAGAATAGGCCACGAGATGGGAGGGCAACCTCTATGGAGTGGGAGCCAAGGTGCCTGGAGATGGAGCTTCAGGCATGAGGTGCCAGGGAGCACGTGCATCCTGTAGATGGTGAAGGACCAAGAATGACAACTGGATCTGGGGTGGAGAGGACGCAGTGAGCAGGTGCTGGGGCTTCGCCGTGTGGGGGTGGGATAGGATGACAATGAATGACAACAGTAAGGATGGGGAAGGCAGGGCTCTGGAGGGTCTGTAGGCAGGAGCTTTAAGGGGCAGAGGTCTCCACAAGATAGAGAGAGGGGGTGGCAGTTAACACAGACTTTTGACGTTTACATCTATTACATACATGAGTGGTCTTTAGAATCACACCTTTCCTCTTTCTCCCCAAAACCATATGACAAAACCAGCTTCATGGACAAGGAAAGTCCTTTATTTCTGTCACTTTCTTACACATTCCCAACCTAGGTCAACCTCACCCAGCTCAGCCAGATGGCTTGCACCCACCCCAGCTGACTTCCAGCATTAGCAGGTAAGAGGAAAAACGGGTTGCTGAGGGGAGCTCAGCTATCCTCTCTCCTGCTGCTTCCCTCCTCTCTGCCTTCCCTGTGGGCCTCTGACAACATGTTTATCTTCTTCATATTTCAAGTTTGATGGTAATTTCAGGAAACACTTTTCATTCATAAAATGCAAATGTATTCAACATGCTCACTCACTAATATAATTTTCCCATTGATGTTTATACAGTCTGAAAATTCTTGCAAGTCTAAAAAAAACCTCTGGAACATTCATTTTAATTTTTCCTAAGCAATGCTAATGAAGTCCCTGAATAGAATGGAGCTTTATGACCTTTTTATTTGATTGTTTGGACATAAATTATTTCCAATTTCCAAAGGATCAGAGCTTTCTCAGCTTAAAATTCAACTTCAAGTAGAAGTGAGTGAGTGTGCTTTTTAAAGTATTTTGAGTCCCTTGATGCTAAAATGGGGCTTGAACTGCAAAGTATGGCTTACCAAGTCTACCAAAGACAGCCTTCACCACTGGGAAGGTTTTCAGAAGCCCAGAGTCCAGTCCTTACAGGTGCCATCACGTCACACTGAGGCTGGATGGTGTCACTCTCGGGGGCTGGGGATGGGCACCCTGGCCAGGGTCAATAATATTCAGGCTGTCAATTAAGAGATTCTTTGTCAATTTCCTGACCCGAGTAAAGCCATGAACTGAAGGCTGCTGGCAGGAGGGAACAGTGTTGGTTTTCTGACCTTTGTGAGTTCTGTGTCTTGAACATGGTGACTGTAATGACTCCCACAACTCCGTGTGCATCTGTAATGTGTAGGCCACTGAGCAAGTATTTTCCAGCACTTCACATTTAACGCTGAAATGACCTGCTAAGGTAGGTACTATCATTATGTCCATTTAAAAATACAAGTGTCAAGGTCCAGAGAGAGGAACTTACCTAGAATCGCAGGGGCAGAGCTGAGGCTTGAGTCCAAGGGATCAAACTACAAAAGGAGACCCCGGGACTTGGGCCTGGGCCTTCAGCCTTCAAACCTCTTTGTTTGGTTATTATCACTGATGCTCTTGTCATTCAATCTGTGGGTGTGATCCCAAACAAAACTGACTGGTAGGGAGAGTTTGTGGACAGGAAAGCCCTCGGCCCCATCCACCTGTGTCCTGGCGGGTCAGCTGGGTTTTTCCTTCTGAAGGGAGAGGCAGCCTCCTGGGGGCCGTGATTCTCACTTTGTCACTCCCAGGGCAGGGCAGGCCGCACATCACACAGCATGCCTGTGGTCGACCAGGAATCTGTTAGTCACCTCCTTCATTGGTGCTAGTCAGTTGATTCCTCCAAGGCTGAAATAAGTTCTTGACACCAGCATTTGATAAAAATGTTCACTCTGGGCCGGGCGCGGTGGCTCACGCTTGTAATCCCAGCACTTTGGGAGGCCGAGGCGGGCGGATCACGAGGTCAGGAGATCGAGACCACGGTGAAACCCCGTCTCTACTAAAAATACAAAAAAAAAAATTAGCCGGGCGTGGTGGCGGGCGCCTGTAGTCCCAGCTACTCGGAGAGGCTGAGGCAGGAGAATGGCGTGAACCCGGGAGGCGGAGCTTGCAGTGAGCCGAGATTGCGCCACTGCACTCCAGCCTGGGGGACAGAGCGAGACTCCGTCTCCAAAAAAAAAAAAAAAAAAAAAAAAAATGTTCACTCTGGCACTTCCCACGGTATCAGCAGGACGCTGTGTTTGGCACCACTTCAGCTTAATGCCGGGGCCTGCGGGTGCCTTGAGGGAAAGGTACCTCTTCCCAAAATGAGTTCACCCAAGTCCAGGGGCTCCCAAGATGGACCAGAATGCTCACCAGAGTGGGTCCCTCAGGACCCCAGCGTGTGCCTCCCTTCCTCCTGCATCTCAGACTGCAGCCTCATGTCCTGATGCTTCATCTGGCTCCCCTTGGCCTCACCAGCCCTCTTCCTGTCAACTTTGGGAGGGTTCCTAGAGTCCAGCCTTAGTGGGAAGAAGGCTGCCATGCTGCAGGAAGGTGGCTTGCAGGTCTTCTCCCCACCTGTGTCTGGACAGACGGCACCTGCTCCCCACGCCCTACCCTGGTTCTTTCCCACTGTGCTCCTCCTCACCGCATCAGGACATCGCCAGGGGAGCCCTCTGTGTTTTTCTCCACCCATTTATGCCACTGCCTCACTGATCTTCAGATTATTCCTGAGATCCCAGCCTTTCCCATGCCTGTCTCCAGATCTGCAGCTTTCAGCTGCACCAAGGCTAAAGGACATGGCATACAGACCACACTCAGGAGCAGCGGATGGCAGATTTTCAGCCTAGTCACCAAACCCAGCTCCGCTGGCCACAAACAGGCATTTGGTCCTCAACCCCAGAAGAAAAGTAAATATCTCCATGCGCTGGTTCTTGAATTCAACACTCACCTCTTCCAAAATGATGTTCCTATTTTTCATGTCACATCTCTGAACAAAAATCCTCAGTTACATTAAGAAATATATGAAGTAGCTACTATATCTGATGTAGCTCAGAGAGGAGACCACTGATGGGCAGGTGCTCTGACCAGTCAAGGGCTGCTGTCCAGCCAAAACTGGGGCCTCAACAGGCTTGCAGAGGACCAGCAGCTCCCAGCCTCACTAGCTCAGCTGATGCTCAAGAAAGGAACAGATGGTCATCCTTCCTCTTGTGATTTTGGATTAGGAGAAAAATATACAGACACTCTCCTCCATGTAGTTTACTTAATGAGCCTTGGGTTTACTGATGGGGAAGGTGGCATGTGCGTCGTAGACGTTGAGATAGTGGCATCGAAGAAGGGACTATTCCAAGTGGCTTTGAGTGTCAGCATTTTTACCACATATCTCTCATGGAACACAACGAAGGAAAAAAAGAACTGGAATCAGATTTTTCACCTGTAGTCAGAAATCATATTTTTTCCTAATTCTGGTATTGTTATTTAAGGTTGCTGTGTGTGACAGTTTTGTGACGGACTGTGATAAGAAGAAATGATCAATTAAAGTGGAGTCATTGAGAACCAGGATTTTCAGCACAAGATAAAGAAGAATCAGATGTAAGATTGATGAAGTGAGGTAAAAACCCTGTAATTTATAAATGCATATTATCTATCTCCATCTACTGGAAGCTAGAAACAATGGACAATTCAGTAGTAATGAATACCTGTGGCATCCAAATTGTGATCATTATACATCATTTATCATCAAACGGACCCAAGGCTCCTTGGAAAAATGGCTGATTATAGGTCTCAGGCAGGAAATGTACAATTTGAGCCTGAAACATTTTGTCCTACTAGAAAGCAAGGAGGAGATTACAGAATAATAAGATCGTGTCAGAAAGGCTCAGGAGGCAGCATTAAGAGGCTCCCACCAGCTGAAGATGGGACAATTTAAACATCATTAAATTTAATAACCATAATGAATGAAACCCAGCAAATACATTCAACTTCATTATTTCGTAATGAAATGTTAAAAAGAATATTAGGAAAACCAATTGTTGCCGGTGGAGGATGTTTGTGAACAAACAAAATAATTTCATTATTTTGAAAACTAGCACTAACCAAGCATTTATTTTTTTTCTGTATAAACCATTGTATAAAATGGTTAAATATAATATATGATAGTTATGGCATAATTTAATGTAATAGATAACGAGAACTTTTAGAAACCTTCCTAACAGTGTCATTGTTGGTAGATTATGAAGGAACAATATATGTAGAATATTACTATTTTGCAACTTCCTAATAAATTAATGGAACTAGGTAACAGCTGGTCAGATCCCAAATCAAGGACAGTCAGACATTTGGTGCCACATGACTGATGTACTTAGCCTTGCCTGTAAAGTAGGGTTACTGAAAACTGCATCTTATTTTTCAAGCCTTCAGTTATATCTACTAATATCTTCAAAATACAGAGATGGAGAAACATATTTCAAAAACAGACCAGCAGGAAACACTCAAGAAAATCTACACTTTGAGAAACTGCAGGACAAATTTGCAGGTTTCTTCTGCAAATAAATTGAGGGGATTGGAGAGAGAGAGAGTTTGAGAAGATTAAAGAGGTTATGTGAGCCAGGCGCGGTGGCTCATGCCTGTAATCCCAGCACTTTGGGAGGCCGAGGCGGGCAGATCACCAGGTCAGGAGATTGAGACCGTCCTGGCTAACACAGTGAAACCCTGTCTCTACTAAAAATACAAAAAAAAAAAAAAAAAATTACCCAGGCGTGGTGGGGGGCCCTGTAGTCCCAGCTACTCAGGAGGCTGAGTCAGGAGAATGGCGTCAACACAGGAGGTGGAGGTTGCAGTGAGCCGAGATTGCGCCACTGCACTCCAGCCTGGGTGACAGAGCGAGACTCCGTCTCAAAAAAAAAAAAAGGTTATATGGAAAATATGAAACTGATGAGTTAATTGATGATTTCAATAAATTACTGTTAACAATTTCAGGTGTGGTAATGGTACTGTAATTATGTTTGTAAGACAAGTTCTTGCTAACGTTTTTGGAAAAATTGGGAAAACGTGAATATGGATAGTAAGTAGACATCAGTGTTAAGCTTCTTAAATGGAACCACTGAAGTGTGAGTATGTATCGTAACACTTGTGTTTAGGAGATGGATGCTGGCACATTGAGGGCCAACTTGTCCTGATGTGTGTTATTTATTTTCATATACTTTAGATAGATGATTATATGCATGTGTATGTTTTTATTTTTTAATAATAATTGAAAGAAGATCTTTCTATCTTTTAGAGCTATATAACAAAAATACTTCCAAATACAATGATGTGATTTGCTTCAAAATGATCTATATACTGTAGATCTATGTACTATAGATCATGATACTAATAAACTGTATACTAAGTGGCTTTCAGTTACAAGGAAGCAGGTCAAAGTGCAACCCGATGAATTTTTAATCACAATGATATTTCTGCCCAGAATTCTTGTTAGCCCTGGAAGAGTGGCTTCAAATCACGGCCGCAGGCAACTCTGAGAGCTCTAAAGGACCACGGCACAAGCACTGAGCCACCACTTCCCAAGCTGGACAATTAGTAGAGTGGGAGCCTGGCGAGCACAGGGCTTTTACCTCGCTCCCAGCCTAGGGCTGGGCATCCTGGAGCACTGCCTGGGATGCAGGAGAGGGATGGAATCTTTAGGAGGGAGGCCACTCATCTGGTTCCAGTCAGGGGACTGCCAAGGGCAGAAGTCCCCGATGCTCAGCCCCCCAGTGATGTGTGCAGGGTGCCTGCTCTGCAAGGTGCACTCATAACAGGATTTTCTTATTTTTTGAACTTTGTATGATGTAAGATTTTAAAAATACACACAAAAAAGAGGGAAAACAGAGCAGTGAATCTTCTTGTACTTATCACGGAGCTTCAACAATTTATCCAAATTCTCCGTATTTGCCAATTCTGTTTAATTGACACCTCCATTTTTCTTTTGCTGGGGTATTTGAAAGCAAATCCCCAAACATTCTATCATTTGTTCTTTAAGCACATCACCAGGTATCTCTAACTAATCACATTTCCCCCATAAACTCCTTTCCCTTGTAACACTTCAATTTTTAATTTTAAATTTATAATTATCAACTTTACTTCCTAAATGAAAAATTGAATTATAAATATCTAATCTGATACCAGCCCCGGTTCAAATTTCCCTGATTGTCTCAGAGGTGCCTTTCTGCAGTTGGTTTCTTAGCAGCGCCCAAAGCCCACCAATTGCATTTGACCACTTGCCTCTTCAATCTCTCGCCCTCTGAGACAGTCCCTGACCCCTCTCTGTTTTTTCCTTTGTTGCTGCTTTATTGGAGAAACGCGGTCATTTTCCATGTAGAAGGTCTCACGTTCTGGATTTGGTGGTTTGCTTTGCTGTGTAGTGTACCAACTCCTGTTTTCAGCCCTGCAGTTACCATAGTCGGGTCGTTGGAGCAGAGACCGGCCGTGCTGAGTCTCCGTTTTCGAGGGCAGGGATGCCATCGTGGTGGTGCTGGGAGTTTCCTCCCTCATCACACAGTGAGCCACCTGCTGTCTGCTTGTATCACTTTCAGTGGCTCAAAGACTGATTCCTTTAAAAAAATTAAAAGATGATCAGTGTGCTCCGTGTTTCTCTGCTCTCTCCATTATAAAATTCTGTCATTTTTTCCAATAGTGGTTTTAACATCCATCAATGGGTGTTATTTTATTTGAAGTTTCAAAGTGTTGATTTTCCAATTCTATACTTTACTTCTGTATTCATAGGTTGCATTTCTTTAGAAAGAATAGCTTTGTATTGATACATAATAGTTGTACATATTTATGGGGTACATGTGATATTTGGATACATGCATACAATTTGCAGTGATCAAATCAGGGTAAATGAGATCTCCATCATTTTAAACATTTATCCCTTCTTCATGTTGGAAACATCCCAAATATTCTCTTCTAGCTATTTTTGAAAAGTACAGTAAATTATTGTCAACCATAGTTGCCCTATTGCACTGTTAAACACTAGAACCTAATCCTTCTATCTAGCTATAATTTTGGACTCATTAACCAACCTCTTTTCATCTCTCCCGCTTCCCCCACCACCCTTCCTGGTCTCTGGTACCCACTATTCTATTCTTCTATCCTCTACCTCCTTGAGGTTGGTGTGTTTAGTTCATGGGTACAAGTGAGTACATGAATCATCTGTAAAGAGGAACATTTTTCTTCAACCCTGGCTACTTTGAAATACAAACTTGTAAAGTTTAAACTTGTAAATTATAAATGTGTTATAAAGGTTATTTTCTTTTAGCTTTCAAATTTTGTATTAATGTGTTCATTTTATAACAACTTGGTCCATTAAACACTTAAATAATTTATTAAGAATTCATGGATTTGTATATTTGATAATCTGATGTGTTTCAATCTGTTGCAGGCATTATTCATCGTATGGTCAAATTGTTACATCTTAGGCCCGCGGTGCTTTCTTCAGCAAATGACTGTGTCTTTTTGTTTTCAAACATTTTATTTTGAGAAACGTTAAGCATGTTTCGTGTCTTTTCTGACATGACACTAACAGGCTCATTCATCTTTATCCCTTCTGGCACAATAATAGCTTCCAGGCTTATCTTGTACATTCCCTGCCCAGACCTAGAAGCTGACATTTCCTGAAAGATTCCAGATCCCTATATGGTGGGAAGAAAAAGCCACAGGCCAGCTTCCAGATATGTGGAGTGCATTATTCTGTTTACTCTTTATGATAACCCTGAAATGTACCTATGATAATTATCTAACTTTTTTATAGACGAAAAATCCAAATTTCAATTTGACGCAAATTGTTGTCAAGATGACATTGATATGTGACTATTCATGGCAGTTTTACTCATCACAGCCAAACTTGGAAATAACCCAAATATCCGTAAGCTGGCAAATGGTGAAAAATGACATATTCGTATACCGATATACTACTCGGTAATAAAAAAAGGAACACACCGATACACAAAATGACATGGATGAATACCAAAAACAGTATGTTGGGATGTACGAACTGATCAATTCATACTGATTTGTTTGTGTAAAATTTTAGGGTTTGAAAAACTCATCTACATCTACAATTACCTGGAGCATGAATAGGAATAGAGAGAAATGGGCTGCAAAGGGCATGAGGAACTTTTCAGGGTGAGGAGAAGGCTCTATACCGGGTGGTGGTCACACAGGTGTACGTTTATCAAACCACGTCACAGTGCATGGGTGTGTATAATCAGATGAAAGTTAGAACTAACTCAAGTTGATTTTAAAAAGCCAGCCAAGGGTGTGTCCTAATGATGGCTGCAGTAGACCATGGGGTCTTCTCTGTAGGGGCCTCCGAGACCCTTACAGTATGACACCAGAGCTGTTTACCTGAAGGAAAGGAGGTGGGGATTTACACACCAGCTGCTGTCTCCCCTGGCTGAGGGTTGCCCCTGCAGGTGTCAAATTCCCTGTGCTTCTGAGCTGAATCTGTCTGCTTTACCATCAGGCCCGGCAAACCTGTGGTTTCTCCCTGAGCCTTTCCAGCCTGTGACACAGCACACGGATGCAGCGTGTCATACTTAGTAATAATAACATCGATAACGCAGGCAGTAGCAACGACTGATGGGGCTAGCTCCTCCTTCCTCTGCAGAAGCTGCTCTTTCTGGGGACAGCATGATGGGGCACTGTCGGGCGAGGTTTATATTTCCAAACCCGTACACCAACTTTTCATCTTTTCCTATCTTCACGTGTGACTTAGATGAATTGCCCAAGTCTTCTGAAACACGGTTGTCAAATGAGAAATGATATTTAAACATATCTTCATGACACTTGATAAAAATTAGTATTGTGTTCTTGTTTTGAAATATCTGCATTAGGAAGATTCGAGAGGCAGCTTCTGTCTCAACATATAATTAAAGCTAATTTTGAATTGACTTGCTATTTGATTTCCCATTAATATTCTTAGAGTAACAAGTTCCTAGACACCCAAGGTCCATTAACCTGCACCCATTACCAGCAGCTCACAGGCACCTCACCATTACATGGAGGGTGTGGCTTGAATTTGCCCTGCTGGATCCCAGGGTCACTGTGATTTCTTCCCTCAGATTTCTTCACTGTGTTTTAAAAAAAGCCTGTACTATGCATGTGCTATTTTGTCTCTGAATTATTTTACGGGATTGGTTAACGCTGCTTGTTTAGGAAGCCGCTTAGCTGGCTCTCCTGCCGAGTATCGCAAGGTATTAAGAAAGTTCATGTTCCCATTCTGCCGTTATGTTCCATGTGTTGCCTCTAAATATTTATAAGCCTTACAATATAACAGTGTGATTCTTGCTGTAAGCGGTCACATGTATTTTAAAGAAATTAAGCAGAAACATAATCCTTTTAAAAATCACATTTTACTATTGAAGGTGGGTGCCACCTTTTAAGAGAAATGTAAAAAACATAAAATATTTGGCTGAGAGTGACCAGGCTGTGGGATGTGAATGCTGTGTCAAAGCTGAGGCTGTGAGGGAAACTCCAACTGTAAAGATTGCTTAGAACTCCGAGGGTCACACCCGTGCTGGCTGGTCCGACAGGCTTGGCTCCTGGGCTAGGGAGAATCTTGTCCCCACTGGCCACGGCCTGAAGGATATCGGACACTCTGGGATGAGGAATTGAGGCCCAGCAGCTGTAGCCAAACTTTCTGGGTCTAAATGCCAACCCCTTGCCTTCAAGCCTCCAGCCCTGCCTGGTTCCAGCCTCTGCATCCACTTTCCTTCCCCGGACTCTCAGAAGGACTCCAGGTGAGACTCCTCCTCTGCATCCACTTTCCAGGTGAGACTCCTCCTCTGCATCCACTTTCCTTCCCTGGACTCTGAGAAGGACTCCAGGTGAGACTCCGGGGGACTTCACATGCACCCTTCCCATGGTTCCTGGCCTGTTCCAGCCTAGTCTGAGGCAGAGAGGAGGGTTAATTTTATTGAAATAATTTGTTTACTTTTCTATAACAATCTTGGCTCACTGCAACCTCTGCCTCCGGGTTCAAGCGATTCTCCTGTCTCAGTCTCCTGAGTAGCTGGAATTATAGGTGCCCAACACCACACCTGGCTAATTTTTGTATGTTTAGTAGAGATGGGGTTTCACCATGTTAGCCAGGATGGTCTTGATCTCCTGACCTCGTGATGCGCCCCCCTTGGCCTCCCAAAATTCTGGGATCACAGGTGTGAGCCACCGTGCCTGGCCATGAACAAATTCTTAGGGGAGAGGAGCAGAGGGGGAGTGAAGGAGGGAGGGTGGAACCTGCCTGCTCCAGCCGGCCAGCTCCTGGAGGCTGCACGGAGGAGCCCAGAAGGAGCTGGAGACTGATGTGAAGACTGCAAGCCAAGCCTAAACTGTATCCATAAATAATAATGACTTTATTTTCCCCCATTGCTAATTAGAAACAATAATATACAAGGAAACAGAAGTTACTTAATGTATAATTATTCAGTCAGCAATTTTCAAATCATAAATATGGATTGCTGTGAGTTATTGTGTTGCAGTCTTCTGAAATAGAGCACAATATGCAAATGTGATTAACACAGCCATGGCCCCGTCACTCTGAAACCTGCTTTTCCTTCCTTAATAAAATGATTGTTGCAGCCAGGTGTAGGTTGTTAGCACTGATAAGCAGTGGTCCCATTCCACCCCGTTTCCTGCCTCTTTCCTCTCCTGCAGATAGAAAAAGTGAGGTGGGCCAGCGGGTTCCTACAGGATGAGCCCTCGAGACCGACCAATGCAGACCTGATAAATAATTGGCATTCTGTTTCAGGAGGCGGAGGGCTAATAAGCTTTTCAAAGGTAAGTGTGGAGCTCTGCAGAGCATTCTGGGAGGACAGCACAGGTTCACATCCCACCCTGGCCTCTCCCTGGGTGATCTCAGCCCCCTGCCCACCCACGTGGCAGCCTCACCCCAGCCCAGACCCGTCTTCTGAGCTGCAGGCTCTTTATGTGACAGCCTCATCAGAGTAACTCACTGCCATTCCAAACGTAAAGCACACAAATGCAAGCCTTGATCCACGTCCTCCTTCCCTCATCGATCTCTTCCTACTTCAGCCTTCATTATCTCCAAAAATCACACCAAGCCAGAAATGTAAGAACTGAAGCCAGAAATTGCTCATCAGAAATGTAAGAGTCACTTTGACGCCTCCTTTTCCTTTCTCCTCACTTCTAATCCATAAGCAATTTCTGTCATTTCCAAAATAGACTCCCTTCTCTCTGTGCCTTCACAGCCACTGTCAGGACCTGAGCCACAGTCATCCTTCATGGCAGATCACGGCTCCCCAAATCTCAGCACGGTTCCTTCACTGCTCCCCCTGATTCCAACCTTATCTTCCTCTAATTCATTCACCATAGAAAATCCAGTGTGACCTTTTAAAATATACGTTAACTCGGGAGGCTGAGACAGGACGATCACTTGAGCCCCAGGAGGTCAATGCTGCAGTGAGCCGTGATCCTGCAACTGCACTACAGCCTGTGTGATAGAAGGAGGCTTTGTCTCTCTCTCTCTATATATATACTCATTTATATTTATATAAATATATGTGTGTGTATATTATGAGTGTATAGTACACATATATACATACATATATACATATATTATACACACAGAGAGATAAATAGATACATAGATACCATTTACTCTTTTGCTGAAGACTTGTCAGTAGCTTCTTATCGACACACTAAGCCCGGAGCCCCGACCTGGTCAACGTGGCCGTGTGGCGTGGCTGCCTCCCGCTGCTCTCTGCCGACTGCCCTCAGCCACCTGCTCTTGGTTTCCTGGAGCTGCGGTGCTTTCCTGCCTGGGGACTGAAACGTGCCACCCACCCTGCTAGACACAGCCTGGGTCCCCACCTCCTGCTGCTTTCCCATCTCGTCGTTCAGAGCCCAGGTGCAAGTCCCCTCGAGGGAGGCCACAGCACAGGTCTCCCCTGCCCTCTCCCACGGCGTCCAGACCTGGATTTTCCTGTCACCTCAACAAATCATAAGCATGGATTTCTCTTGTTTTCGCTCGTCATGTTTGTGAGTGAGCAGCATTGCTGTGGAGTTGGGGAAAGAAGCTGTGACCAGCATGCAGGGCCAGGGTTGCTTCCCACGGAGCCGCCACCTCTCCTTACACCTCTGGGAAGGCCTCTGTAACTCTTTTGACCGGGAACCCTTCCCTTATATGAGGGAATTGAGACAGGCAGCCTTCATGGGTCTGAATTCAGAATAATAAGAGATGTTTCCACTCCCAGCATCACTGTGTGGGCACCTGCTGTATGTACAAGAGGCCCCATGGTGCCTCAGCGGTTACCTTGTAAAATGGGGACTTCGTGGGTGAAAATTTTAATCACGAGGCCTATCCAAGTCTATGTTTCTCTGCAGGGTCTAAGGGGCTGTCTGAAATTGCCCTCTGTGTGTGTGAACATTTGGCTGACAGCAGCGAGTGGGAGGGAAGACAGTGCTGTGTGCACCAGCTGTCGGAAGCTGAAGCCGTGGGGAATGGTTGAATTCACTGAGTGGGCAGCGGGCGCTTAGAGACTGACATTTTTCAGGAGCTCAGTGTGGAGTGCCTGCGTGATTTTCATGAGAATGGGCAGTACTAACTTCAGAGCAATCGGGGAGCCCAGTGTCACGGATTCCTCCCTCACAGACAGCTGTGGGTGAGAGGGATGCTGGCCCTTTATCCAGGGTGGCCCCATGTGTCTGCATGAGGTCTGTGGTGTAAGCAGCTGCAGCAGAAATGAGAGAAACAGAAAACTTAGGTGTGAGTGCTGAAATGTTAACTTTATTTCCTAAATGAGGTGATGCATGTAAGTGAGGGAGACAAAATGACCGACTGGAAGCTGCGAGTGACACCAGCAGCATTGCCTCCCCGCTGACGCTGGCAGGAGGCTGTGTCCAGACCACACTCTCTTTGGCCACTTCAGATACAGTTCAGTTACCAGTTCTAACAGTAATGAACCTGCCAGCTGGAGAACCAGTCTAAATGCCCGTGTGCTTTTCAAGCTTCCTGGTTCTCCTCTTTGGCTTGAGGTACACGATTATAAAATAAGAGATATGGGAGCACCAAGACCATGTTTCCTACAGGTCCAGATGGGAGAAGGCTGAGGCAGCGAGGACTCGAGAACATGGGCCAGTCAGCAAGTCAGGGCAGAGGAAGGGAAGGAAACAGGGCAGGAGGAAGGGAGGGAGGGGAAGAGAGGGATGCGGGTGGGGTGGGGTATGGGTTGGAGAGGAAGCAAAAGAAAGAGGATGAGCTCAAGAGATGGGAGAAAGAAAAGGAGAGGGAGAGGAGAGAGACATGGTGGAGGACATGTGAGAGGTGGGGTGGCTAAGAGGAGAGGGAGAGGAGTTTTGTCTGGGGCATGTGATTTGCATGCCCTCAAAAAAAGTGGAACTAGGCAGATAAAATCAATTACAGCATATATGATATTGAGAAATTCGCAATCTGTACACAAACACAGCAGCAATGTCATGAACTCATTAGCAACCTGCAAATACAAAGAGAAATGCATGTTTGCGGCCATCTATCCTCATTGTTTCATTCCCCTGGCCCCAGCTCCTATGGACCAAAGAATGTCATTTCCTTCTGATGAGAAGTTTTTCTCTGACCCTAGTGCTCTTCTCTATTTTCAATTTGAACAGAGTCTCCATTGCTGTACCTTACTGGGTTATACAATACCCTGTGAATGAAGCCTTTCAATCAACCTGAATGTAAGTGCGTTGCATAGCTCCTCAGCTCCACAGGCTCCAGCCTGCTTGTTGTGCAGTGACACAGCCTCCTCCAGCTCTGGTGGTTGTGCTATGTCACATTCCTCTGAAGGCCCATGGCCGGTGTGCAGCAGACTTCTCTTTTTTCTGGAATCTCCTGCTCCTCACTAGAGGTTGCTGGAAGGGCACTGGTGCCTGCAGGCTGTTGTCTGTTACTTGCTTAGAATGTCATTCCACGAGCCTTTGTTAAGTCCGTGGAGGTACACGAAGACGAGGGAAGCTCATTCTTTGTGCTGATGTTGATCTCCACCTGACTCATGAAATAAATGATTCACAGAAGACTATTTTTAATCTTTAACAAAATTCGAAATATTATAGATTCACAGGAAGTGGCAAAAATACAATCCAGAGAGTTTCCCTGTATTATTCAAAAGTTGGATTTTATACAACTACACACAATATAAAAAGCAAGAAATTAACATTGGAATGATGTGTGTATAGTTCTCTGTTCATGTATCATATGTGTAGATTTGTATACTTGCCACTCAGTCAAGATGTAGACCCGTTCCATCATCACTCTTTATGATCTCTCTCGTCTTATTCATTTACGGTCATATCCAGCCTTTTGCCCCCCACAATCCCGAATCCTCATCAACATTAATTTTTTCTCCATATCTATACTTTTATAACTTCAAGAATGTTATAGAATCTCTATGTGACCTTTAAAGATTGGCTTTTATTCACTCAGAATTGTGGCCCTGAGAGGCATTCAACTGGTGTGTGTATCAAAGCTTTCTTTTATTTGTAATTCTCAGTAATGGTATGGATGTACCACAATTTGTTTAACCATTATCTTATTGTAGGGCATTTCAATAGTTTTCAGTGTTTGACTGTTGCAAATTCATAGAATATAAGCACTTACATTCTGTGTTTTGTGTGAACATAGGTTTTCAATTCTCTCTCCAGGTGTGCAATTGCTGGATTATATGGTAAGTACATGTTAATTTTTTTTAATTTCCAAACTGTACTCCACAGTACCATGCTATAACCCCACCAGCAATATGTGAGAAATGGAGTTCCTTCACATCCTCAGCAGCAAGTGTTATTGTAGCTATCTCTAATTTTTGTTCTTTTGATGGGTATTTAGTGATAGCTCATTATGGTCTGAATTTGTATTTCTCTGATGGCTATTATACTGAGCGCCTTTTCATGTACTTATTTTCGATTTGTACCTCTTCTTCGGTGAAATATCTATGTTTTTGCTAACTAGTTAATTGAGCTGTTTCTATTTTTACAGTGAGTTTTGAGAGTTCTTTATATACTCTGGATAGTAGTCCACTGTCATGTATGTGTTTTACACGTTTTCTCACAACCTGTAGGTTGTATTTTATTTCTTTTGACACAGTCATTTGTAGCGCAAAAGTTTTAAATATTGATAAAGTCCAATTTATTGATTTTTTTTAACAGATCAGGGCTTTGGTGCCATATCTAAGAATTCTTTACCAAGCTCTTAGTTTTAAAATTTTTCTTTGTTTTCTTCTAAAATTTTTATGGTTTTTCAGTTTACAATTATATCTGTGATCCATTTTCAGTAATTTTTTGTACAAAGAGTGTGGTTTAGTTTGAGGTTCACGTTTTTCCCAATGCTATTTATTGTTCAAGCATCACCGGCTGAAAAGACCCTCCTCCCTCCAGTAAGTTGCTTTTGCAACTTTGTAAAAACTCAAATGGGCATATTTGCGTGGTTCCATTTCTGTTTCATTGATCTGTCTTTTGTCCAGTATCACCCTTTCTTGATTACTACAGATGAAGATGCTCCTCAGTTGATGATGTGGTTTTCTCCCAATAAGTCTAATATAAGTTTAAAATATCATAAGTTGACACCTAACCTGTCAAACATCAGAGCTTAGCCTCGCCTACCTTAAACATGCTCTGAAAACTTATGTTTGGGCAATATCATCTAACACAAAGCCTATTTCATAATAAAGTATTGAATATGTTATGTAATTTATTGAAAACCATACTGAAAGGAAAAGCAGAATGGTTGCATGGGTTCTCACCGTTAACGTACACAGCTGGAAGCGTGCTGGGCCTGAAGAACATTCAAAGCCCTGAACTAAAATTAATTGCTGGACGATGGTTGTACTGCAGAGCCAGGCTCACCAACCTCTCTCCCTTCTGATATGGCTTGGGAATTGCTGCTGGAAGGCTCTAGGGCACCTACACTTGTTGATGGTTTAGCAGGAGTCGTGTTCTTTAGGAAGATGTCACGAATCAGTATCGGTTGCTTACCCTTGTGATCTCGAGGCTGACTGGAGCTGAGGCTCCCAGCTGCTGCCCAGCCCTGTGATGCTATCATAGGGCGTATCACTAGCACAAGAAAAGATAAAAATTCAAAATTTGAAGTGCTGTTTCTACTGAATGCATATTGGTTTTGCACCATTGTAAAGTTGAAAAATCCTAGGTCAAGCCATCATTCGTCGGGATCATCTGTATATTGTAGGTGTTAACATCAGATAGAATGACTCCTCCCACTGTTTTTCAAAAGTGTTTTAGCTATTCTAGTATTTTTTCATTTTCATATACATTTTATAACAATCTTTTCTGTATCCACAAAATAACTTGCTGAGATTTTGTTGGGAATGACATTAGACTTGTATACCAGTTTGAGGAGAATTGACGTCTTTATTATGTTGAGTATTCCAATCCAGGAACACAGCATGTCTCCATGTGTTTAAACATTTTTTAAATTTTTCATCAGTATGCTGTAGCTATCATCATACAATTTGCATATATGATTTATTAGATTTACATCTAAGTGTTTCATGTCTTTTGGTGATTATAAGTGGTTTTGTATTTTAAATTTTTGTTTCCACGTATCCATTGCTAGTATATAGAAATGCAATTGATTTTTGTATGGCTAACCTTGTAACCATGCTGAAATTACTTATTCGTTCTCAGGGGTTTGTTTTATTTTGCGGTTTTAAATTCCTTGGGATTTTCTATTGAGGTGATCATGTGATTTGCAAGTAGAGAGAGTTTTATTCCCTCCTTTTTGATCTGCATGCCACTTATGGCTAGAAGATCCAGTAGCAAGTGGAATGAGAATGGTGAGAGTCAACACCCTGACCTTGCTCTTGATGACAGGGAGAGGGATGCATTCAGCATCCACTATTTAGTGTACTGTCAGCTGTGGAATTCTGTAGATGATCTTTATCAAGCGATAGGAGTTGCCTTCTAGTTCCAGCTTTCTGAGAAGTATTTTTTTTTACGAATTTAATTGGTACTGAATTTTGTCCAGCGTTTGACATAGTCATGTAACTCTACTCTAAGTCTTGCATCTCATGGTTATTGTGTATAAATAAATAAGCAAACAAATAAATGGATTATATTTGCTAATGTTTTGTTAAGGATTTTTACATCTTTATTTATGAGCTATTTTGTATTGTTTTATTTCATTTGGAGATCTGAGTGAGTAATACTGGCTTTGGAAAAAGAAATTAGGAATTAGACATAAGTGTTCCTCCACTTCTACTTTCTGGAGAACACTATATGTAAGTGGTATTAATTCTTCTTTAAATGTTTGGTAAAATTCTTAAGTGAAGCCATTTGGGCCTGGAGATTTTGAGTTTTAAATTATGAACTCAGTTTCCTAAGTAATTTAGGCACTTTCAAATATCTGTTTCATGTTAGGTAAGCTTGTGCTTTATGAGGATTGATTCATTTGATCTAATTTTTCCATTTCTGGGTCTAGAGTTGTTCATGGTATTTCTGTATTCTCCTAATGCTTGCATGATCTACAGTGATATTCTCACAGGTAATTATTTTAATACATTACTGAACTGCCCCAAATCATAATAACACAAAAGCATTTGTCACGTCTTTCCCCTCTCTCCATGCTGACCCAGGCTCCCGACCGGAAGTAAATAATGGGAACCGCTGAGTGACCTGCGTGAGAGTCGCAGGTGTCAGGTGCCCTCCCTGGTGCTGCCCTCTTCCCACGCTCCCAGTGACTGGGAAAGGATACAGGGGTGACGGCCAACACACAGAGCTGGGTCTCCCTGTCAGGACTCAGTTGAGCTTCCAGGCTCCCACCCCAGAAAGTGCCTCCTCTTGTAGAGCCAGAGAAACTTGGTCCTGGCTGAATGAACTTCAGCCCTACATAGCCCTACATGTATCAAAGCAGCTGTAGCAGCAACCACTCAAGGAGCTCAAGGAGAAGAAGCAAAGGACCAAGCAATGGAAAGGGTAGAGAGAAGGAAAGGAGGGGGGTGGAGGCCTTGGAGGCTGACCTGCAGGGATGTTGGATGCCATGGCATGATCAGCGACTGAGATCCTTCCTCCCATCCTGCCACATGGACATGCCCTGGGGAACGGTGTGTGTGTGAGCAGCGAGGAGATGCTGTCGATGGAGGCACAGCTGTTCCACTCCTCCCTTCTCAACTTGCTACCCATAAAGAGCATCTCCGAGTGGATGGATAGCTTTTGAATCCTCTTATAGTTTTTCTTACTGAATTTTCATTAATAGCCTCCTCATCTCCCAGAAATGTCAACTTTTTCTTCTTTCTTGAGAATCTGGAACCTTCAGGATAGAGGCCTCCTCTCAGTGGCTGCTCAGGATAAATGAATATTTTCTTGGATTGAGGAGGACAACCCAGCTGCTCTCTGGGAAGGTGGTTCTGAGAATCCTCAGGTGCAATGTTTATGATTAGGGGACTGCAGTAGCTGTGAGGGGCAAAATTAGGAAGACAGAGTATGGACTCTTCAAAAACTTCTTGGCTGTAACCAAAGTGCAGTTCTATTACCAGGTCAAATCATCGTTCTCAATATGTCAGGTAGTAATTCCTTTTATGGCTGAATGGCATTCCATTGTTTGAATATACATTTGTTTATCCATGCGTTGTTGATGGACATTCAGGTCATTACAAATACAGCTTTTGTAATAGGCTGAAAAAGAGATGTTCATGTCTTAATCCCTGTGAATTAATCTGTGAATGCTATTTTATAATATATGGCAAAAGGGACACTGCAGCTGTGATAAACTTAAGAACTTTGAGATGTAGAGATTATTCTAGATTATACAAGTGTGCCCAGATAATCACAACAGTCCTTATAAGAGGAAGACAGGAGGCATTGGAGATAGAGAGGAGAAGGTGATCTGATCATGTTCTGTGTGAATTCCATGTCCTTAATTTTCCTCCAGCTCTGAAATGTAGCTGAGTCACAGCTCTGATTTCTGGTAGAGAATCCCATCAAACTGGAGATGGCCTCTTATTTAGGCAAAGGGAATGGCCCAGGAAGGACATCCTGACTGTCACTTTTCTCCAGTGACCTCTGCCAGCAGCTAGTTTGCCCATAATTTACTTTCCAGATTGCGTTCACTCTGGGATCCTTTCTCTAAGTTTGTTTAACTTGATGTAAAATAGTTTTCACAATTCTAGTTAAAATTACTGTAACTGTTTATAAAATGCATTATCCTTGCTTCACAAAAAACCTTGGCAATTTCTGCAAATCAGTATCTTGTCTGATGCCATTAAGAAGAGTTCTGGGAAAAGCAATAAGAGGAAGATTGGATGACCTTATGTATTTCTATCCGCCTATATCAGATGCCACAACATTTAGAGAAATTGACCTTAGGGCTTTGCATAAATTGCTAATGATATTTAATTAGCATATTTAATATGTGTATGTACCACACACCCAAATGTTTAATAGCATCTTAAAGAAACGGAAACAAGACAGATAATAACTGATTATAATATGATTGATAAGTAGAATCAGAAATAACTAGAGGAGTGAGTGTTACTAAGCACATCCACTGATGAGCACATCAGTGCTGTCACTGAGCATCAACTAGGTCTCCAGATTTGCTAATTAGAACCAAGGACAACCGGGCTCCATAAGGATAGCCATCTGTGGGGAGCTCATAACCAAGTGGAGAGAGCAGCTTTGGGCATTTCCACATGGAGCACCTGCGCTCCTCATCCATGACTAAGCAAGCAACAGATAAAAAAGAGCTTGGTTAGAATAGACCCTACACAAGAAGAATCAGATCAAGAACATAAGGAGTCCAAAGTATATTAGGCACGAGAGTTCCTGAGGAAAACTTGAGAGATCATGAGTCCTGACAATAGCTTTGAATTAGCAATAAATAACTCATCAGGCTGGACAGCAAGACGGGGAAACACTCTTCTACTGCGCACTCCCTCTGGAATCATGGCAAGGTGCAAACCCTTTCAGAAGTTCATAGCTTTTATTTATTAGATCAGTTCTAGGCACACAGAAAAATTGAGTGGGAAGTTTAGAGTTTCCATATACCTCCTTCACTATGCAACATGGTTCAACCTTCCCTGACTATCTTGTATTAATGTGGTACATTTGTTACCAGCAATGAGCCAATGGTGACACGTTATTAACTAAAGCCCATGGTTTACACTAGGGGTCACTTTGTGTTATGCATTCTATGGGTTTTGACAAATATATAATGACATGTATCTGCTATTACATGGTCTTGGTACCTGTGACGATCGGTTCCAGGTCCTCCCACTGATACCCAAATCCATGCATACTCAAGCCTGCAGTTGGCCCCAGGGAACCGAGGGGTCTAGAAAGCCGGCCTTTCTTATAGGCAGGTGTTTCTCCCTGAGAACACTGTAAATTCAATCAGCATCTGGCTGTGGATGTGGAGCCCACAAATATAGAGGCTCACTATATTTATTTTTAAAAAATCCATGTATAAGGGGATCCACACAGGTCAAATCCACATTGTTCAATGGTCAAAGGGTCATACAGAATAATCTCACTGCCCCCAAATCTCCTGTGCTCCACCTGGTCATCCCTCCTTCCTTCACCTCAAGCCCACGCAAAAACGTTTTTAAACTACTGAAGGAAAATAATCTGTCAACTAAGAATTCCATACCCTTGAAAACCAGCTTTCAAAAACAAAGATATTTCCTGATATATAAAAGCTAAAAGAATTCAATACCAGTAGAACTTCATTGCAAGAAATATTAAAGTAAATTCTTCTGACAGAAGTAAAATGATAACAGCTAGAAATCTGGATCAACACAAGGGACTGAAGATCACAGGGAACTGTAAATATGTGGTTAAACACAAAACATTGTCAACTCACTTTAAAGGTTAGAAAGAATATTGTCATATGGTTCTAATACTATTACTGAAGTAATATATTAATTGAAGGAAGACTGGGAATGACTAAAAATGTATACTCTGGACCCTGAAGAAACCCTTGTTTCTAAGGATAAATCTGATGTGATTCCTATATATATGTATGTATTCCCTGTAAGCATTATGTCTTTCCCCCACCTCTGGCTACTTTTTTTTTTTTTGAGATGCTCTTTATACTTTTATACATAGAAGAATCTTGATCTCTCTGTCACCAAGTCTGGAGTGCAGTGGCACAATTTGTTTACTGCAACATCCACCTCCTGGGTTCAAGCAATCCTCCCACCTCAGCCTCCTGAATAGCTGGGCTTACAAGTGTATGCCACCATGCCTAGATAATTTTTGTATTTTTAGTAGAGATAGCGTTTCACCATGCTGGCCAGGCTGGTCTCAAACCTTTGGCCTCAAGGGATCTGCCTGCCTCGGCCTCCCGAAGTGCTGGGATTATAGGCGTGAGCCACCGTGCCTGGCTGGCATTATTTCTTTACAAGTATAGACCTCAGTGGGAGGCCACTGGAACTGCACCCAGCTGAAGGAGGCAGCAGGCCTCACTGTTCCACCCAGGCCTCCTTAGTACCCTCTGCAGGTGAATGTATTGGGCTTGGTCCACTTTTTATAAATATGAGAAATAGGACTAATTCCTCGAAGCTCTAGATGACGTTTGACCTAATCTAAAATCCTCCAAGTCATATTAATGGGATAGATAATTCCACATATTCATTGTCCTTTGAGACCACTGCCAACAGATATATAAAGAGCATGAGAATTATATATATATATATATATATTTGTCTTTTCTTCATTAATGGAGCAAGACATCCCTTAGCCTCGGAAATGTCTAAATCTACTAGAGCACTGAAAAATGCTTATTTGTTGAATGTTTAAAAGATATTACAGAACTAAATTGAAACACAACATGTTCTGGGGATCGTTTTGTTCACTATATCTCTATGGGTCTCTTCCCCAGGCTTCATGGCTGTGGCTACAGACTTATGTCTCTTGAATGAAAGTGAATTGCTGAAGATGAGGTTGTTGACCTTCTTCTTAGAATAAGAATAAATAAATTTGATTTTAGTATAAAATTAATATGACATCTCTGATCTGTTTGGTCTGCTCAATGGGATTATTTGCTTTTAGAATTCTTGGCTTATTATTGAGTTTCTGACTCCCAGCATCAAGGGCCTCTTACTAAGCAAAACTTTTCTTCTCTAAAAAATTGAAAGTGAGTTGCTCTTTAGAGAAAGGTCACTCTTCCATCCACTGGAACTCTTAGCACTGATTTTACCTCATAGGGACTGTATGTCATGTGACGGGGAGTTCATCTGGGCCATGGACCTGCTGTCAGACAGCAGAACATCTCTCCACCGCAGGCCTCGCTTTGGAGACTTGTGGATTCACATTATACCATGTATGGCCTTGCATAGGAGATGGGGTAAACTGACTCATTAATACAGCCATAAGCATGTCATCATGGATTATATGTTAAGCTCCATTCAGAAAGTTTCTATATATGGGAAACATTTATTGAGCACTTACTATGTGACACAGCCTACTAAGGGGTTTTTATATGTTAATTTGGTTGTGCCTCATAATGAGCCTATGGTATAATATTATAATGAGCCTCATATTAAAAGTACTGAGAGTTTACATACTATTTTCCAGGTAACAAATGGCAGAGTCAAAATTTGAGCTGTTGTAGTCTTATTCTAGAGCCTGAACTCTTAATCAGAATACTGTTCTGGCTTTCACCATATGAATTACATCTTCTCCAAATATAGAAGAAGGGTAGAAGTTGTTATGCAGGGGGCATTGGATGTGCTGGATGTGCCAATGAGTGGGTACATCTGCAGTTTTAAGTGTATGTGTTTATGGGTATATGCTTGCACATGTAAGATGTATGTGCATACATTTATTGACATGTTTATTTGCAGTAATATGCTTGTATTTATGTAAGTACATGTATGTATACAAATATACACATATATATCCTGTGACCAGCAAAAGGTTTACATAAATGCATTGAATAAACAGACAATAGAGGGGCAAGCTTTTGGGAGACGGAGGGTGTATGACTCATTTTCAGAAACTGTCCTTGTCAGAAGTTCTCTAGGTAATTTAAACTAAAGCTAATTTTCTTTTTACTTCCCTTGGGATATGAAGGCCTTGTCAAGGAGATAAAGCAAATGAGAGTGAATTGGAGGAGGAGGGATGTGGGAGATGAGGGTGGCAGGAGCGGACTTCAGGGGGTGGGGTTGAGGGGTCAGAGATTGAGCTCTCCACCTGAACACAGAAAGACCAGGGCATTCATTGGTCGTGAGTTTCCGACATCACCAGGTTAAGATGAAACTGCAGAGACCTGGCTTCCTTCTACCAAAGCCAACCACATGACAATCATAAGCGTTCCAAACGGGCAAAGCGTTGTCCTGGGGCCAGAGCTTAGTCACCCTTCATAGAAACGCCTCCACACAGCCAGCCTTGGTGCCATGCTCCTTGACCCTGTCAATGATTTGTCAATACACGCAACGGTTACGTGAAGACTGTCCCTATCTTTCTGAAAAATGCAGCTGGGAACACTGCCAATATAATGGTGAGTGTCCTCTTACTTGATGGCCTTAGGGGTATTCTTAGAGGTCAGTTGTTTCTCCAGACCAAATGGTAAGTTGAGTTTTAATAATGCACACATACTTTAGAAAATCTGATAATTCCTAACGGATAATGAAGAAAATAAACCCCGCATAATCTTGCCACCAAGAGAGGACGATGCTTAGTGGCTGGGTGCATGTGCATCAAGTTTTTATCACAAAGAACATGTACTGGCCGGGTGAGGTGGCTCACGCCTGTCCTCCTAGCAATTGGGAGGCCAAGGTGGGCAGATTGCCAGAGCTCAGGAGCCTGAGACCAGCCTGGGCAACACGGTGAAATGCCGTCTCTACTAAAATGCAAACAATTAGCTGGGTGTGGCGGCATGTGCCTGTAGTCCCAGATACTTGGGAGGCTGAGGCAGAGAATTGCTTGAACCCAGGAGGTGGAAGTTGCAGTGAGCCAAGATCGTGCCACTGCACTCCAGCCTGGACAACAGAGCAAGACTCTGTCTCCAAAAAACATACAAACAAACAAAAAAACATGTACTTCAGCCTGGGCATGGTGGCTCATGCCAGTAATCCCAGCACTTTGGGAGGCCAAGGCAAGAGAATTGCTTGAGTCCAGGAGTTTTAAGACCAGCCTGGGCAACATAGGGAGATCCTATCTCTACAAATAATTTAAAAAATTATTTGGGCATGGTGGTGTGTGCCTGTGGTCCCAGCTACTCAACAAGCTGAGATGGGAGAAACCCTTGAGCCCAGGGAGGTCAAGGCTGCCGTGAGCCATGATTGCACCACTGCACTCCAGCCTGGGCCACAGGGTAAGACCCTGTCTCAAGAAAAACACACTAACAAACAAAAACAAACATGCATTTGGCAGTTGAGATCACTCTGTATCTACAGTTTTGTATCCTGTTCATTGGACCTAATATTAATTATAGTTATTTTTTCTATGTTATTAAACATTTGCAGAAATTACCATTTCAAATAGTTTGTGGTTTCACTGTAATTTATGTAAACATTTCCCTTTAGCCTCTTCTTTATGCTATTTAATTCTATTCAACCCCACTTTAAATATATTCTGAAACATTTCTAATAATTTCTGAGTGCAATAATATGATAATTCTGGGTAAAAATATAAATGTTTTTATGGTTCTTGATATAAATGCCCAGTTGTTTTCAGAAAGGTTATAAAAATTTATGATACTCTCATCAATAGTTTATGGGTATACTTGTCTTAGAGGACTGTCTCTGGCATTAAGTGGATAGCTATATATATGTGTGTGTGTGTGTGTGTGTGTGTGTGTGTGTGTATAATATTTTATATATATCTACTATATGATATATGTGTGTATACATAATATTTTATATATAGCTACTATATTATATATGTGTGTGTATATATGTGCTATTTTATATATATCTACTATATTATACAGGGGTGTGTGTGTGTGTATATATATATATATGTAAAGAGAAAGAGAAAAGAGACAAAGAGGGAAAGCGCTGGAAATTTGCTTCCTTTTGTTATATTGTTCTCTTTGCATGTGTTCAGGGTTCGTTTTTGCCTACAGCCTAGGACCTATATTGATATGAAATGCTGACCTAAATTTTTATAACTGTAATAATTATGTTCACTTGAGTTTTCTGCTATATGTTCGCTCACAGTGACATTTCTTGCACTGCCAAGCTAAGTTGACCCTTTGGAAGCTGAGACACACTGATTCTCTGAAATGGTAAATATCCTATTAGTATCACCAGTGCCTTGGGCCTTGAAAAGCATGCCTTTGTGTTCAACCTTTATGACCCCACATTTATACTCTGTGGAGTACACACAGCTTGATGGCAGTGTTTTTGAAGTTCTTGTAGAAACCTAAACATAGGATCTGGAAGGCAAGTCCTCAAGAATCTCTTCTCTCCTTATCTTTTCATCTCCAGATGCCTTTCATGGGTCTTTGGTTTTGCTGGGGTTTTCCAAGACTATATAGGTGTATATATAGTGCTGCTTTATTGGGGCAGATTGGAGCAGGAAAGAGAAATAATGAGAATGTCATAATAAAGGGTCCTGACCTGGACAGAGGCAGCCTCATCTGTTTCCCCATCTCTCCTCATTCCACACATTGGGACCAAGAGCACATGACTTTTCTGCTCCACTGATGATATTGAGTAGACATCTGGACCCAGAGCTTTCTTTTTTTTTTTTTATTATACTTTAGGTTTTAGGGTACATGTGCACAATGTGCAGGTTTGTTACATATGTATCCATGTGCCATGTTGGTGTGCTGCATCCATTAACTCGTCATTTAGCATTAGGTATATCTCCTAATGCTATCCCTCCCCCCTCCCCCAACCCCACAACAGTCCCCGGAGTGTGAAGTTCCCCTTCCTGTGTCCATGAGTTCTCATTGTTCAATTCCCACCTATGAGTGAGAACATGCAGTGTTTGGTTTTTTGTCCTTGCGATAGTTTACTGAGAATGATGTTTTCCAGTTTCATCCATGTCCCTACAAAGGACACGAACTCATCATTTTTTATGGCTGCATAGTATTCCATGGTGCATATGTGCCACATTTTCTTAATCCAGTCTATCGTTGTTGGACATTTGGGTTGGTTCCAACTCTTTGCTATTGTGAATAGTGCCGCAGTAAACATACGTGTACATGTGTCTTTATAGCAGCATGATTTATAGTCCTTTGGGTATATATCCAGTAATGGGATGGCTGGGTCAAATGGTATTTCTAGTTCGAGATCCCTGAGGAATCGCCACACTGACTTCCACAATGGTTGAACTAGTTTACAGTCCCACCAACAGTGTAAAAGTGTTCCTATTTCTCCACATCCTCTCCAGCACCTGTTGTTTCCTGCTTTTTTAATGATGGCCATTCTAACTGGTGTGAGATGGTATCTCACTGTGGTTTTGATTGGCATTTCTCTGACGGCCAGTGATGATGAGCATTTCTTCATGTGTTTTTTGGCTGCATAAATGTCTTCTTTTGAGAAGTGTCTGTTCATGTTCTTTGCCCACTTTTTGATGGGGTTGTTTGTTTTTTTCTTGTAAATTTGTTTGAGTTCATTGTAGATTCTGGATATTAGCCCTTTGTCAGATGAGTAGGTTGCAAAAATTTTCTCCCATTCTGTAGGTTGCCTGTTCACTCTGATGGTAGTTTCTTTTGCTGTGCAGAAGCTCTTTAGTTTAATGAGATCCCATTTGTCAATTTTGGCTTTTGTTGCCATTGCTTTTGGTGTTTTAGACATGAAGTCCTTGCCCACGCCTATGTCCTGAATGGTATTGCCTAGGTTTTCTTGTAGGATTTTAATGGTTTTAGGTCTAACATTTAAGTCTTTAATCCATCTTGAATTAATTTTTGTAGAAGGTGTAAGGAAGGGATCCAGTTTCAGCTTTCTACATATGGCTAGCCAGTTTTCCCAGCACCATTTATTAAATAGGGAATCCTTTCCCCATTTCTTGTTTTTGTCAGGTTTGTCAAAGATCAGATAGTTGTAGATATGCGGCATCATTTCTGAGGGCTCTGTTCTGTTCCATTGATCTATGTCTCTGTTGTGGTACCAGTATCATGCTGTTTTGGTTACTGTACCAGAGCTTTCATGCAACAATTTGTTTAGGGGTAAGGTATGCAAGGTCTATGTGCACAGGGACTTGGGGAAGGAAACAGAAACCCTCAAAAGTCAGTGAGACAGCAGAATTTGAAAAGATAGCTCAGCCCTGTACAGCTAAGGCTGAAGCATGGGAGAAAAATTCAGGAAGATGTTTAAATTATCAGAGTATCACTCATGGGCAAGACGAGGACCAGTGTATGCAGGGGCACTGTGCTGCAACCTGCCAGGAAAGAATTAGGAGGATTCTAACTGCAGTGTCTGATTGTTGGGAGATGCTAGGACTGAAAATTTGGCTAAATGTTGAAACCAAATAAGCACAGAAAACAAAAACAGAGAAAAACAGCTGAAGTTAGGAGGACTGAGTCTCCCCAGCTGCTCTGAGCCCTCAATGAAGAAAGACTCTAGCAAATATGTACAAATCACTGAGCATGAATCAGGTACCACATATATTATGTACTTATTCTTATCAAATATTTATACTAGTAATGTTTATTTGCATTAAAACCAAGGCACAGAGAAATGAAGCAACTCATTTAAGATTACACAGCCCACCAGTGGTACACCTAGGATTCAAACTCGTGTGATACTCAGTGTTTGTCTCAGAATTTGCAGTTTACTCGGCTGTACATTCTCTCAAGTGATCCCTAGAGTAATTCTGCAATGCAAAGGGGACAGAAATGGCCATCCTCACTTTATAGATGAGGAAAGGAAGAATCAGGGAGTTTCACACCTCCAGTGAGTTGCTGAGGTAGGGCTTGAACTCATTTTGTTTCTGGCAATTGACACCAAGCCCGAGCTCCTTCTTCTAAGTCTGAACTTACAGGGGCCTCCCTAGGTACACAGCTCCCGGCTGTGGGCCTTTCTGGATCTCTGTGCTTTGATTGTGTTTAATTAATTTAAAAGTGGCCCTATCTCATATCGATCCGGGGTTAACTGGCGTGAGTGGGGAGCATTTCAACTTTCCAAAGAGCTCCCTGCCTGGGGAGGGCCCTGATGAGTGGAGAAGAGGAACCAGACGGTCCCTTGTCTGGCTTTGGCAAATGGCTTTATGCTGATTGCTTTCAAAGTGTCTTTTACTGACAGAGCAATTTCTCAGCACCAGAGCGGAGGAGCTCGCAGGACACGCAAATGAGGCAGAGGTGCCACTGGCATGGAAAGAATGGCAGTGTCACCCTAACGGCTCTGGAACAAAATACAGTCATGGGGGAAAATTTACCCTGAAATTTCATTAGCTTTGCTGAGAAGCCTCTCTCCTACCCACCCAAGCCACAGCATTCCGGCAACCCCTCTCCCCAGGGACAAGGGGGCAGAGGGCTTCCTCAATGTCCATTTCAGGACACTGCAGTGATCTCCAGCCCTTGGTCAGTGGCCCTGGAGCTACAGATGCTGCCCGGGGAGGCTCTTTTTCCATGGGGAAGGCTGCCCTGCCGCCTGCAAGCTTGCCATCCACTTAGGGGCTTTGGCGCACATGCTTCCCTCCTGTCTTGGTGGCATCAGCCATGAGCATTTTCCTTTGAGGCTGAGCCCACAGTGATCTGGAAGAAGCTGAAGGATGACTCAGGCTAGAGAGCAAATCCCTGCTTTCAGGGCTGAGGCCACTTCTGGTGAACCTGGTCCCTGAAAAACTAACGTCGAAAACATTTTAAATGAGTCATTCGGCCACTTCATACTTGGGGATGTTTCCAGTTTTATCTTGGACCACTCGGAACCCCAGCTGTAATGAGAGGCTCCTGCCCCCCAACCAGGCCCCTCGTCTGTGTCCAGGCTGCCCTTTTCTCCTCCGCTCCCCCAGGAACTCACATGGAGCATCCCCTTCCCTCTGTTCTTCCTGGACTTTTCTCACCCTCTATGTAATGATGCCCTTCTCCATGCTGCCTTCATTACCCGGAACTTCCTGGACTTTTCCCACCCTCTATGTAATGATCCCCTTCTCCATGCTGCCTTCATTACCCGGAACTTCCTGCATGGCATGAGTGGTGTCTCCTGTACTTGAGCTGAGGGATCCCTTGATCAAGGAATGACTTTTTCCTCTCTCTGTGCTCACAGATCCTCACAAAGCAATTGGCTAAATGCACACTTTGGAGCTACGCCTGGGCCTGTTCTGTGCCTTCATCTTGTTTGCTGACCATTTCTGACCTAGCCTGAGCTCTGCAAGGTCCAGGCATGGCATGAGTGGCTGCTCACCACCAGGGACGTGCACACATCCACACACACACACAGGCCATTCCTTCCCACCTTGTTGAATCCTCAGCTGAGCTCTGTTTACTCCAGCCCTTCTGTAGTTGAGGGGATTACTGTCTCTGAATCTTCCCCTTCACATTCTACTCAGAGCACCAAGGCTTCTCCCAGACAGAGGTTTCTGAGTGCAGGTGGTGCACAGGTAGAGTAGGGCGTGGAAGATACACAGAGAGACTCCTGCGTGGCTGGCATGTGTGAGAACTATTCCAGTGGATTTCCTAACTAAACTCGGTGCTCCAATCTTCATTCTCTCGCGAGTTGGTAACAGCCATTCCCCGGTAACTGGGAGACTGCAGAGATGAAGGACCGTCTCCTACTTCTAGCAACAAGTCAACTGTAGACACGACCCAGTGGCCAGGTGCCCCTGCTTCAGCCTCAGACTTTCCTGCCCTCTCCTCTGATGCTCCAGGGTTGCCGAGTGCTCACTAACTAGAGGCATCATCATTTCCACCAATTAACCACACCAAATGAGGCCATAAGTGACTATTCCAGCTGCCTCTGAGGTAGAAACACACACACCTCCCAGAAGGGAGGTAACGAGCAGGAAGCAGGGAGTGAGCGGGAGGCCGTGACCTGGAGGAGTTAATGATCAGAACAGAGTAGCCCAGAAGAGGTGAGGAATACGCTTGGAAGTCCTCACATCTTTGCTCGTCCCTAAACGCTCCCTGGAAAAACATCTATTCCTACAGCTGTGAAGTGGGACGTAGTCCAGGAGGCATCTGGATTTAGGGCACGTCCCTTACACCTGCTCCCTAGGGGCCTGCTTGCTGCACAGTGTGTGTTCCACAAATGCAGGTTGTATTAGT
This sequence comes from Hylobates moloch, assembly GCF_009828535.3. Classification (NCBI taxonomy): domain Eukaryota; kingdom Metazoa; phylum Chordata; class Mammalia; order Primates; family Hylobatidae; genus Hylobates; species Hylobates moloch. The sequence continues at coordinate 107,518,105 of NW_026652286.1, forward strand.
CAGGGTCCTCTAGCAGGACAGACTTAATGGAATATTATATATATTCTATATATGTAGAATATATATTATATATATAGTCCACATATATATATTCCATATATATGGAATATATATATATATATGAGTTTATTAAGTATTAACTCACACAATCACAAGGTCCCACAATAAGCCATCTGCAGGCTGAGGGGCACGGAGAGCCAGTCCAAGTCCCAAAACTGAAGAACTTGGAGTCCAGTGTTCGAGGGCAGGAAGCATCCAACAGAGGAGAAAGATGTAGGTGGGAAGGCCAGGCCAGGCTCTCTTTTCACATTTTTCTGCCTGTTTATATTCTAGCCGCACTGGCAGCTGATTAGATTGTTCTCAACCAGATTAAGGGTGGGCCTGCCTTTCCCAGCCCACTGACTTGAATGTTAAACTCGTTTGGTAACACCCTCACAGACACACCCAGGATCAACAATTTGTATCCTTCAATCTAATCAAGTTGACACTCAGTATTAACCATCACAAGTGCAATAAATGAGCCGACAATCCACTGGTCTATGACATGATTTCTGAGGTTCTGGATTGGAAAATAGTCTAGCTTCCCCTAGGAATTAGGAGGGATCATCTCTTTGCTGAAGTGAAGTCCTATCTTAGTGCCACTGCCCTCCCCATGCCTCTCTGGGGAGAATGTGCAAAACATCTGGCACTGAGGGAGTTAGGACCGTCAGGTCAGCCAGTGTTGCTCAGTCCACAGTACGTGCCCCATAAATACTTTGCAGTAAATTCATCAATTATGCAGTAGGGTTGGCACTTACAATTCACTGGTCCTGGGTCTAATTGCTGTGGCACAATTTCTGGAATCTAGTGCAGTTATGGAAAGGGAGGGTAGGGGCACAGAGTGGACTCACATCCCGACATCACTTAGTAATGTGATCTTGTGGAAGGGAGAAAAAACTTAGCAATTAAACTCTCAGAACCATCCTCAAAATAGGTAGAACAGTATCCCCATTTTATGCAGACTGAAACGAGTCTCACAGAAGCGCGTGGAACGTAGGCTGGTCAAGCTAGTGAGTGTAAGAGCTGGGTTTTGAATCCAGGTTTCTTTGACTTCAAAGCCTGCTATTTTTAACCGGATTATATACTGCTTTGGTGGTCTCATTTGTAACTTAGGGAAATGAATGTCCAACTCATGGGTTGCTGTGGGGATTCAGCAGAATAATGAGAAAAACAGCAAGTACAGTTCCTTGATTATAGAACTTAACAAGTCAGAATCCTTTGTCTGTCCTTCACTGTAGACAGATCCACAAGGTAGTATTGTGGCAACCTTGTAAAATGAGGTCAAAATCCATTATTAGTCTTATAATGTATCCACTAGCCTGTCTGCCTCATTTGTGTACTTATTTATAGCCTGACTTATTCACGAAACAATTTAAGGCAGCCAATAAACATGCACATAGTTCGATGAGTTAAATTAAAATTTAAATTATTGAGATAAAAAAGATACACACAGAGAAAACAAGGAAACCTAAGGGAAGGGTAGGAGTGAAATTAGGTGTGGAAGGCAAAGCCTGCGGCGCTCGTGCCGGGATACTCCTGTGTGTCTCCTGTGTGCTGGCCCACCTTTGGCTCCAAGATTTCTAGATGCTAAAGCAAAGATGGGAATCTGAATATTTGTCATGGTGTCCACAAGATTATTTATTTTTCCTGAGAGAAGCACAGCCTCTTCTAAGATGGAGATCAAGAATGTTTCTCAGCAGAGAGGACACCGTTTTCCCGCACACTCTACCCACAAGCAAAGCTGCCGCTGCAGGGAACACACATGTGCCCCTTTAGGCTCCTGATAGTCCAGACTGCGTCTGAGTGTGATTACCCAGAGTGGCCCCTTTCACTCTCAGGTTTTAGAGTGCATTATGTGGTCGCCCTGCTTATCACCTCCCATCCCCTTGCCTGCAAATTTCCCTTCTCTGTGCACTCAGAAACTATCTTCAAGTCCTGCCAAAGTGGCTAGTCTCCTCAAATAAAGTGAATTTTTCATTTTTTTCTGAACTCCCACAGTTGTGTTTGTATGTGTTGGGGAGAGGAGTGAGTATAGATTTGAATCTATGGACTTGAGTCTCCTGAATAATACATATTTATAATCTATATAAGCATATATTTAAAAATATTTACATAATATATATGTATATATGTGTGTGTGTGTATATATATGTATGTGTATAGATATATGTGTGTTTATATATATATATATATATATATATCTGTTTTTAGGAGTGAATGTGCAATTTCTGGTTTAAGGCTCCATAGTTTACATCAGAAAAGGAACTTGTCACCACAGAATTCTGTTCTAGAACCTGCTCAAAGGCCTCTGGGCAAACATTGCCAACCCTGTGGCTCTTGTGTGGAGCTTCTCAAGATGCCTTGGATTTGCCAAGGGAGAGAGGTGAGCAGCCTTTTTGGGGTCATGCTGAAGATCAGTAGTTGGGAGGAAATGAAGACCTAGGTCTGTGGACTCCTGGTACAGGCCTCTGGGTTCTCTACTCCTGAAATTCTCAGAAAGTAGCATAGAGGGACCAATGAAATAAGCAGAATCAATGGAGTCACTTCAGACATCAAAATAAACTTCTCTTACATTTACCTCTACAGGACTGGAGGAGGGAAAGGTACCATAATATTCTAGTCACAAAGTACAGCATTATCCTTTTGTTCTCTGACACCTTCTCCCCATTTTGGAAATATCCCCTTTGTTAAAATCATTTGAATTACCACCATCGAGTGTGCAATCTCTCTCTTGCCAGACTTGATTGACACAGACACCAATTTCTGTAACACATGTATGTACAGGAGCCAAATGAGATGACTGAAAATATGTAGAACTCAAAGACTCATATGAAGGTGACCACCCTTCTGCCCTTGAATCACATGTAACAATTCCAAACATGACATATGACCCATGTGAATAACAGATGATCCTAACGAATTAATCTGAGGTTAAAGGAAGGCAGGAATACGTGTTTTTCTCCTTTCTTCTCTTATTTAAAAAGCAACTGTGGCCGGGCATGGTGGCTCATGCCTGTAATCCCAGCACTTTGGGAGGCCAATGTGGGTGGATTGCTTTAGGTCAGGAGTTTGAGACCAGCCTGGCCAACATGGTAAAACCCCGTCTCTACTGAAAATTCAAAAATTAGCCAGGCATGGTGGTGTGAGCCTGTAATCCTAATACAGGAGAGGCTAATACAGGAGAATCACTTGAACCCAGGAGGTGGGGGTTGCAATGTGTCAAGATCGTGCCACTGTACTCCAGCCTAGGCAACAGCATGAGACTCCATCTAAAAAAAAAAATAAATAAAAAATGAATAATAAAAAGCAATTACATAAAATAGTGTGCATATAATGTATCATTGTGCCTATAACATAAAGAAGTGTAATATATATGTAACATGTTTGCCTATAACAGCATAAAGGAGGTAAGTGAAAGCAAACCGTATTAAGCTGAGAAAATGGTAAAATCAAAATTAAAATACAGCTTATCAAAATTTGTAAGCTATAAAAATAGTGCTTAGAAGAAAATCATAGGATTGAGCACATATATTAGAAAAGAAGAATGATCTAAAATCAATCACCTGAACTTCCATCTTAAGAAAAAAAAGCAAAGTTATTTAAAGCAAGCAAAATAAACTAAATAATAAAAGGAATAGAATTGACGCTCCTGAAGTGAACCTAAACATCTACCATCAGATAACCTTTGGCGAAGCTCCAAGACCATCCAATGGAGACAAAATTGTCTTTTTAATAAACGGTGCTGGAAAAACTGGAGAACTACATGCCAAAGAATGAAGGTGGAGCCTGACTTCACACCTACACAAAAATTATATCAAAATGGATCAAAAACTTAAATGTAAGGACTAAGACTGCCAAACCCTTGGAAGAAAACAGAGGAGTAAAGTTTCATAAGCTTAAATTTGGCAAAGCATTCCCACATATTACATCAAAAGCATGAGCAAAAACAACAAAGTTGACTTCATTAAAATGAAAAATAAATTATTGTTCAAAGGACACCGCTGAGAAAATAAAAAGAATGCACAGAATGGGAGAAAGTGTTTACAAATCATATATCTGACAGGGGACCTGTGACCAGAATTTACAGAGAACTTTTACAGTTCTATGATAAAGACAATCTAATTAAAAATGGGCAAAGTAACTGAATAGATATTTCTCCAAGGATCACATATAAATGGCCAAAAAGCACATGACAAGATGCTCAACATCGTCAGTCTTCAGGAAAATGCTAATCAGAACCACAATAAGATACCACTTCAGAGTCACTAGGGTGATTAGAATTAAAAAGACAAATAGCAAGCACTGGAGAGGACGTGGAGAAACTGCGATCCACACACAGAGCTGCTGGGAAGGTAAAGTGGAGCAGCGACTTTGAAAAATAGTCTTGCAGCTCTTCAAATGATTCAACATACAGTTACTATAAGATCCGGAAATTCCACTCATAGGTACATCCCCAGGAAAAACAAAAATATATGTTTACACAAAAACTTGCACACAAATGTTTATAGCAGCATTATTCATAGTACCCAAGAGGAAAACAACCCAGATGTTCATCAACTGATGAGTGGTTGCACAAACTGTGATCTATTATTGCAATGGAATTTGTTTGGCCATACAAGGAGTGAAGTACTGATAGAAGCTACAACACAGATGAACCCTGAAAACCGTATGCTAAGATGCCGGCCAGTAAAGGCCACATACAGAGATAGAAGGCAGATTAAAGGTCGCTCAGGGCTGGTGGTGGAGTGGGGAATAGAGGAGCAGTGGGTGACAGCTAAAGGTATGGAATTTCTGTTTGAGGGTGGTAAAATGTTCTAAAACAGACTAAAATGATGGTTGCACATATCTGTGAATATACTACAAAACATTGAGTGATACACTATTTTTTTTTTTTGAGACAGAGTCTCACTCTCCTGCCCAGGCTGGAGTGCAGTGGCATGATTGGAGCTCACTGTAGCCTCAACTTCCTGGACTCCAGCGATCCCCCCACCTCAGGACCCAAGATGGCTGGGACTACAGGTGCGTGCCACCACACTCAGCCAATTTTTTGGATTTTAGTAGAGCTGAGTTCTTACTATGTTGCCCAGGCTGGTCTCAAACTCCCAAGCTCAACTGATCCTCCCAACTCAGCCTCCCAAAGGGCTGGGATTTACAGGCGTGAGCCACCATGCCTGGCCAAATTATACACTTTATGGGAAACTGGGGTTGCCTCACCTAAGTCCCTTTATGGAAACTCTTGGTGCTGGGCCCTCAGAGCCTCTGGCTTTCCCTTTCCCACCTTCACCCCAGCTCCCCATCGTCTTCTGTGTTTCCTTTCACTGGCTGCAGTCACAACTCAACTCAGCCTCCCGTGGTCTGTGATTGGTGAAGTCTCTAGTTTTGTTTTGCCGTCTACATTGGGCTTCAGTTTGTTTACATGGGAACTCACAGTGCTGCAGCCACCCCAGTCTAAAGGCCTCCCAGTTGAAACAGCATTTTAACAGGGGCAATAAAGAACCATGAGGATCAGCAATGGGTACAATGAGCCCACCTCCTCCTGAAGGTGCCCTTGCAGGGGGAAAACTAGGCCCCAAAGGAGGAGGATGGAGGCCAGATCTAGAGCTCTGACCTCCAGCTCCTCACCTGGCACAGACCTGGACCCCTGACCTGCCCTCTGGGTATGAAAGCCGCATGGCCACCCACAGTTCCATCTGAGGTCCCCTCTGTCCATGGCATCTCCTGACTCCTCGAGTCCCATGCACTGATCCCCTCACATACATCAAGAATGCTCAGAGAGGTGAAGGCCTCGTTGGCTCACACAAGGTGGCCAGTATTTAGGTTTGTCTGTTTGTTTTTGTGGTTTTGTGGTAATGAGGAGTAGGAAGTGAGCAGGGGGCTGAAGACCAGAGCCCCAGGGGCTAGAAGCTTCATTTGATGGTTTGGAGGCTGAGCACACTTCAAGAAGGCCACACAAGCTCAGGTGGGCTATGTCTGTCAAGGTAGGCTTCCCAAATCACTCCACAGTTTCAGTGGCTGGGGCAAACCCAGGTGACCCCTTTCCATGGGGCTCAGGCTGGAGCTGCAATTGAAGGCCTGGATGAATACCAGCAGTCAGCACAATCACATTATAGCATGCACATTGCTACCAAGTGGCCTCCATTTCCCACTTTGCCAATAGTAATGGACCTGAGTATCCTTTTATTTTTATTTCAAAAGCTTCTGTTTTACAAGATTTCAGCTTCTAGTAACGTGCTCATAAAACACAATTCCAGTGCAAAGTGGCAATGATTAAATTAAAACTTAATGAAGCTTGAAGAGCTGGGGCAGTTCCTACTTGGGGAAAACAGAATCCCATGTGGTCTTTTTGATCAGTCAGCCAGCCCATCATGAAAGCAAGTTTCTTCATCAGCAACTCCCATTGCAAACATTTCCAACTGAAGAACCAACTAAATCAGGGAGCGGTTTGCATTGGGAGAAAGGAAAGCTAGTGAGCTTGGAACTCATGTCCTCCTTCCTAATACATAACCATCATAAGACCTCGGCTTAGTGTAGCTGGTACATGCACCCACATGATTTCCATGGTGCTCACAGCAGCCCTTTGGGTTAGAAGCGATATTTGGTCCCCAGGGCAGTACAATGAGTGGTGGGCACCTGGACAGGCCTGTTCCTGGCTCCACCTCCTCCACGACTAGCTGGGAGACCTTGGCAGGTTCTGGGAATGTTCGTCATGAGAAAAGTGCTGGTATAGGATTAAATGAGAAAATGGATGGAAAACAGCAGGCGTCCTCTCAGTACACGGCAGCTGCAGCTGCTGCAATTGTTTTATCATTGCATAGAAGCCACTGCCACCTAGGGCATCATCTGCCTTAGGCTGCACAATTGCTTACCAGGGCGGGCTGTTGAACCCAGGTCCTGGGTGACGCAGGGCTGAGGGCCCATTGAGAAATCCCCATTCTCAATCATCAGATTAAGAAGAGCCAAAAGCATGTGTTTCTAACTGCAGCTGGAGCCCTGGAGTCCGAGAGCACTAAAATTAACTGCAGCAGCAAAGGACAACTCAAGGAAAATTCTCAGTGGACTTGGTGTTTTCAGGAATAGCCTCAGGTTTCCAGCAGAGCCCTTTGTCCATTTCTTTCTCCGATCCTACCCTTCTCTCCCTTGCCCTTTTCACCCCCTTTAGAATTGGATATAAAGCTTGTCGCTCACCAAAGTGGCTCTGCCTGGACCTTTTCAGACCTTTTGAGGGAAATGGCAATTTCCCTCAAAATGTTTCCCATAGTACAAGTCCTTGGGGGCACACGAGGGGCCGCAGTAAGATCGTCAAGACTCAGGGGCTGGGCCCGGTGCAGACACATTGGGGGAAAGAGCTTCAAAGTGAAGGTGCCCGCCTCCCTCCCAGCCCCGATCCTCTGCTAGGGGCATTGTGGCGGTGGGGAGTGGGAAGATGATGTAGCTCAGAAGTGAGGCATGTGAGTCAACTGAAGGGCTTCTAACGACTGCCTTCGTCATCTTTGGCAAACTTTCTTCTCTGGGCTTCAGTGTACCCCTCTGGGAAGTGGGTGCCCCAGTCAGTGCTGGTGAGGGTCAGAGGAGGTTAAAGTACTGCTTCCTCACACCTTAACGCCTCTGCCTCATCACATCACCCCTAGAGTCTGGGTCTTCCCTGGCTGTGGGGAGGAAACCTGAGGTGGGGCCGAGGCAGCGGTGGTGGGAGAAGTGGGTTAGTTGGCTTCTCCGCAACTCTGTGTGGAAGCTGCGCCCCAGAGGCCTGAATGCCCAGTTACTGAGAGGGAGAGGAGGAGAAACTCCTTCAGCCCCTCCTCCTCCAAGCCCGGGAGCTGGGAGGTTTGTGTTCCTGGAACAGCGGAAGCCAGGGTTATGCCTCCTGCCAGGGGCTTCCTGGCCTGAGGGCTTGGAGGTGGCTCACGTGTCCCAAACCTCACCCTCTCTGTCCTCCCTCTTCAGTGGGTCCAATCAGAGCCTGGCGCCAAGGTCAGCACCACCCAGGAACTTGCCATGAAGTCCCCAAGCCCAATCACCTGTGTTCACAGTCTCACCGAGCAGGGGCTGCAAAACAGAGAGGGCTTCACATGGACCAGTGGGGAGCTGCCTGGGCATCAAAGCCTTGGGCAGAAGCCGTGCTCCCTTGGCAGCGACCTCTCAGTTCCCAGCAGCAAACTCTTGTGAAGAGGCTCACGCACACTCGCTCCTGAGCCCTTCACAGAGGGGCACAAAGCTGCTGCAGCTCTCGGGCCTCCAGGGATAAGCGCCCCCTCAGAGCAGAAATGGGGAGGCAAGCAGGGTCAGGGCTCCTGACACCCACAGGGGAGGGCCCCAAGCGAGACCAGGAGCCCTCCTCCCTATGTTGCTAGAAATCCTCCAAGACGTACAAACCAGTAATAAACAATCTTTCTTCAAATTATCACAGGCCACGCAAGTATGCGATGGTCTAAATATGTCTGTTTAAAAGACAATAATTTACCACCTAACCAATAAAAATAAAATACTGCCCCGCCCCCCACCCCACAAAAAAAAATACCCAACCATCTGAAAGCAGGCACTCCTTCCTCAGAGCCTTTGCTGATGACCCTGCCTGCTTTTTGCTTTTAAACATGAGATGCCCTCTTGGGACATGTGTCCCCCTGTGTTTGCTGGAGCATTTTGAGGAAGGATTCTTAAGCTCTCTCCTGCTTTTTCGAAATTCTATACATTTTGCCAGTTTTGTCAGGGGTAACGAGCCCAGGCATGTGGTGCTGCCTTTCAGACTTTGCACAACATCCCAGGAAGCCTATGGAACGCCTCTGTGTGGAGATGCAGGGCTGGAACCCCCGGGAATGGGCACTGCACAGCCTGCACACCCCCGAAATGGTTGCTCGTTTTCAGACTTCGGGCTTAGGTTGGCGAATCCACTATGACATGCTTGATTTTATTGCACGGGCCAAGGCAGTGACCACAGTGGTGGCTGCCAGCCGAACGAGGAGCATTTTCTGACCTCCTCTCTAATCCCAGGATGTGAGGAGGACTTTTAACATTAATGTGAACTCATATGGACTTTTTGACTTAATTTGCTGAATCAATTCTATCCAAGCCTCCTTTGAAAGGGTATATTTCGAGAAATGAGTTAAACAATACGCAACTCTCAGAGCAATATCTAGCACACCTCTGTTTGTACTCTAACTTTGTTAAATTTGGCAGTGTTTGATTGACATGAAGGATGCATATATTCAGTGCATACAATGTGATGATTTGATCTGTGTATACATTTGTAATGATTGTGTAGTGATTACCACCCAGCTGTACTTTAGAGCCCTGGGACCCATTCATCTTACCACTGAAACTTTGAACATTTTGACCAGCGTCTCCCCCTCTCCCCCGAGCCCAGCCCCTGGCAGCCACCGTTCTCCTCTCTTTGACCAGCGTCTCCCCTTTCCCCCGAGCCCAGCCCCTGGCAGCCACCGTTCTCCTCTCTTTGACCAGCGTCTCCCCTTTCCCCCGAGCCCAGCCCCTGGCAGCCATCGTTCTCCTCTCTTTGATCAGCATCTCCCGCTTTGCCCCGAGCCCAGCCCCTGGCAGCCACCGTTCTCCTCTCTGCTTCCAGGAGCTGGACTTCTTAGGTTCTGCATGTCACTGAGATCATGTGGCTTTTGTCTTTCTGTGCCTTGCTTATTTCACTTGGCACAATGTTCTCCAGATTCATCCGTGTTGTCTTAAATGGCAGGATCTCTTTTATCACTAATATTCCAGTGTGTGTGTGTGTGTGTGTGTGTGGGTGTGGGTGTATGTGGGTGTGTGTGCATACCACAGTGAGATATTTCCTCACACCTGTTAGAAGGGCTAGTACAAAACAGACAAGAGGCAAAGAGTGCTGGTGACGATGTGGAGAAAAGGGAACGCTGCTGGTGAGAATGTGAATTGGTATGGCCATTATGGAAAATAGTACAAAGGTACCTCAAAAACCTAAGAATAGCACTAGAACTACCATATGATCCAGAAATACCACTTATGGGTATATATCCAAAGGACTTGAAATCAGTACCATTGCAGCACCGCTCACAATAGCCAAGATATGGAAAAAGCCCAAGTGTCCATCAACAGTGTGAATGAGTGAAGCAGTTGTGTGTGTACTCCATCTCCACGCTCCTCAGCCTCTCTGTTCATGGCCCAGCGAGCCACCTTCGAGACACCCCTTTCATCCCCTTCATACCGTCCTCCAACCTCTCTCCTCTCAGTCCTACACCTGCTGGCTAGAAGGACCCCACTGATTCCGAGGAGAGCTCCATAGCACCAGAGCTGAGCAGGCTGATATCAAGGAGACAGGATGTCAGGATTCTTGAGTTGAGCTCCATTTCTCCAAGGACAGAACGAGTGCCATGGCATGGCATTACAGAAGACGGATGCAGATGAGATCACTGACTCTCAGCCTTAGCTGTGCTTCAGAGTCAGCCGTGGAGATTTACACAATTATATTATTAAGCTCCATCTTGGGAAATTCTGATTCAGAAGGTCAGGGGTGTAATTCAGAGGGCTGTTTAGAAAATCCATAGTTGATTTTGCTGCAACCAAGTGTGAAAACCACTGGACTAGATCATTGGAAAATCGTATTGAAATTAAAATTGTGTGTCAGTTGAAGGTGGGCCAACATTTGGAGTGGCCTCACTGAATGGTTTTAAAATCACAGGGCATTCGGCTGCGTTTTTGTTTTTTTCCTAGATGCGGGGAAGGTGCTAGCTGACACTGGAGGCATTTTCTAGTAAGGATTTCCCTTGTATGTATCCCACGGTGCATGTCTGAGGGCAGGATTTGGGCATGCAGATGAAGATTTGGGCATGCCCATGGAGCAGCAGGTGAAATACTTGCTCCAGCACGTGCCCTTTCAGCTGAAGTCTCATGCAGTCATAGAATCTCAAGGGCGCAGGAAATCCTGAAAGTCACTTTGGGTAGCTCCCTCCCACTTACCGCCTGAGTACTGTCTACAACATCTTTCTCCATTTGTTTTCCACTTAGCATGTTTACTTGCCTGAATTAAACTATGTATTTGATTTTCAGTAACGTGTGGCCCTCTTATAAACCAAATATAGACTCTTTAGTAGAATCCGAAACCCTCAACCTTGGCCATGTGATTCAAAATCTTTTACATTGGTGGACGATTCCAGCCTTCATGGTTACAGCCTGCTGGCTGCTGTCCCTGCGAGCCCAACACCTTCAGGGAGGATCTTAACCTACGGCTGCCCAATTTGAGTAAAGCCTGTCCGCGCTTCTCCCAGAACTCCGTTGCAGCAGAGAGAGTAAGCCATGCCAGGCTAAGCAGTACTTTTTCTGGTTTAGAGTAAGTCACAGTAGCCAGGGAAATGATTCACAGAGATCCCCTGCACCTGCGGCAGGGCTCTGAGGTGTAGAAACTTTCCCTCCTTGGCTCCCAAGCCACTGGGGAATCTGCCACAGAGCCTGCAGTGTCCACAGGAACACATCAGGAAAGTTGAACAGGAGTTTCCATGTTCCCGCTGCTGATGACGGGACCCTCAGCAGGAGGGAGGGAGATCACCTGTGTGACGGACAGTTCATCTCCCGCTGTGCAGTAACAGCTCCCCCTGCTGCTCAGCCTCAATGGCCTACAGCTGGGCTACTCTTCGTGCCTGCTAGGCCCTTAACACAAGGAGTCCAAGAGGATTCTTGTTACGTCCCCTCGGAAAAGCCTGCTCATTTTAGGGACCAGGACTGTTAAACCCATAAATCCCACAGCTTCAGAACGCAGGAGGATCCCGAATAGGGTCCTGGGAGTGTAAGCATTTCTCCTCGGAGTGTGCCCTTCATTTCTAACCTACTGTGCTTCCTGGGGTCACAGTACCATTTAAAGGCACCAGAGGATGATGCCCTGGACTCTGACACGATAGGCATTGACTCTGAGTCGACACAGTAGTGCCCTCAGCAGCCATTTCCATTCCATTCTGGGAGCTTCTGGGAGGCATGGTCAGGGGGATGTGTACTGAACTCCACAGTCATACGTCTGCTCCCACATCTCCTTACTGGAAATTAACTCTCTTGGTATGAGAATCTGATGCCAGTGAATTCAGCATCCCATACCTACCCAGGCAATGTTGCTCTCTAGTTCCTGCAGGCAGGAGAGGCAAACCTGTAGCTAGAATGTGTGTCTGGTCTATCTGAATGAACTGCTGGCCTGTCTAGGATGGAAGGGACCAGTGTTGCTACCAGTTGGCCAACTGGTCACATTCAGTGCTGGTATTGGCTGTTAGAACTATAGGCATTTGGCAGTAGGACTGGCTGTATCAGCCTTGGTGTGTGGGGTCCCAAAGTGCCAAACCCCAAATTGCCCCCATCCCTGCTACCATGACGGCTGTTCTAGGTGGCCAGCAGCAGAGGCTGAGTGACATCACAGGGCACAGTCCTGCATCACCTGGTTGCTCATCACCTGTTCTCAGATGGGCATTCACGTGGGATACAGAGGCTCTCCCACATGTCTGCCCACGTGACCCTCTCCTAGACCCACGTGCCCTGGGTCATCCAGCCTTTCTCCCTCCCAGTTCCTGGACAGCTGGCCACACCATTCGCCCCTGCCTTTAAGTTCATGTCTGTTCTGTCCTGAGGCCATTTCTCTTCTGGTATAGAATGGAGGACCAGGTGTACTGCCTGAAGCTCCGCTCATTGGGAAGGTTTTTGGCCACCACCCTCTTTCAAGGCCACCCCTGAGTGGCTGTCGTGCAGTTGCAGCTGAGGCAGTCCCCAGAGGGCCGGGAACTGAAGCCTGCCAGCCACATCCTCCCAGGAGCTGGTGCCGTGGGTCCTTTATTCCTGAAGAGGCGCTGGGGTGATGTGTCGTGGCAGCCACCAATGTCCTTTCCCTCAGTGCCCTCCTCTTTGTCAGACTGAGACCCTGTCTTCGTGAATCCCTTCCTGTCCTGACTGGTTTCTCTCCATAGCAGCTGCCTCCTTCTACTATGATAGCATTTGTTTTTAGCTCCTTGAGGTCAAGAAATTTCATAAGTTTAGTTCACAGCTACATCCCAGCCCCTGGATAGGAGCTCAAAGACATTTGCTAAATGTTTAAGAGTGAATAAATGCTACTTCCTTAAAGAGGTCAACCCTACTAGTTGTCCCTACCCTCCAAGAAAAACTAAACTAAACTAAGCTAAACTAAACTAGGTCTGCCCTGTGATTCCACAGTGCCTGTTCTTTTACATCAAAATAGCTTCCATAATTTTTAATTGTGTCTATGTGTTTTTATTTGTTTCATATTTGTACCCACATTAGATGGCAAATTTTGGGGGGACAGGAATTGTGTCTTATTTATTTATCGCATGTCAGAGCTAACACTTTTTTTTCTGTGAAGTTATCGCCTGATGCTGGGGGTCTATCCACACACACCCACACACACACCTCGCACATACACACACCTCACACATATACACACACCTCATACATACACACATACCTCACACAGACACACACACACCTCACAGAGACACACACACATACACATAAACATACCACACACAAATCACAAATAGATACACACACATACACACCACACAGACACACATACACACACACCACTCACACATAGACACACACACAAACACGCACACCTCATTCATAGACACACATACCATACACACACGTCACTCACACGCACACCACACACACACATACACACACCACACACATACACACATACCACACACATACACACATACACACACCACACACATATACACACACACCTCACACACACACCCCACACATAATACATACCACACACATATATACATACCACACATATATACACACCATATACACACCACACACATATATACACACCACACACACACACACACACACACTCCAGCCTGCCACCTGCTGACTTTTCAAGCTCCTGAGGGAATCCCTCCCTCTCACGCCATGAGCTGGTGTCAGGACTCGGTGAGAGGCAGGAGGAGCCCTTCAAGCCCTGTGGGCCCTCCCCTCGCTGTCTAGTGTGGGCACATTGCCCCCCAATGCGTCCTGCCTCTCCACTAGCCAAGTCCCCAATGCGTCCTGCCTCTCCACTAGCCAAGTCCAGAACAGCTTCCCTTTCTTTCTTCAAGGCTGGCTTCATTTAAAAGGCCATCCCTCAAGTACTGGTGTTTAGGTGAAGTACCGTGAATGTGTACGTTTGCAGCAGAGAGAGGGACATGAAGTTCTCACACTGAGTTTCTCAGGGCTCTTCTCTTAATGTCATACATGACCTCATTCTGTGTGCATCAAAGTATAGAAAATAAGGCAGACATGGCAGATTGCAAGGCCTGTGTAAGTGAGCACACACACCCTGCGTGTGAACACACATGCACGTATAGACACGTGTGTATGCACACACATGCACACTTTATTGTACTTCAAGAAGAAAGAAGTGTGGCCAGGATAGAGGGCAGTGTTTGCCCACCAGGCCCTAGGGCATCCCTCTTGAGCTGGGCTCTGAGTGTGCACAGCCCTGCCCTGCAGGGATCTTGAGCGCCCTGGGAAGGTGACCTTCCACGGTGGTCAGGATGTGCTACCGAGGTCTCTGTGTGCTGACTTCAAACCACAACCGTCACCACCCCGAGCTTTTCTCACCTCACTTCAGGACTGCAGCCACTCCAGAGCAGCCTATCTGGGACAAGATGGTCAGGCAGCCTCTTTACTGGCTGCCAAAGTGTGCCCAGGCCTTCCTTGCCCCAGGTTAACCCACTCATGAAAGGCATGCAGGTGGCGAGCAACGGAAATAAAGTCCGGTGTCCCAGTGCTGCAGGGTGAGGGGCCTGGGGACCACAGCAGCTCTGGCATCCTGGGTCTAATCAGCACATTTTCTTTTGGAAGCTTTCCCAGGACACCTTTCTCTGTTCAGAAGCAGGGCTACTCTGCAAGAACCCGACACGAGATGATGACAGTGTCACATCGTTGCAGACAGAATGCCTCTGCATGCTTCATACTCCTCCATCTCTGGTCCACACCCAAATATTCTCTGTCCCCCTCAGCCAGCTGCCTGGGCACTGAGTGATCCTGATTGCAGCCTGAGTAGGCAGCTGGTTCCCCCAGCAAGAAGTCTGTCATCTCATCCACACAGCCCCTTTCAGCTCCCATGACACTTGTGAATGTGGCCTCTATGCAACCCAGAGGTGGTATCCGTGCAACAGTCACTCCCATTTCCCTCTCCCCCTTCCTTGCTACTTCCTACCCTCCTTCCCCATTTCTCCCCAGAGCAGCAGAAAGCTTCCGTAAGATGAACAACTTTGCGTTCCCCAAATGCTTTCTGGTCCCCAAACAAGAAGGCCTCCAAGGTGACAGGAGCTCCTCAATTTCAAAGTGTTCCTCACCCCAGAGCAGGGCTGTGGGCACAGACTGGCTCCTCCTACCCAGCTGGAAGGGGCTCCCCAGGCAGGGTGCAGATCCCAGCTTTGTGAGAAGATGTTCTGAGCTCCTAGCTGGTCCTCCAGCTTCCAGCGAAGGCAGGGTTTGCTGTGGAATCGAGGGATCAGATTCCCACATCAGCACTGATGAGATGTTCCTCTCACCGAGAGATTGCAGTGACGTCAGTGCCGGTGGTGCACTGAGTCTCCAAGGCCCAATTGAGTCACACTGTGGCGGGAAGAGAGAGGTGAAAGGCGGTGACAGGGTGGAATCAATCACAGCGGCCTTCAAAAGAGGTTAGAAAAAGGAACCCCTTAAATGTGGCCCCCACACAGACACACACAGGTGGGGGAATCACAGGAAGTGGCATCCTCACTGGTCCCCATTCCTGGTGTATAAAATCTGTACCCAAGTCCTCATGTTCTCTGTCAGGGCACTCCCAGTATAAATGTCAAGGAAGTCACCATGGTTGTGAGGAGGAATTTGGGAGCCCGAAGGCTGGTGTGTGGAGCAGACCTGCACACAATGGCCCCACAATGGACCAGATTTTCACTCAAAGCCATTGAGAGGGAAAAATAGGTTCCTTCTGTGAGGTTCTGGATTTGCCAAGAGGCATTTGATAAAAGCCAGGGAAACACAGTAGTAAGTCTGTCACCGCAGGACTCTCATATCTGGCCCTACTCTGCTGATCTCAGAACGCGCAGCTGCCTGGCAGGTGTAACGGAGCCCAAACAGCAAGTCCTGTGGCCTGAACACACCCAGTGCAGAGAGCTCCGGCCTCTAGCCACGCCTGGAACCTGCGCTTCCTCCCTGCAAAACCAAGAAGCCCGGACATGACCTCACTGCGCGAACCCTTCCAGAGGCAAGGGGTCTTCTGGCTAGGAAAATCCGTGCTGAAATCCACCTCATCATTCCTTACCATCATGGGTCAAGTTTGAAGCCCCGATCAGACCCCACAAGCCAACATTCCTAAATCCTTTCCCTCACTCTCCAGCCCGTTAAAACTCACCCTGGACCCCTGATCTGGGAGATCAGATTTGAGCTGCATCTCTTATCTCCCTGATGGTCAACCTTGCAGTGAAGCCCTTTCTTTCCTTAGAAGCCCGTGCCATGGTATCGGCTTCTGTGCACGTGGAGCATGAGCCTCTTGCTCAGTGACATAGATATTTTTCATTCAAAGCTCCTATCAGAGCAGCAGGTCCCAGTAAAGCCCGGGGCCCTGAGTGCAGTCCTGTCTGTGAAAGGCCCCAGGAGGGTCTAGATGGCTCCACCCCGCATGCGTACGCTGCATGACTGCAGCTGTGTCTGCCTGGCATCGGTGGCACACGCTGCTCCCCGGTGCTCACAGGCTTGCTGCTTAGGGCCTGGGCTCTTTCTGTCCACCTGCTCCCCCCACAGCTCTCCAGGTTGCGGCCACTCTAGGTCTGAGAGGAGAGGGAGACAGTGAGATGGGCCATTTTTGTGAAGACTCAGCTGCAGATTCCTCCTGGGCAAAGAGCGCAGCCATTCCTGCTTTTTCCCACCTTTTGAGCTGGGTGGACTTGCAGACCTGAGGCTGCCTCAGGGCAAAGCCATAACGCCTCTTGTGAGAGCTCATTCTCACCTCTCCCAGTCACCTCTCTGATTCTCTCACAAGCAGCAGCCTCTTCATAAAACTTCTCCCCTGCCCAAATCTCCCAGCCCTGCCCCTCCCCATCTGTACCTGGAACCCAGGAGAGGAGGCCTGGGCTGAGCCTGCATCTCTAGGGAGGAGTCCCAGTCCCAGGAACCACCTCCTTCCAGGCCCTTGGTCCCTGCAGTCTCAGCTGCCGACTGGCCCAGAACCCAAGGTGCCTACCGTGGAGCCTGCTGCTGTCCCCTGAGTGGTCTGCGCTGCAGAGCAGGACAGGAGATGCCAGGGCTCTCTTTGCAGCCTCCTCTCTGGGGGGTCAGAGGCACAGCAGGCTGGGGAGGTAGGGCAGGACTCAGGCGTGCATGGCTGGGGGTCCTGGTGGGCTGGAACCTTCCTGCAGGGGTGGGATTGAGCTCACCCACCCCCACATGCCTGTCCCACTATCCTGACTCCTATCACTCCTGGGAGTTGCCTGTCCAGCGCATTCAGGATTATTAGACAAAGCAGGACCACAGCCCCTTCCAGAGTTAGGCGAGCCTGCTTGGCATCATGCATGGGCCTTAATTAGAAAATTCGTCTTAGCCACACAACAAAATAAAATTGAGGATTCAGTGACAGCTAATCCCTTGTAGGAAATGAAAGATGCCCTTACAATGAAGATTTATTTTATGTTATTTCTTCCCTAAGCACTCTTAACTGACTAATGTAGTAATGATTACTCTGATATTTCCACATGCGCTTTTAAGAATTTATAAAGTCATCTGTCTTCTGAGGAGCCCAGGGAGCTACTTGAGAGTGAAAATGGAAGAGGGGAGAGGCTCTTACCCTTCTGAGGCTTCAGAAGGATCAATTGCAAAACAGCTCTTGGAGTTTGGAGACTTGGGGAGCAGGTGTGAGGATAAACTTCCCACAGAAGCAACCCTGGGATGGTGACTAAATATCCATCAAGTCAATGACAGGTGGCTTGGGTGGGGGAGGGGAGACAGTGCTCACCCCTTCCATGAGGCCAGAGCAACAGGCCTCTGAAAAGGGAATTGGATGCAACGTCAGGAAAAAGTCGCCATCCCAGGGCTTACAGAGGAGGGTGCGGCCCAGTCAGGGGAGGCCCCTGACCACAGCTGAGGGACAACACAGAGGGCCTGCCCAGGTTAAAGCACGTACTAAGTGGTCCCAGCAGCCCCTGTGCGTGTAAGTGTGCATGTGGTCATGTACACACATGTGCATGTGTGTGGGCATAGCTACGTGAGTGCATGTGCGTATGTGCACATAAGTACATGTGCATGTGTGTGTAGGGCATGGAGGGTGTGGGATAAAAACGGAGGCACTGGCCCCTGAAGGCCTTTCAGATGTGGATCGCATAAGCACTGGGAAGCCAGGGAGGGCAGACGTGGAAGGCTGCAGAATCAGAAACGCAGCCTCCTGGGGAAGGGCCCTGGGACCCATGAGCCAAGCTGTTGCTCATGGCGCACTGCTGACTTCCTGCTGGCTTCCCCCGGAAAGCTCGTTGAGATCCTTCCCTCCAGTTCTCCCTGGCCGACGCCCTTCCTGCACACATACTACAGTCTCCTCTCCGCTCTGCGAGAGCCAGCTCATCTCCACTGCCGCTGGAGACAGTCAGCCTGGGGAGCAGTCTAATAAAACGGTCACCAGAGGTGCAATCCCACAGTGTGAGAGGGGAGGAGTCCTGGCCTGCGGTGGGGTGGAGGGGTTAATGACTGGGGCCTGGCAGGTGTCCACACAGGGCCGTGTTGTCTTCTAGATCTCCAGAGAAGACCTGGGGCTGCTGCCTCTCCGGACCTCACTGCTGCAGGCCCGCGGTAAAACTCTATGGGCCTTCCTAGGGTTTCAAGTGGGGCTTTTTCTAGGTTGGGTGTTCACTGGTTGCTGTAGACCTTGGACTGTTTTCCAGAGCTCCTAGAGGGTTTGCTCGGCCACTTCTGGTTGTTCCTGATGTTGGAAGTCAGGGGATGGGGGTTTGCAGTCTTCCAGTTCACCATGTTGACAATGTCTTTCCCTTAAACCTTTTACTACATAGACCCTCAAATCTTTCCTTTATCACATTTGTAACCATTTGGCACAGCAATATTTCTCTTTTTACGTTTTTTAACTTTTGACGAGTCAATTTGTGTTTCAGTTTGCTTTCCACATAACTTTAATCTGAAGGATTTGATGTTGTGTACTCACGGGACTAAAGTTAGCTGTAACGGCACTCACATAAACAAGAAAGCTGTGTGAGTGCATAGCTGCATTTGTAGACAGTTCTCTTTGCAGTTTAGAGGAAGTGCAGGGAATTGTCCAGTGCAAATATCCCCCTTGGGGCCACATCGCCGAACACATTTTGGATAGTTGTTCTTCTGTTTATTGGGCAAAGTGAGGCTTTTTTTTTCCTTTCAATGGCCTTCTGCCTGTGAATCTGTGAAGCATGCTTCTCTGTCAGCGCCCCTATTCAAGAACACAGGCCTTTCTGGACATTTATTGAGAGATCCATGAGTGTTACTCTAGTTTGTTTACTTTGAAAACTACCTGGAAATGTCTAGTTATATTCTGTTTATTTTTAATTAAATAATGTAATTACTATGTGAGCCTGTTTATAAAAAGAGAGCGCGGCTCTTCATCACAGAATATGATGCAAAAGCCGTCTGAGTCATGCCTTCTATCTATGTTTAGTTTATATGTTGGGATCTGTGTTTAGTCCACACTCAAAAAAAGAAAAGTCTTCTCAAATTGTCTAGTGTGGTTATATTTACCTTTATCGCTGTCGTAACAAACTACCACAAACACAGTGGCTTAAAACTAAACGAATTTATTATCTTACAGTTCTGAAATTTGAAAGTTAAAAAGGTGCCTCACGGGGCTAAAACTGAAGGCGTCAGCAGGGCTGGCTCCTTCTGGAGTCTCGGGAGAAGCTGTGGCCGTGCCTTTCCAGCTTCTGGGGCATCCGCATTCCTTGGCTGGTGGCCCTTCCTCATCTTCAAAGCCAGCAACGTTGGGTTGACTGTTCCTCAAAGTGAATCACATCTGCATGGACTCTTTTGCCTTCCTCTTCGGATGTAAGGCCCCTGTGATTACACTGATCCCACCTAGATAATCCAGGATAATTCCCCCTTTTTAACATCAGCCAATTTAGCAACCTTGATTCCATCCCAATCTTAACTTCCCTTTGCGACTTAACGTATTTGAATGTTCTGGGATTGGGATGAGGACATCCTTGGGGCAGACAGTATTTAATTTTGTCTATCACAGTCGTATTTTTCTACTTTTATTGTTTAAATCATTTGTATTACTTTTGAAATTTTGCACATATGGTTGATTTAATCTTGTGTCTTTTGTCTTTCCATGTAATTCAACTGTTGTCTAGCATATAAAGATTCTAGGCCAGGTGTGGTGGCTCGTGCCTGTAATCACACTTTGGGAGGCCGAGGTGTGCTGATCACCTGAGATCAGGAGTTCGAGACCACCCTGACCAACATGAAGAAACCCCATCTCTACTAAAAATAAAAAATTAGCCGGGCATGGTGGTGCATGCCTGTAATCCCAGCTACTCAGGAGGCTGAGGCAGGATAATTGTTTGAACCCAGGAGGCAGAGGTTGCGGTGAGCCAAGGTAGCACCATTGCACTCCAGCCTAGGTGACAGAGTGAGATTCCGTCTCAAAAAGAAAGAAAGAAAGAAAAAAGTTCTAACAAAATCCTGAATTCTATAGAAAGAGAGATCAGTGAGGGTATGTTTCAGAGGCCACAGAATCTTTGAGTTAGAATGTTGAGACCCCAGCCTACCAATGACGAGGCTGACTTTTGGATATTTGGTGTTTTGACTCTTGATAATGTTGGAATTTCTTGTAAGATAAAAATTCATTCATCTTGACATTTCAAAGCATTCCCATAATAGCCATTGTTACAGTAAGTCTTTTAATTTTTGTCCTTTATCAACACAGTACAAGAGCAAAGATTATAGTGCAACTTTATAAAGGAAGCAGAAGTGTTTCCAGGAGGGGTTAGGAAAATTGCTGCCAGAGCTCAGTGAGTTACTGCCCTCAGGCCACGTCCCACCTGCCACCTGCGTTTGTAAATAAAGTTTTATTGGAACACAGCAAGACCATTTGTTTATGTATTGTCTATACCTGCTTTTGTGCTATAAAGGTGGAGTTGAAGAGTTGCCCCAGAGATGGCATAGCCCACAAAACCTACACTGTTTACTATCTGATCCTTTACAGAGAAGTTAGCTGACACCTGATATCAACAAATTCATGGCAAACAAGAAAAAGACATTACAGTGTGACCAATGTGGGCTGTGAATGGTGTTTTGGGCTTTCAAACCAGAGGAGAGGAGGGAGCTACGCAATTAATTCCTTGATAATTGCTGACTCCAAAATGTGAACTTTTAGCAATTTTCTCTCACAAATTGACAAAAAGAGGCGTGCCCTCGGGAAGATCTTCTGGGGAACCCAAAGCAACATTTGAGCAATTCTTAGTAACGAGTATGTTGCAGGTCTGATTTCTGCCCTTTGTTCCTAGGACAAGCTTGGAATGGATTGATTACTTGTATGTCTACCCTCCATCCATTCCCCATGGAACACTTTCTTAAACATTCAAAAGAAAAAGGACAATTCAGGACAAAACAAAACCACAGGAAACAAGATTTTATCATACAGATAAGCAAAAGCAAAGCAAACAGCAGGAAATAATCTGGTTAATAAAAGATATTTTCCAAATACTATATTTCCAAAACAAAACAGCTAATAACCTTATGTCAGCAGTTCACAAGTGGGGCAATTTTACACCTCAGGGAGCGTTTTGCAGCGCCCTGAGGCGGCGTTGTTGGCTACATACAAGGAAGTAGTGTGTAGTGAGTGAGTAATTTTATGCTGCTTTTGCATCCATTTTTAAACATAGGTTTAATTTTTTTATACCTCTGTGAAGCAGGGCTCAGTCACCCTTGACACAGTTTCCCATACTATAACCACCCGAATGGCAGTAGCTGGTGGACAGAGATAAACTGCAGAGGCATCTCTCCTGCCTGGCAGGCTAGCCCTCACTTTCCTGCCTTGCCTTTAAAAGGCCCATTCAGACATTTGCCTGAAACTTAAAGGTACCATCTCTCAATCACAACGTGACCTCCTGGAACTCATGCCAGCTGGCCTTAAACCCACCAATTCAAGCTCCCACAGGGCACCTCTTGGGAGTGGGTCCCTTCTCTCATTGTGTCCTCAAAGCTGTGCCCAGAATCCGACCCCTGAAGGCCATCGAGGCCACCCCAAGAGACCCATGCCGGTGGAGTCCCCGCTGCTGCTCTTTTGTCTGGGCCTCCCAGCTGCTGGGAATAGTAGTTACCAGCTAAAGTGATACAGCTTCATTCAAAACAGGTTGCTGGTTGAATCTAGTGGGTAGAGACCAGAAATGCTTTTAAACAACCTATACTGCACAAGACCACAGCAGAGATTTACCAGTCCAAAACGGTGGTAGTGCTGACATTGAGAAACCTGGCTTTATTCAAGACTTAAGTCTAATTACTGAATGGTGTACTTCTAAATCAAAGTTCTAATTACTGAATACAAAGGCCTATGGCTAAGTACCCTTTACGATGGCTTAATTCTGTCACCTTTATATGAAGACCTGCTTGGTTACAAATTCTGGGACTTCAAAATAATCTGGTAGAATGTTTGAGAACTGTCAAAGGTTGATGAGGGCAACATTTACTATCTGAAATAAAAGGGTAAGGTTGAGTTAACTGCTTACTATAGTAAAGGAGAGCTATGTGAGTCAGGCACTGTCTCTCTGAGCAGCGTAAGGGGTGATCTCACAAAGGTTTTCAGTGGATGGAAAAGCACTGCTATCATCCTCAGATGCAGGGCTATTGCTGTCATTGGCTGGCACTGGAAGGCATGTTTATTGGAGGCATTCCAAGCCTGACTTTCTGGGTGGAGGGCCTGACCCTGGTCGGCTTGCAGAGATGTGTTCACTGAAGATTGTGGTCCTGACCGCTTGAGCAAATTTAAAATTAGTTTTGTGGGCAACTTGTAACCATGGCCAAGCAACAGTCTTTCCTAAAGTTGTAGGATTGCAAAAAAATTATCAGATGCCTTCACTCTCAACTGCATTTCAACTGACTTGGTCATAGAATCAAAATTTTTGCCATGGTCTACAAGGACCTCTACAGTCTGGCCCTGGTCTCTCTCCCCTCACCCTCTCTGTCCTTTTCACCCATGATGCTCCAGTGTCTCAGAACAAGCCAAACCCTTCCCACCCTCAGGACCTGTGCACCTGCACATCTCTCTTTCAAGAATGCCAGTGCCTCACTTCATGTGGCTGGCAACTTCTCATTGCTAGATCTCAGCTCAGAGATCTTAGCATTAGAGAACCTTTTCTTGACCACCTGGGATTTAGAGGACTCAAGTCACCCCAAACCCAGGCGCTTTCTCTCCTGACACTGTGCACTCCTTGCTTTCTAAAGTTATTGTATTTGGGTCTCTGTCCACTCATCTCCCATCACTCGAGACCACTGCTTCCAGATTGTTAGCCAGGTGAGGGCAGGGCCTTTCCTGTCTTTTTTTTTTTTTTTTTTTTTTTTGAGACGGAGTCTTGCTCTGTCGCCCAGGCTGGAGTGCAGTGACGCGATCTCGGCTCACTGCAAGCTCTGCCTCCCGGGTTCACGCCATTCTCCTGCCTCAGCCTCTCTGAGTAGCTGGGACTACAGGCGCCCGCCACCACGCCCGGCTAATTTTTTGTATTTTTGGTAGAGACGGGGTTTCACCGTGGTCTCGATCTCCTGACCTCATGATCCGCCCGCCTCGGCCTCCCAAAGTGCTGGGATTACAAGCGTGAGCCACCGCGCCCGGCCTTTCCTGTCTTATTAATGCATCCCCAGCACCAAGAAACAGCCACGCAGAAAGTTCTCAATATTTACCATGTCACAGTTCAATTAGAGAATTAACGTATGAATACGTAACTGGGTCACAGCTTCTTAACCTGAGAAATTAAGGTCTCCATATAACTCATCTCTGAGGTCTCTCGCAGTGCAAAGAGGGAAGAAGGTTATGCCTCATAGAACATCAAGAGAAACACACCGAGGTCCTGCCCTGCAGGGTCTGCCTGCCAGGTGGAGAGGGCGGCAGTAGGGGGAGGAACAAAGAGCAGTGGGAATGGGGGCGAGGGGGTTTGTGTAGCCTGCAGGGTGTGAGAGGGTGCTGGGGAGAGCTTCAGGCCAGGACCATCATTCCTTCTAGTTGGTCTTAAAAAATGTGTTGAACTTGTCTAGGTGCGGTGGTTCATGCCCGTAATCCCAGCACTTTGGGAGGTCGAGACAGGTGGATCACCTGAGGTCGGGAGTTTAAGACCAGCCTGACCAACTTGGAGAAACCCCGTCTCTGTTAAAAATACAAATTAGCCAGGTGTGGTGGTGCATGCCTCTAATCCCAACTACTTGGGAGGCTGAGGCAGGGGAATCACTTGAACCCAGGAGGCGGAGGTTGTGGTGAGCCGAGATCATGCCATTGCACTTCAGCCTGGGCAACAGGAGCAAAACTCCCTCTAAAAAAAATGTGTTGAACTTGACTGGGTGAATGATGAAGCCAGGCTGCTCGGGGGAAAGGCGGGACGTGGAGATGGGACTTAGAAGTTTCCTGCCGCCTGAAGAGAGGAAACAGACTGGGAGCAGTGGGAGCAGGAGTGGGTGAAGGGTCTGCAAAAGAAGCGAGAACCATGTGTCGGTCTGAACTCATAAAGCTCCCTTTCACTGCTGAGAAGATGCATCCGGAAGGCCTGGATTCTGCAGGCAATTCAGAGCCACAGAGGCTTTTATTAGAGGGGGACTTGCATTCTGGGGAAGGATGGTCGGTATTGTGTGAAGGATGGTGTGAATGGGGTGAGCCCAGTGGCTGGGGACCCCCTGTGAATAGCCCACAGAAATGATAAAGGCCTCAAATTTGCAGAGGCAGTAGGAATAGAGAGGGAGACAAGCTTCAAAAAATTAATAGAGAAACTTGACAAAATATGGTTATTTAATACACCTTTCACTCAATTCATTCTAAAATCCAAACTCAGTCTCTGAGATCAAACACCGTCAATGTGCCTGGCACAGCGCCTGGCTCCTGGGTCGGCACAGGTTGGTTGGACCTGAGCACGAATCAGTCCAAATGTGAACCTTTGGTTTGCTTCTTTTCAGAGCCAGAGAAAGCTGGCAAAGGACAATTGGAACCAAAAACAGCATATGTTCGAAGGAAGATATTAAATTGGCTCAGATATCTCATTTCTTGGCTAAATGAACTTTTACAGGCAAAAATCCTTGAATTTATGTAGAATTGCTTCTTGCCTGAGAAAGGTACATTTCTAACACCTTGAACCACAGAAAAGAGGAGGTGGCTGGACCCCTAACCACACTCAAGCTTGATCTAATGCCAGACAGAACAGGTTGGCCTCACCTTCAATCTTAGCTCTGTCTGACACTTATAGAGTCATCAAATGCCTTGGCTGTCTCGCCGTCTGGTGCTGTTAGGGATTATCTAAACAGGGAGACTCTCAGGAGCAGGAGGGGAGCTGAAACACATCTCCCGCGCGTGCAGAATGTGCTGGGACAGCCCCAGGCAGGTGGGCGTTTCTCTTGCTGGAGGTGAGAATCCGAGAAATGAAGAGATTAGGCAGTCATCTCAGGATTGCAAATCTAGTGTGTAGTAGGAACGAGCTGGGGCTGGGAGTGGAGAACTGGACAGGCCCGAGTTATTACACACACAGTTCCTAAAACCCTGCCGGACGTGTTCAGTATGAAAGGGGGCTTGGCTCGCTCCAGCCCCTCAGTGGGTCTCCCTCCCAATGGTCAGCATTTCCTCTTGGAAAGTTTGCTCTTGTACTACTTCATCAAAGGAACTTTAATAAAGCTATGATGATGGGGCATCTTACTAATTTTCATCTTGACAGATTTCTTATGGAGTTTATTTAGTGACCCAGCTTAGAAAGGTATTCTGGGAGCCGGTGCCAATTCAAGGGGCAGGGGCAGGTGCTTGTGTGTGTGTGTGTGTGTGTGCGTGTGAACACACAAGAGCATGCTGGGCGAGGTGGGGGGCTGTTGGTGAGAGTTTGTCACTGTGTCTCCTGGCCATTTTCACATTATACAAGCATAGACAACATTAAGACTGGGCCTGTGTGCTTCGTTGTGACTGTTCCCAGGGTCCCAGCCACCTGTGCTTTGCTCAACCCCTTGGAAGCCTGGGGGGATCAATAACTGGGTACTTGGGCCCTATCCTCAGAAAAGGCACACAGCCTGGCATAGAGAGAGCCCCCTGTCAGGTTCTGCACCCTCCCTAAAGGTGAGCAGCAATGCCTTAGGGTAGAGAGGCGACCAGAAGCCTCAATAGAAACAAACCATGTTTGTTAATGATGATGGGGTCGCAGGAAAACATTTCTGGCTTTAAAATAATGATGAAAATTTTAAGTGGATTTCCTTTGATAAAAAGGGTACTGGATTCAGAGTCAGAAGGCCCAAGTGTTGGTATGTCCTATGAAGGGGAAATTATCGTGGGCTCCCAAAATCACTAAAGAAAACTCAAGCTGGAAACTGCTTAGGGCCAACCTGCCTCCCATTCTATTCACAGTCACTCTTCCTGCCTCCCATTCTACTCAAAGTCACTCCTCTGCTCACTGAGATCAAGGCACATCTGATCTGCCTCCTTTGGAGAAGCTCATCAGAGACTCAAAAGAATGTAACCATTTGTGTCTCACCTGTCTATGACCTGGAAGCTCCCTCCCTGCTTCCAGTCTTCCTGCCTTTGCTTCAAGTTGTCCCGCCTTCCAGATTGAACAATGTGCTTCTTACATGTTGACTGATGTCTCATGTGTCCCTAAATTTGTAAAACCAAGGTGTGCCCTGACCACCTTGGGCACATGTCGTCAGGACTTCCTGAGCCTGTCACGGGCGCGTCCTCAACCTTGGAAAATAAACTTTCTAAATTAACTGAGATCTGTCTCAGACTTTCTGGGTTCACAGTCCTAGAGAGTTGACTACTTGTCTCTTGATCTTTGTGTGCTGTGTGCCTCAGGTTCCTCTCTCCCATCTACTAGTCACTCAACAAACACTTCCTGGGCATCTTTTATCTGCCGGGCACTGTGCTGGGACCTAGGAAGAAACAGTTTTCGACAGGATAATATGGAAGGGGCGAAGAAGAGTCAAAGATAATTTCTATGTGTGGGCGGTTTACAATCTTACGGGGAGCTAATACGTGTACACAGATGGTAGTGACACACTGCCAGAAAAGATAAATCCATAAAAATGTTGTAAACAAAGTACAGTGGAGCCAAGAGGAAGAAACAATTACTTCAGGATGAGAGAACACATGTCGGGAAGGATCCACGGAGGAGACAGTATTTCAGCTGACCTGGGAGGAGGAGAATCTCAATCAGGGAAAAGGAATTTGTAGTGAAGGGAACCTGCTGTCGTGCAGGGGCTGAGGCCACAGAATGGGCAGCTTCCCTGGCAGAGAAATCCCAGTGGAAAGCCAAGGGCATCAGGGCACTGCAGGCCCAGCAAGGCACAGGGAGTTTGGAAAATGCTTCCTGGCAGTGGTGCAGGCTGGGTCTGTGCCTGCAAGGTGGCTGGTGACAGCTCTGCAGAGCACGGAGGCCTCCTGCTGGTCGCGGTGAGCTCGATGACTCAGTCAGTCATCCAGTCCTCCTGCTGCCCGAGGCGGTCAGTGCAGGCCGAGGGTGGCAGGGACGTCAGTGCTCCATGGGGGCAGCCCTTCTGAGGAGGGGTCAGGGACGGTCTCTGCTCCGGCACCTGGGTGTGCGTGGCTGCCACCTGAATGAGGCCTCCACAAACACGGAGTCTACTGTGTGCAGGGCCCGGCCCATGCCCCTACCTCAGTGATCCCCAGCCCCCACCCGCCCTTCACTAACATGTCATGAAGTTGCCTTCTTTTCCTGCCTGGCCCAAGGCAGTCACCATTTGGGCCATTCATCTGAACAGACAACATCCAGATGCGTCTCTTGGAGCTGGTTTGGAAAACTGGGCAGAGGAAGTCTGTGTTCTCCGTGCCTTTTCCGCATTGTCTTATTTCACACTAATGGCTACCTCTCTCCAGGGCTCCAGGAATCCAAGCCTGGAGAAGACCTCCTTGTCCTCCCCCTGCACCTGCTCAAGGCCAACCTGGCCAGAAAGCAGGAGGAGCGAGGGCTCCGGGAGCAGCGTGAGAGGTGAGCTCCCTGGCAGCTCTGAGCAAGGATACAGGGCGGCCAATGCATGGCCAATGGCAACCAGCACTTGCAAAGCCTCTGAAGGCATGAAGGACTTGCCATTCCAAATATGCTAGATTGGGATACTAATTATTTCCAGTGGAAAACATTGAAGAAATTGTAGTTTCAGAAAGTGTGAACTGACCTGTCTCCTCCTACACGTGGAATGCCATACAGCTTCCTCTGGGAGAGGTACCCTGTCCACACCAGGGCGAGAAAATAGCCCATACCAGAGGCTGGGCGTCGGGGCTGCAATGGACTTGAATAAACACGCTGGCTGAAGTAACCCTCACCTCCCATCAGTCGTCCATCCCCATATATGTCTCCTCGTGACTCTCCTGCTGCCCCTAGCCAGATCCCGTGTCCTGTCGTTTCTTCTTAAATGCATCATGTTTGCCTAAAAAGCATAAAAGCATCTTGCTTTGGCCACTTCTTTGGATCCGTTGTGAAGATCCCCACGTACATGGAAAGGCTACTTAGTGTCAATTTGGTTTCTAGATCCAGCCAAAGAGCCCACATCACAGCTAAGAGAGGATGGGGAGGGGGTCTCTGGCTCCCCTACACCTCTGAAGGCTGCCCTGAAACCCACTCCCCACTACATGGCAACCTGGAGAGCCCAGCCCTGTCCCTAAACAGACAGAAACTGGGGGAAAGCAGCACAATTCGTGTGTGTCGGAGAAATCCACATCTGGTGCAGAATGACACCAAATTGTTCCCATACCAGTTTCTCCAGGGTTCCTGCTGAACCCGTGCGATGCCAAGTCTTTAATGATGAGTGCCACCTTCCACGGGAACGCATACCCGGCTCATGCTTAGTCTATCAAATTGACTTTATTGAGTGTGATAAAGGAAGTGTAGGGACCAGGAAGCTGTATATGTTCTCTTCACTGACGGCAGCCTGGGACAGGTGAAAACACCCGAACGTAAGCCAGACAGACCTGAGCCCCAACACTGCAATGTCATAGAAATGCTACCTGTGCCACAAGAAGTTTGAGAGAACTCAACATTCTACATATAGATGTATATAATATATGTGGCACCTGCTGTGTGCCAGACACTTTGCCAAGTGCTGGGGATGTAACGACAGATTAAACACATCTCTCAGTCCAGTATGGGAACAAAGACAAGTAAAGGCAACTTTAATGCAGGTACACATCACAGCAGCAGAAACCTAGCAAATGAGCAAGAAAATGAAGATAATTCTAAGTGATAACCATAAAAATTAAAAAAAAAGGAAAAAAATGGAAGAAAATGAACCAGATGTTGACACACGGGTGATGAAAAGGAACAAACCCTGCAAAAGTATTGGGGAAGAATTTTTAAAGAGCAGGATTAATTAGCGAGTGCCAAAGTCCGGCAGTAATAAAAAGTTGGTTGTGCTTGTCCCAAAGAGAGACACCAGCACAGCAGAGACCTTGTACATAAAGGGAATGGTGGCAGTGGCAGGAGAAGACGCTCGACAGGGGGGAAGGAGTTTTTCACCGGAGCCCTGCAGGTAATGGTAAAGACCTTGTGTTTTATTTGAAGTGCATTGACCCCGTGGAGGGTTTGAGTTCGGCATGGATGGAGCTAGTGGGAGTGGTCATGAGGCACATTGGAGCTGAGGTTGGGAAAGACTTGCTGAAATTAGCACCATATTGGATGAGCTCTCATCTTAGAGCCTTCAAGGGCTGTGGTGAAGGAGAGCCCACACAGGTGAGAGGCTGGACCAGACGCCTTCCAACGCCTCCGGCAGGCACCGTCACATAGTGGTGATGCCAGCAGCCCTCCTAAATCTCACTGCTGGGATTAAAATGTTTGTTTCACCATTTCTTGAGCTTTGCAGCCTTGGGCAATTTGCTCAGCCTCAGCTTCACTGTGTAATAGAATGGAGGTTTAGAGCTGCATGTATGAAATAGGATGTTAGAAATATTTAACATTATAAGAAATGGAAGTTGTTCAGTGCAGTGTCTGGCTCCCACTGTGGTTTAAGGAATGGCAGTAGGAGTTTGCTTTAGTCTGTTTTCACACTGCGATAAAGGACTGCCTGAGACTGGGTAATTATAAAAGAAAGAGATTTAATTGAGTCACAGTTCTGCATGGCTGGGGCCGTCTCAGGAAACTTATAATTATGGTGGAAGGTCAAGGAGAAGCAAGCATCTTCTTCACAAGGCGGCAGGAAAGAGAGAAGTGAAGGAGGAACTTCTAAACACTTACAAAACCACCAGATCTCGTGAGAACTCACTATCAGGAGACCAGCATGGAGCACACTGCCCCCGTGATCCAATCACCTTCCTTCCTCTACATGTGGGGATTGCAATTCGAGATGAGATTTGGGTGGGGACACAGAGCCAAACCATATCAGAGTTTGTGAGCCTGAGGTTGCTCCCAGCTCACCTACCTGCCCCAGCTGCAGGCAACTATAGTTCTGGAAGGGAACCAGTAGCCTTGTTAAATTATAGAATACCAACCCAAAAGATAACATAATGTATAACTCTATTTATATGATACTAGGAAAATGCCATATAATAGGGACGGAAAGCAGATAATGGTTGTTTGAGACTGGCTGTGGGGGAAGGGTTGGTTGTGATCTGAGAGACCAAAATAGACACCCCCACATCACTAAGACAGACCTAAGATTAAGAAAACAAAGTTACCTAAGGGTAGAGGGTTAGGGGACTGGCTGGAATGGCAAGTTTCTAAATTCATAGGGCTGTAAGAAAAACCACACCCTTGCTAAGCTCCCTAACACACAGGAGCCATCAGATTGATTTACAACCCAGATCATGGCAACTCTGATTGGACAGAGGACTGACCTTATAAACATTCTTTTCTGATGAGCAGTTGCAGACCTTAAGCCAGTTCCAGCAGCTTATAGAAGCTACCCACAAGGATCTTTGTGTCCTATAGTTCACCTTTATGTCACCTTTGATCTAAAAACCCTCACTTTAATGCTAAAACACTGTCCCAAAGTGAACATAGCTGCGTGTTACATACGTGTTCACCCACTGAACATGTGCTTGGCTCCCCTCATAAGTATGCATAAGTTTCCCCCAAGACCTGCTGAACATGTATGACTCTACTGTGTAATACAGACTTGGGAGACGTAAAACCCAACCTGCCTTCCCTCTTAGAAGAGAGAACACTTTCTGCACGCTGGAGAATTTCTCTTCCTGGCTTGTAAACCCATATAAATAATCCCTCCTTTCTACAATTTAGCCATCCTGGGGTCTACAAAGGAAAGCAGGAGGGAATTTTTCAGGTGTTGGAAATCTTCTCTGTCTCGATTTTGGTAATGGTTGAATAACAGCATGTGTTTGTCAAGACCCATAGAAATTTTTACCAAAGAGAGAAAATTTTACTTTATGGAAATAAGAAAGTGAATGAGCAAAAGACTGTCTGAACTTTGTGAAAACATGTGTATCCTAATGACCTAAAGGACACTTCCTTCATTTAGAGAAGGACTTTACTATTGCACTGCTTCACCATTTTGGGGGCAAGTCAGTGGATGTCTGTCTCCCTTCACAGTTCACTCATATATAAAGTGGTGATGTTGACAGTACCCACCTCACAGGGTTGTAGTAAGAGTGAAGTAAGTTAGTCAATGTCAAATGCTTCGGATATTGTGCAAATACAATAGGTATTAGGTATTAAAAGATAACATGTCGATGGGAAAGCAAAACCATATATATTTGTTCTTACATGATATGAATGTTTAAGGAAAAATAGATGCTAAGAAACATCAAAGCAATACATCGAATTACCAAGTAAATATAAAAATATGTTGTATCAATATTTTAAAAAATGAATTGCAGCCGGGCGCGGTGGCTCACGCTTGTAATCCCAGCACTTTGGGAGGCCGAGGCGGGCGGATCACGAGGTCAGGAGATCGAGACCATGGTGAAACCCCGTCTCTACTAAAAATACAAAAAAATTAGCCGGGCGTGGTGGCGGGCGCCTGTAGTCCCAGCTACTCGGAGAGGCTGAGGCAGGAGAATGGCGGGAACCCGGGAGGCAGAGCTTGCAGTGAGCCGAGATTGCGCCACTGCACTCCAGCCTGGGTGACAGAGCGAGACTCCGTCTCAAAAAAAAAAAAAAAAAAAAAAATGAATTGCATTTTGTATACATTTAGTCAACAATTTTGTGACTTTTAATGTTTTAAATTATCTTTACTTCAGAATAATTAGTGCAAAAAACTTCAAAAATTTTGAGCGTACAAGTTAATGAGTTTTACAATGTAGACAGTCGTGTAATCACCACCACCTTTGTAATATAGAATACTTCCTTTACCCCAAACTTCCCCTCACAGCATTTTGTTCTATCCCTGTCTCCCAGCACCAGCCTCTGCCAAACGGTCTTTCCATTAGTAGTTTTGCATTTTCTAGAAGTGCGTAAAGAAATGAATCAGTAAGTATGCAGTCTCTTGCGTCTTTTCTACCCCCTTACATACCTCGTAAAATGGTTAAAATTTTTTTTAAAAAGAAGATACAAAGTGTTAGAGATAATGTAAAGCAACAGAAAATCATATGCATTGCTTGTGGAAACGCAAATCAGTATAGTCTTACTGAAAATAATTTGGCATTTAAAAAAATAAACATGTACCTTATGATACGCTGAGTCGCTCCTATGAATTTGCCCAAGAAAATGGAAACATATGGCCACAGAAGAACTTACACTAAATGCAAAATAAATAAATAAATAATAAAGCATTTTAGAACTAAATATGAGAGAATATATTCATGAGCTTGGGGTACTCACACTAATCAAAAATTGATCATGGCCCAATTGCCCGTCACCTGGCAAGCGTCATATGGTTTGTGCTATATCCATGCAATGGAACGTCACTCAACAATCTCATATAGGCCATCTGCATGATCTAATTATCATACAGATCACCTATGAAAAAATATAAAGCAAATGTCTTATTTTCTGGTTTAAAACGTACCAGTTGAGATTAGGAACTAGAAAAGATGCCTATCACTACTTCTGTTTAACATTGTACCAGCCTCTTCCCCACTGCCAAAGAAGCAAGTGAAAAACCAAAATGTATGAGGATTGAAAAGGAAGAAATCGAGTTGTCATTGCTGTTAGGAAACATGATCGTAAACACAGGAAATCCAAAAGAATCTTTGGAAAAACTTTAATTTTAGTGTTAACTTAGCAAAAAATGTGGATATAAAGTCTGCTTACAGAAGTAAGGTTTGGTCTTTTCACATAGTCCCAAATTTCTTGGAGGCTTTGTTCATTTCTTTTTATTCTTTTTTCTCTAAACTTCCCTTCTTGCTTCATTTCATTCATTTCATCTTCCATCAGCGATACCCTTTCTTCCAGTTGATCGCATCTGCTACTGAGGCTTCTGCAATCTTCATGTAGTTCTCGAAACTTGGCTTTCAGCTCCATCAGCTCCTTTAAGCCCTTCTCTCCATTGGTTATTCTAGTTATCCATTCTTCTAATTTTTTTTCAAAGTTTTTAACTTCTTTGCTATTGTTTTGAATTTCCTCCCGTAGCTCAGAGTAGTTTGATCATCTGAAGCCTTCTTCTCTCAACTCATCAAAGTCATCCTCCATCCAGCTTTGTTCCATTGCTGGTGAGGAACTGCGTTCCTTTGGAGGAGGAGAGGTGCTCTGCTTTTTAGAGTTTCCAGTTTTTCTGCTCTGTTTTTTCCCCATCTTTGTGGTTTTATCTACTTTTGGTCTTTGATGATGGTGCTGTACAGATGGGTTTTTGGTGTGGATGTCCTTTCTGTTTGTTAGTTTTCCTTCTACCAGACAGGACCCTCAGCTGCAGGTCTGTTGGAGTTTACTAGAGGTCCACTCCAGACCCTGTTTGCCTGGGTGTCAGCAGCAGTGGCTGCAGAACAGCGGATTTTCATGAGACCACAAATTCAGCTGTCTGATAGTTCCTCTGGAAGTTTTGTCTCAGAGGAGTACCCGGTTGAATGAGGTGTCAGTCTGTCCCTACTGGGGGGGTGCCTCCCAGTTAGGCTGCTCAGGGGTGAGGGACCCACTTTAGGAGGCAGTCTGTCCGTTCTCGGATCTCCAGCTGCGTGCTGGGAGAACCACTACTCTCTTCAAAGCTGTCAGTCAGACAGGGACATTTAAGTCTGCAGAGGTTCCTGCTGACTTTTTGTTTGTCTGTGCCCTGCCCCCAGAGGTGGAGCCTACAGAGGCAGGCAGGCCTCCTTGAGCTGTGGTGGGCTCCACCCAGTTCGAGCTTCCTGGCTGCTTTGTTTACCTAAGCAAGCCTGGGCAATGGCGGGCGCCCCTCCCCCAGCCTCGCTGCCGCCTTGCAGCTTGATCTCAGACTGCTGTGCTAGCAATCAGCGAGACTCTGTGGGCATAGGACCCTCCGAGCCAGGTGAGGGACACAATCTCCTAGTGTGCCATTTTCCAGGCCCGTTGGAAAAGCGCAGTATTAGGGTGGGACTGACCCGATATTCCAGGTGCCGTCTGTTACCCCTTTCTTTGACTAGGAAAGGGAACTCCCTGACCCCTTGCGCTTCCCGAGTGAGGCAATGCCTCGCCCTGCTTCGGCTCGCGCACAGTGTGCTTCACCGACTGTCCTGCACCCACTGTTTGGCACTCCCTAGTGAGATGAAACCGGTACCTCAAACAGAGATGCAGAAATCACCCGTCTTCTGTGTCGCTCAGGCTGGGAGCTGGAGACCAGAGCTGTTCCTATTCGGCCATCTTGGCTCCACCTTTGTTGTTGTTTTAAATAAAACCCACAGTTCCTGTGATCGTGGTTCCATTCCCATCCCTCACTTTTGGACAAATCTTTAATTTTCCTTGCCCTTATTTCCCCTGTCCTGTTCTATTCAGTGTCTACCTCCAGTCCAGTTTGGTTTTGTCTTGGAGCAGGTTACTCAGCTGCTTCTTTCTGTGAGCTCATAGGACTCAACTGCTCCTGACATCTTCCTGCAGGATCCTTGGAATAACCCACACATTGGAGCAGGTGGACTCCACCGAGCACTCCTAGCTTCAGTTACTGTTCTCGAAAGGCCAACAATGGCTTTGGGTAGGCACCGGCTGGCCCTCTTGGGATCTAGTTGTCTCTGTTGTACTAAAGACCACATGATCCCCTCTACTTCCTCTCATACAGACGCTGGTTTTGCATAGATCATTTAGCTGTCAGAAGTCAGTCCCACCTGCTCATACTTCGGAATCCTTGGGAGATAATTGCTTTTGATTTCTTGTAGATGTCCATAGCTTGGTTTTTGTTTTTGTATCCTACCTGTGTCTAAGTTATTTTTTCTTTTTTCTTTTTTTTTCTTTTTTTTTTTTTTTTTTTTGATGGAGTTTTGCTCTGTTGCCCAGGTTGGAGTGCAATGGCGTGATCTTGGCTCACTGCCACCTCCGCCTCCTGGGTTCAAGCAATTCTCCCATCTCAGCCTCCTGAGTAGCTGGGATTACAGGCATGTGCCACCATGCCTGGCTAATTTTTGTATTTTAGTAGAGACAGGATTTCTTCATGTTGGTCAGGCTGGTCTTGAACTCCTGACCTCAGGTGATCCACCCACCTCGGCCTCCCAAAGTGCTGGGATTACAGGCATGAGCCACTGCACCCGGCCACCTGTGTCTGTTTTTCTAGGGCGTCTCTGTGAGGTTCAGATTTTCACTATAGCAATCATCTTCTTCTCAGAATTCTCCCAGCGGCATCTAATTTTCACTTTTCAGAGTCCTATAATTCAACTGATGCTCGCTGTGAGATCCACCAGGAGAAGTGACATTGGATGCTTTCAGTCTGATACACATCCTTCACTCGCGGATGATTCTAAACAATCTCTGTCCCCTCAAGAGATGTGGCAGTGGCACTTGGTTTGATTATCCACTGACATCCTGACTTGAATGATGGTGCTTTGTTAACAAAATCCATCTTAGTGAAGGAACAAACACATTAACCTACAAAATGTGGGCATGGCTAGCTGTCAACAGAGAAGATGTTAACACCAGAGAATTCCAGGGTGTATTTCCCTCCTGAGCAGGGGAATTGGGTACCCCAAATTGTATCAGTTTCACAGGGTAAAGGAAAGGTCCCTGATGGACACATCATCCTATTTGTCCTCTGGGAGGCCAGTGATGACTGGCCAAGCAGCAGGAGGTACCAATCACCCCAGGACCTGTGCCTGCATCTGTGCTGACCCCGGGATGAAGTCTGTGCCAGGATTCATCCTCATGCTGACCCCTGGTAAGGATGCTTGAGGCTGACCGGGCTGGAAACCAGCGTGGGATGGCATCCCATCCAGACCTTGCCTCTTGCAAGGCTGTCTTTCGCTTAGCAGACTGAGGCCATGATGTCCTCTGAGTCTCTGGCTCTCCCCGGCCTCCCTTTCAGGGAGATCTTCCTAGAGTCTATCCTTAAGCTTTCTATGGGCAGAGGACACTCTTCCCATCCTGGTCTACATCTCTGAGCAAGGGCAGACCCTCCCCACACACCCTGAGAGTACCACAATTTAGCCTTGCACCTCTCCCATTGCTCAGACTCCGTCACACAGAGCTGTCCCTGGGACAAGAACACACCTTTCCAGAGATCAGGTCAGCCTGGTTAGTCCAGGTGGCCAGGGATCCCGGAATAGAGTTGAGTGGTCGATGGTGGTCACCTTTGTGGGGAGGAGGTCCAGGTCTTCAGATCCTGTGAACCAGACGCGAGCAGGTTCTGAGGCAGGGCAGCCCCCGGTGCTGGGTGGTATCATCTGGCCTCACAGTGACCTGCCAAAGGCTCAGGGAGCCAGGGTTCCTGGCAAAAGCCAGCGAGGAGTCTGGGTGTTCTGGGAGGGGCTGGTCTGTCCGTAAGTTGGCCCCAGCTTTGATGTGGAGCTGCACGTTCACCTGGAGGCAAGGTCCTAAAGGCAGAGAGGCTGCTGCGCCCCTCCTTGCTCTTTCCAGGCCAGGCAAGGCCTGCGGGAAAGGCCTCACACTGGGACAGGCTGGAGAGGCCACTGTGGTTGGGGAAGGTTCCAGGGGGGCAGGCATGGAGGGAGCACAGGAACTGGAGGAGCCCGCAGGGCACAGGTGCCTACTGCTGCCAGAGAGTTGGGGGAGTCCAGGTAGAGTCCGGCGTCCTGGGGAGTCACAGCAAGGTCCTGCCGTGCCCATGGCCTGCTGCGTGGCTCTCCACGGTATCCTGGTCTCTCTGAGTTCCCTTCCCCTTGGACAAGGCCATGGTGACAGCTCCATAGAAGCCTCCTGAGTGTGGGAACCTGAGACAGGGCTGGGCCTCGGTGCTTCAAGGTGGGTCCTGGATCCCCAGACTGGCTGAGCGGGAGCCTCGATCTGGAGGGAGTGGCCCTTGCCAAACCCAAGGAGGTAGAGGTCTGGAGAAGCCTCACCTTGACAGGGGCTGAGGCTCTGAAGGTGGGGGGGACTCTGAACCCCCTTGGGCCACCTGCCATTAAGAAATGGCAGGCACTTAAGCCAGTGTGCATGCTACATCTGGCTGTGTCAGCCCATCCCGGATCAGGCCCTGTCTGGGAACGCCCCACCCCTGTCTGTTGCAACGAGGTGAAGATCAGCACCTTGCCAGCATCCCCTGGCAGCCCTTTCTGTCTGTACTATAAATTCTGTCTCACTTTTTCTTTTACCCAACACCATCTACATGGCTGTCCGCGCACAGGACTTTGATTTCTGTGGTGTACTCTGATGTGCATTGACTGTATTTTATCTATCCATGACTGCACTGCCGGCTCCTGCAGCCATCAGAACCAACCTTTAATTAACATCACTGTATATACGGCTTATAGATGCAAAGGAGTTACTGAAGTTAGTCTTAAGACAGAATCCAAATGATGGGGTTTTATGCACTAGAAATGGCCCTTGAGGGGAAGGATGAGATTACCATTCCTGGGGAACTGTGGGGCTGCAGTGGTGGAAAGGGGAGTTACTGGTAATTCCTTCCCTCATTCTCACCCAGCATGCATAAAATACCGCTTCCTTTCCTAGCACACGTGCATTCCAATTCCTCCATTCTAATTTGACATGTTTTTATCCAGGCACACATCTCCTCTGACAGGCAGGTGTCATTTGCTGGATTCTCTTTCTCCCTTTTCTCTAAAACCTTCACTCATTTGCCAGTCTTGGCAGACAGCTGGCATAATTTTTGTAGGTCCAGAATTTTATAATAGACTGGAATTATTTTGGGTTCTGGATGCCCCCGGCTTTTTAAAATGTCTTAAGAAATGTCCCCGAGATATGGAAATGAAAACATGAAAAAGTTTAATTTCCTGCCTGAAATGGAGATGAAGAAGAGAAAATGTCAGAACAAACACAAATTAATTAATAGTAATATAAATTATCCTTTTTCTTTAGTGAAAGAGGAATCATGCGTGGCAGATGTATGAGAGAAAATGCCTGCCTGGCTCTTAGATTTACAGAAATCTGAATTTGCATCCTGACATTGTGTGACCTTGAATAAGTTATTAAGTGCCTCTAGGCCTTCGTTTTTTAAATATATAAAATAGGGATGACTTTCTGCACTCATAGGACTTGTGTGAGGATTAAACAAGTTACGATATCAGAGGATACCTCATGTGGGTTCAGGCACTGATTAGTATCTGAGCTTTGTTCATCATCTTTAAGCTACAGATTGGATGGAGGAAGGTCAGCGTGAACCTCCCTGAGGGCTCCTGCAGTTCATGTGCAGGGCTCACCTGTAGAGGGGGACAAAGTCATTCTTAGCACCCACACTGAGGATGGGTTTCTCTGAGGCCCCCGGCTGACTGTGGACGCAAACACCCCCTGCTTCCCTCTCTCGCCAGGAGCTCCTGACCCTGTGAGCTCCAGGCAGCTCTTTACTGAACAGATCTTGATACTCAGGGGAACATTTCCTGAAGCAATTGCACAATTACATTTTATGCTTGGAAATTCCACTTAGGCTGTGCTCCTAGCAAAGGAGTCTGGACCCTGCCTCTGCCCAGGGGCCCTCCAGGTGCCGCCTGTTATCCTGCCTCTCTGGAGGGGATGCTGTGCTCATCCCAGGCATTCATGGAGGCCCCTGGAATCCTCTTCCAGATCAAATTAGCTAAGAGCTACAGCTGGTGCCGGAGCAGACTGGGAACCACCTGGTGGCTAAGACCATTTTCTCCAGCTTCTGTGATGGTGTGACTAAGTGTGGCCCGAGCGGAGAGAGGGGAATTAATAATTGGTTCCAAGGTAAATTAATAGAGGAGATGTAATGAGGAATGTTGACTTTGTGTGATATTGCTTGGTGCTCTTGTGCAATGACTGGATCTGCAAAGTCCGTGAGTCAGCTCGTTCTTTGGGAAACGAACCGATACAAATTGAGAGCTAATGAGAGCAGCCGTGTTCCTCTGATGCCAAGGTTCAGATCCTGGAGCCAGCTGGGAGAGAGGCCATGAGAAATGGAGGAGGGTCTGCATCAGAAATGGCATGAGGGGCCCTGCAAACTGACCCCATTCCTTCTGGAATCCCTTCTCCTCCGGCTGGTGAGTGTGTACTTCTTTCTCCCACAGGCTCCTGTTTGCCCAAGCAGTGCTGGCTCTGCTATCCACCCAAGGCAGCCGCACCTGTGAGCCTCCGGTGAGCCGGTCCACACCCTGCAGGCACAAGAGGGGTGCAGATGGGCTGAGTATTGGGGGGATAAAGACAGGAGGGAACTGAGAGAAAGGCGGGGTTGGACCGTGAGCCGGCTGGGCGGAGGCATTTATTGGGCACCACTGGGGCCTACACAGTCCGGGGTGCTACCTGAAGTGTGGAGCAGGGTGAGGACAAGGAAATGGAGAAAAGAAAAATCCCTGCTGTTGGGTAGCTTAAGACTTGTGCTGGAAAATCAGTGGATCTGAGTGAGGCACGGAGGCTGAGTGTGAGTCCAGGAATGCAGCAGCTGATGCTCCAGGCCTCGCCGTGCTGGGCCCAGGGCCGGCTGACTGCACTGTACACCCAGACAGGGCAGCTCAGGGTGGAGTAGTGTCCCCTACCCTTACTGCTCCTGGTAACCTTATGAGTCACCAATCTTCTATCTGATGCTAAATATCATTTTAATAGGTTTTGATATTTTAAATATAAACCATAGATGCACTCAGAACAGATGATTCTTATTTTATCACGTGGCTTTCTGAACTGCTGTGCGTGTCGCCCTATGCAGGTAGATCTGGGTGAAAGCAAGGGTGCAAAGGGGCTTCTGCCCTTGCAAGCTTTGGCAACTCAGCAGAGAGATGCTGGTTCTTCCTCCCACCTCTGCTCCCTGTCAGTGCTGATCCTCAGTAATGGGCAGTGTGGTCCTCGCTTTTTCACCCGTGATCTGTCACTGACAGCAGCGAATCAGGCAAGGGCTATGCAGAGCCCACACAGGGAGCATGGCAGAGCAGCGGTTCTGAGGCTGCAGGATGGAGCCAACGCGTCTCGCATCTCAGTGAGTCAAGAGCCAGGCGTCTGGGCTCCTTTCCACCTTTGTACCATCAAGCAGTGTGGCCTCTTACAACCCTCAGTGCCCGTATGCTTGGTGCCTTCTGATTGCCACAAAGGGTCAGGAGTGGGGGCTGGACCACGATGAGAAAGTCCCTTCAAGTTGTGGCCATTTGTGGTTAAACTGTGTGACTTACAGCACGGAGATTCTGAGTTGCTTTGATAGGAGCTAGAGTGTCAAGGTTAAAAACAGTGAGTACAATATTGAGATAAGTAGATTCTAGGTTCACCCTTGGAGACGGGCACAGTTTGTGGGTGTGGAGGAATCTGAGATCGAAGATGATCAGAAGGGAATAATTCAAGAGGAAAAGCTCAGAGGGTGGGTAGGTGTGGGGACAGGAGAGGCAGGACCAGCCCCGAAGAATACAAGTAAATGTGACCCGTCCTCTTCCGGAGCTGCTGAACACCCCGAGACACTGAGAGGAGAGGGGTGAGGTCACCTCCCCTTCCCAGGCCTGTGTGTGGGTCTGTCTCTCTCTCTCTGTCACACACACACACACACACACACACAAGCACACACAGCATGAGGTATGCATATGGTTTCAGCTGACATCTTAAAGCATGTGAGTGCTTCATCTGCACTGAGATCTCTCCCGCCACCTTCCTGGGAGAGGAGGAAAGCGGTGCTTTAACACAGCTGAGCATTAGGAGGCGCCAGAGGAGCTGATATCGGACTTGTTTAGAGGAAGATTTAGAAACCATTTTTGCTTAGAAAGGAAAAGCCGGAAGCATAAACACATCAAAAGACCTCTGCAGCTGTGCTCCCTGCTAACGAGGGGCTGGCCCTGGCGGAGTCCTCTGGTGGCTATTGGAGATTTCCACCCAGCACAAGAAGGTGCTGCCTCACCTCCCTTAGGAAGCCTGGCTTAACAGGCCGTGCTTCTGCTCCACAGCCAGGAACCAAGGCTAGCCCAGGCTCATACAGATTTTTTCCTGTTTTCTTCTCGAAGTTTTATCATTTTTGATTTTACATTTATTTCTATGATCTACTGTGAATCAAGTTTTGTATATGGTGTGATAAAGTTCATTTAATAACCAACTGTCTCAGCAATTTTTTTGTTAAAAAAATACTCTTTTTTTTTTCTGCTGAAATGCGTTTGTACTTTTGTGGAAAATTAATTGTCTATATATGCATGGGTCTATTTCTGGCCTCCCTAGTTTCTTCCCATGGATCTATTTATTATCTGCATTTATGACAAGATCACACTGGTTTGAGTATTGCAGTTTTATAGTAAGTTTTGAATCAGATGTTAGGCCTTTAACTTTGTCCGTTGTACTTTCTGATAAAGTTTAAAATAATGTTATTATGCATATGTTAAGTAGTTTGATTTAGCCATTCCACAATGCATATACATTTATCAAAACATCTTCTTGTACACCACAAATATTTATAAATTTTGTCAATTGAAAAAATAAAAATGTAAAACAAATTATTTTAGGAATTTCTTAAACAATATTTCTGGGACTTGGAATTGCATCAAATACATAGATCAATGTGGGCAGATTTGGTGAGATTATTGGGCCTTATGACCTATGGACATGGTGTATTTTCTCTGTTACTTAGGCCTTTTATTTTCGCGCAGTGTTGCTTGATAGTCTTCAGTGTATAGGTGTTGCACGTCTTTGCCTGACTTGATGCTAAGTATTCCTACTTTTTATCTTATTCTTAAGAGTATTCTAAGCATTTCAAGTTCCAAATATTATTTGTTAGTATTACAGAATAAAGTTTATTTTTTGTCATGAATACGTGCTTTCAAATAGGCGTTATTTTCTAGAACAGTTTTAGATTTACCAAAAAATGGAGAGGGTAATATAGAGAGTCCCCTACCCCTGCACCCAGGTTCTCCTATTGTGAATATCTTACTTTAGCACAGACAGTTGTCACAACTGATGGGCCTATGCTGATGCAGTAACTCAAATCCACACTCCATTCCAGTTTCTTTCGTTTTCCCCTAACGCCCTCCCCCGTTTCAAGATCCCATGTGGAATCCTAGGTTACTTTCAGTCATCATATCTTCCTGGCCTCACTTGGCTATGAGTGGCTCAGGCTTCCATCGTCTTGGACAATCTTGACAGTTTTGAGGAGTCCCTCAACTGGGATTTGTCTGATGTTTTCCTTGTGGCTAGACAGGGGTTATGTATTTTTGGGAGGAAGGGGGATCACAGAGGTGAAACGTGCCATTCTCATCCCGCTGTATGAAGGTATGGACTCAATGCCAGTGTTCCCAACCTTGGTCGTGGGGCTGAGGCAGGGGTCACCAGCTTTCTCCACTGTAAAGCTGCTCCTTTCCCTGCCCTCCTATTGCACTCTTTGGAAGGAAGTTACTATGCACGGCCCATGCTTCAGGAGAGGGGTCATGCTACCCCTTCTTGAGGGCAGGGAATCTACAGGGATTTGAAATTCTTCTGCGTGGGACAGTAGTCTCATCTTCCCAAGTTACTCACTTATTCAATCATTTCTTTCTATCAGTATGGACTCTTGGATATGTACTTTATACTTTGGGCTATAATCCAATAATTGTTTATTTTGCTGCTTAATTGTGTTCTACTTTTGGCCATTGGGTATACATTCAGCTGGCTCCTGTGTTTCTTATCATCATCCATGTGGTTTTAAAAATGGGTTAGTTTTTCCCTTTTTTTTTTTTAATTTTAGCACGTTTTAACTTTCTGGGACAATAAGATGTTTCAGGCTTACCTTTTCTATTTCTCTCCCCAGTCTTAGAATCAACCATTTCTGCAGTAAGCCCTGATTTCTTTTGTGGAAGAATGACATAAAAACCAAGATCTGGGTGCTAGGTACAATTGACTTTTGTATAATGAATGTGTATCCTGCAAACTTGCATTCACTATTATGTGTGTGTGTGTTGTAGTTTTTATTATTTTTAAATTTAAATAAGCAGGTAATCTGTGAAAATAGGCAGTTTATTCATTTATTTCTACTCAATCTGATTGCCTTCTTCTTCATTTTTTTCTAATTTAGCTGTTTAGAACTCCCAAAACAATAATAATTTTAGAGATAAGAACCATACAGTCTCTCCTGTTACTAATTTTAGGGGAAAATATAGAATGTTTCACCATTAAGTATGATATTAATTATAGGTTTTTAATAGATTCCTATTTTCAGGTTGATAGCTGAGAGATTTTACTAGGAATAGATGTTGGATTTTGTCTGCATCAATTGAGATAATCATATGGTTTCTCTATTTTAGTTTGTTCATATGGTGAATTACAATGAATGATTGATTTTTGAATGTTTTCTGACACTAAACACCACCACTTTAAGTGGTAAATTCCCAGAAAACTCTCCACACTCCAGAAACCAGCCACATTTGGGGTCCCCAGGCCACCTGCACTTCTGACTAATTGGCTACG
Source organism: Hylobates moloch (assembly GCF_009828535.3). Classification (NCBI taxonomy): domain Eukaryota; kingdom Metazoa; phylum Chordata; class Mammalia; order Primates; family Hylobatidae; genus Hylobates; species Hylobates moloch. The sequence continues at coordinate 107,562,102 of NW_026652286.1, forward strand.
AGTATAGAGTACTTCCCAATCTTCCTCAAATTCAGTAGTTCAATAAATGACTCACAAAACCCATATAAACATTATCATTACAATTGGATTCTAAAGGACACAAATCAAGATCAGCCAAATCAAGAGATACAGGACAAAATCTGCAAGGATCTCAAGCATACAGCTTTCGTGTCTTCTCCCTGTGGGATCAAGCACGTCACTATCCAGGCACATCAACTGGAAGCTCTACTAAGCCTTGGTGTCCAAAGTTTTTATGGGGCTTTATTAGGTAGGCATGATTGAGTCATGGGTCAGGTGAGTAAACTTCATCTCTAGCCCCTTCACTCCCTGGAGGTCAGGCTGTCTTCAGGCCCCAACCCTCTAATTACATGGTTGTCTTTCTGGCAAAACCCCATCCTGAGTCGGTTCATCCTTAGCATAAACTCATATGTGATCCAAGGGGCTCGTGAATAACAAGGACACTCCTATTACTTGGGAAGTTACAAGGATCTAAAGTCTCCCATGAACCGGGGAAGAGGCCAGTTGAATGATTCATTATACAATATAACATCGAACCAACTTTAAGGCCAGTTGAATGATTCATTATACAGTATAACATCGAACCAACTTTAAGGCCAGTTGAATGATTCATTATACAATATAACATCGAACCAACTTTGCCTTCCTGAAATAAGCTCCTCTAGGTTATGTTGCATTTTTTAAAATGTATTGTTGGATTCATTTTTATAATTTTCCTTAGAAATTTTGCACCTGTGTTCATGTGGGATGATGACTTACAGTTTTATTTTCTTGTAATGTCTTAGTGTAGTTTTGGGATGAAGGTAATTCTTGCTTCAAAAAATCTATTGGGAAATAATGTATCCTTTTAATTTTTTTGCAGAGTTTGTGACAGATTGGCATAATTTCTTCTGTAAGTACTTTGTAGAATGCATCAGTGGAGCTATCTGGGCCTTCAGTTTTCTTTATGGGAAGGTTTTAAAGTAAAAATTCACTTTCTAATATAGAGATAGGTTTGTTCAAGTTTTATATGACTGTTCTTGCATTATCTTTGATAGTTTGTATCTTCAAGTAATTTTTCCATTTTATCCAAGCTCTCAAATGCACTGACATAAGGCTGTTCGTGATATTCCCTTATTACCCTCTCACTCTGTAATCTGCAGTGATGCGCCTTCTATCCTTTCTGGTCTTGGTAATTTATGACTCTCATCAGTCTGATGAATTTTTATAAATTTTTAGTGTCATCAGAGCTCTTGATTTTCTCTTCTATTGAAAGGTTTTCTACTTCATTTCCCCTTCTTTTGTCACATCGTTTCCTGTCTTCAAATCACTTTGGATTTAATGTTGGGTTTTCCTTTACATCCAGCTCAAATTATTTTCTAATTTCAATTTTTGTTTCTTTATTGGCATGAGTGGCTATTTAAATAATAGGTATATTATTTAGTTTTCAAACAACTGGACATTTTTAAGAGATACTTTTATTATTGATTTCGAATGTACTTTTATTGTGGTGGGGGAACATATTTTGTATGTACCTGATGTGGTTTGGATGTTCGTCCCCTCCAAATCTCATGTTGAAATGCGTCCCTCAGTGTTGGAGGTGGGGCCTGGAGGTCATGACTGTGTCCTGGAGACAAAGCCCTCATGCATAGCTGGGTGCCCTCCTCATGGTGAAGCGTGAGTTCTTGCTCTGTCTGCTCCTGGAAGAGCTGTTTGTTTAAAAGAACCTGGCACCTCCCCCCTCTGTCTCTTGGATTCTCTCTGGCCATGTGGTCTCTGCATACACAGGCTGCCCTTCACCTTTTCACTTTCCACTATGAATGGAAGCTTCCTGAGGGCCTCACCAGAAGCAAATGCTGGCACTGAGCTTTTTGTACAGCCTGCAGAACTGTGACTGTAACTTTTTCTTTATTAATTACCCAGCCTCAGGTTTTCCTTTACAGCAACACAAATGGACTAAGACAATTCCTCTAATTGTTTTAAATGTATTTGAGACTTTTTCTGGCCTATTACATGGTCTATGTTGAAGATATTCTGGGTTCAGTTGAAAAGAATGCTTACTGTGATGTTTTAGCTGTTAATATTCACTAAATGTCAATTAGGTCAAGTTACTTGATAGTATTTTTCAAATCTTCTATATCCTCAACAATTTTCTATTTGTTCTATTAATTATAGAGAGAAGGATATTTTTGAAATGTGATTAAGCTTGTGGATTTTTTTCTCCTAGTCATTCTAAGAGTTTTTGCTTCAGCTATTTCAAAACTCCGTTACTAGGCAGTTATAAAACCATTTAGGATGGTTGTGTGCTCCTCATGAACTGATGGTTTTTCTTATAACTAGCCGTATATTCTTGTTTCTCTGTGTGCCAGATACATTTTTATTGGGTGCCAAACATTGTTAATTTTACCTTGTTAGGTGGTTTGTGTGTGTCTGTGTCTGTGTGTCTGTGTGTATGTGTGTGTGTATACATATATATTGCTATACATATTATCTGGCTCTGTCCTGTAATTCTGTCATGTTACTGGAAATTGATTTGGTCACTTTGAATCATAGGTTGAACTGGAGCTCTATTTGGTGTAGGGGTAGTTATTTTTCACTGCAGAGATAATACCCTTCTATGTACTGTGGCTGATGTCTCATGTCCTGTGAGGTTTTCCAGCCTGGCTGGTGGAGGCAGACACTGCCCTTATTTCTGTGTGAATGCTGCTGGACACTGCTGCTGCCTCTAATCCTTTTGGGTATTTTCGTGACAATGGGTAACTTACTCACACCCATGCACTGATAAGCACCCAGTCATCCAGGTTTGTTTTTAATACTAAATGAGAAAAGCAAATCTGGGAGGAATTTCACGTGCTCTTCTCAAAGCCACATGTAAATTTCTACCTTTTTGGGGTCTCCAAGCCTTTGGTTCCCTTTCCCCAGTTAGACAGGTACTTGGCGACTGGGTGCGTATGTGAATGGGATGAGTCCTTCCTGCCACAGGTGATGGCACAGGAGGACAGAGTCCAATAGCACCTTGGGACTTGTTCTGGCTAAGGTGCCATATGTGACTCAGGCCACTGTACACCAAGTGGGTCCCAGGCAGGGATCCATCTCCCTGGAGGGAGGAGAAGGAGTCTCCTGGGACTTATTAATTCCAGTGTCTTATTAATTCTAGCTTTCTTGAAGATTCCCTTCTCTGTTAAAGCAATGTTATTTTCCTTGAATATAGACAGTTTTACTTATTACTTTCTAATACGTACGCCTTGTATTTTTCTTTCTTGCCTGAATGAACAGGTGAGGACTTTTAGCACAATGTTAAATAGAAAAGATGAGAGGGTACATTTTTTTTTCTTATTCCCAAACACAAGAGTAATTACAAATATATTGAATCAAATGAAAATGACGACACGTTTGAAAATCTGGGCTATGTAGTTAAAATAATGCTTCACAGAAACCTATACTTTTGGTTCACATGCTTATATTAGAAAAGAAGAAACACGTAATGTTAGCACTTCAAAGGTGCAAAAAGAAAAGCAAAATAAACCCAAAGTGAGTCAAAGAAAGAAAGAAAGGTCAGAGTGGAAATCCTTCTGATCTTCTAGATGTTCAACATGAACAGTGGTTGATTATTAGCAACTTCATGTTAATAAGCTTGGCAATTTAAGTGAAGTGGATGATCCTTGGCAGGACATAGAAGGATGTGCAGATGTGTTTGGGGGAGCCTCCAGCTCTTTCCGCAGGTGCAGCTTTTCTGTTCCTACAGTTGTGCTGCTTATGAGAGACTAGACTCTCCCCATCTTTTCTGTAAGCTTCCAGTGGGTTTCAGGGAGATAATACCCACAAGAAAAGTGTGGCCTTTCCCCACATCTCCACCCACAGTGGCTTCGCCCTCTCTCAGCAGTGCACGAACAGGCTGCAGCAGTAGATCAGCTGCTCACGACGAACGCTTCTCCCTGGTGCCCCACTGCCTCCAGCCTGAGTCCAGTCAGTACTCACCTGCAAAAGCTCGTCTCTAAATCCCGGGCAATGTGGCTGTCCTGTCACCTCAGCATTCCAAGGGGGTCAAGGAAAGTTGTGAACTTGCTGTTTATCTGAAATTTTTATTGCAAGTTTGGGAACAATGCTCTTTCCAACTCTCCAAGCAGAAATAGGAAAGCCTCTGCATGCTTCTGGAGTACTTTTTGGCATCATTGTTTGCTCCTAAATAGTCTTATTTGCTAAACTCTTTATATTTAGTGATCTTCTTCACACACACACACACACACACAACGCACGCACAAGTTAGCACAACTTAGCAGTCTAAGTAAACCACTTCCTGTAAAATGCTGGAAACTTATGAAATTGTTTCCATTTACACCTCATGTCCTTTGCACTGTTTCTCGTGATTTTTGTGCATGTTATAAATCCCAAATACATGGCTATTATTTTTCATTTAAACAGTTTATTATCTAATTTTTTTTTCCTGAGACAGAGTCTTGCTCTGTCACCCAGGCTGGAGTGCAGTGGCGTGATCTCGGCTTACCGTAACCTCTGCCCCCTGGGTTCAAGCAATTTTCCTGCTTCAGCCTTCTAAGTAGCTGGGATTACAGGCATGTGCCACCATGCCCGGCTAATTTTTGTATTTTTAATAGAGACGGGGTTTCACCATATTGGCCAGGCTGGCCTTGAACTTCTGACATTGTGATCTGCCTGCCTCAGCCTCCCAAAGTGCTGGGATTACAAGTGTTGAGCCATCACACCCGGCCTATTAGCTGAGTTTTTTAAATCAAAATTAAAAATAAGCCTTTAATATATACCTTCTTTTAAAAACAGTTCCAACGTATATTTTCCTTTATATAAATACAGTTAACATTTGGTATAATATCATTTAGTCCAAAGAACTTCAACAGGTATGCAGCAACATTTGTTCAGAATATTTTGTCTTAAAATGTTTCTATTCTATGTTCAGTTTTGAAGGCTATTTTTGCTAGATAGAGAATTTTAGGTTGACTTTTTTTCTTTTGGTACTTCAAATACGCTCTTGCATCATCTTCAGGCTTGCATTTTTTTTGTTGGTAACCTGCAAACATTCCAATATTTCTCCTTTATAGAATAAGTCTATTTCTTCCTTCTGACTTCTAAGGTTTTCCTTCTATCACAGTTTTGTAGCAACTTAATTAAAATACACCACGTGTTTTCCATTGGATATATATTGCTTGGGTTTTATCAACTATCTTGATATTGCCCCACATGGCACAGCCCTGCAAGCTCCAGCAGCCTCCATATTCCTGGATTCTAACCTCTGTCTCCTCACTTCAGTGAGACAACTGTGCCATGCTTGGTTTCCCTTTCCTTGGAAACCAGAACGGGAAAGGGACTCCAGAGGGGAGGGCATCGCTCAGGTGTTGCAGTCCTATGCTGGGTGTTGTCTGATTTGGGAGAAACTGTTACTTCATGTATCTGGCTCAGCTCTCTCAACGTGCATACATTGGGTCAAGTCTGGTACCAGTTACTCTGTTAGAGCCACAGCCAGGGGCTTGTCAATCACTCCTTAAGGATTCATTAGTTAGACATGCTAGCGCACACCTAGAAGGCTCTTCCCACTGTGTAACTATTGCCATGTGATATGTATCTAAAGCAAATGAGGTTTCTCTAGTATAAGGAAACTGGTTTTAAAATAAAAATGCAACCCTTGCCATGCCCTTGAGTTTCCCATTCTCTGTGCTGTTGGGGTTGCATCCGGTAACTAAATTTCTTGCAGGCACCAGCAGATGAGCCCCTCGCTGTCCCTCCACATGCCCCCTCTCCACTTGGGCCCATGTTTGCTCATCTGGACCCCTCTCCTGAGGAGAAACTGGCCTTTCCTCAGTTCTGATGAGAACATGTATCCCCAGCCAAGCCCATGGCACTCAAATGACATGGACCTAAGCTGGCCCTTGCACTGGCTGGCCATGTCCTTCAGCAGAAGGCTCAGCAGGTCCTGTCGTGCTTCGCTAGGGTCAGCATGAATGAAAGGGAAGGCTCATAATTACGGTAATAAAACAGTTATATTCAGTCATCATCATTTTCATGTCAGATGGAGGTAATTATCGGCATTTATAGAGGGTCTGCCAGGGGGCAGGCTCAGAGCTGGTGCTGAGTTTACACTGGTGCATAAAACCAATGAGGTCTCTGATCCTGCAAAGTTTGGAATTTAGAATCTAGTTCAAGCAAAACCACCTTAATATTATTTGTCAATAAAATTTACTTTGTTTGGATTAGTAAATGTCATTTTTCCTCTTTAGAAATGATTTTGTTGTATATTAGAATAACATTGGGCGTCGTTCTCAAAATCATCCAAAATATTTTGGCAATATGTGTTCACATAGACCCTTGACCGTGGCCAAACACATAACCGCTTCTTATGGCATGTCTCTGGCACATCCCTGGAAACAAATAGATGAGAGCATTAGGTGACGAACATCAGGGGAACACAGACTCAGATGTGTCAAGGAGATCTGGACACCTCCAAGGAACACTCTGTATTCAAGGAAGCATCCTATCTGTAATGCTTCCACTCCGTGACCATTTCTGTAGGGCTCCTGCACAGTGAAGCCATCCTGGCTCATTGTAAAGTCCTCCGCTGCCAAGAACACCATCTGACCACAATCCACTGCTACCAGTTAAATGTAATGACTAGAATATCTAAGGTTCTTTGAAGCTAACATTAATTTTCAGTGGTGGAGAAGATCCTTTGTTTCCCACCGTGGGTCTAAAGTGATAAAAATCCAATCACCTTGGGATAAAAGTGTCTTATTTTTGTCTTTTGAATAATTTAGCATGAACGCAGAGTGCAACCATTCAGCAGAGAGAAATGGGAAGGAACCCAGGTTTATTTTTGAGAAACAAGCACATCTCTCTGCCTCTTTCTTTGATCCTGAAAGACAAATGTCTTTTCAAGATGCTGCACAGAATGCTAAGACAAAACGCTAACCAGTTCATGGAGAAAATGAGGTGCTTTCACTGAAAAATAACTGTTATTATATTTCCAACATAGAGTTCACAGTCACCCCCTAGTAGCCAATACATATTTCCTCTTCCTTCTGTTCTCCTGCAGCTTTCCTCTTTCCTCGGTTCAGGGAGTGTCAGCAAACTGGTTGGAAGGCTGCAGCTGGGCAAAACTTTGCAGTCAACATTCGCCATTCTGGGATATCATTCATTAGAACTGGCTGTCCACTACCAGGCCTCCTTTTCTTATTTTGCCAAATAGGACAAGCTGCATTCATTGACAGAATTCACCGCTTTTGTCCTTCCCCCTGCCCACTACTGCCGCCACCTCTCTCTCTCCCTCTCTGTCTCTCTCTCTTTATTTAATACAGTGACTCAGGCTAAGAACTGGATGGTATAATGCATTTATCATTTTTGTCTCGTCGTTTTTATTCTAGTATGAAGTTGTTTTTCAGGTAGTGATGAACTCACATAAGATTTCTCCCCTTTTTGAGTAATTTGCAGTGTTTATGAAGAGGAGGCTAATTGTGCCAACCTGTTACCAGAGTTGTCATTAGTGTTTTCCTGCAGTTGATTCCTATATTGTCTTCTGTCTCTCATGCAAGCCCATGCTAGTTTATTCTTTCTTAATGGATGCTTTTCCTGTGGGGATAATCACAGAAACTGACAGCTCCCTCGAGATTAAATGTATGACTTTGAATTTGTAGAACAAGGAGAAAGTACCAGGTGTTGAAGCCAGTATAGACAGATCCAGACCAGCATCATGTCCCCAGGCAGCCTCTTCACCTCAATTCTTCACAGAAGAAAAAAGAAGTATGTGTCACAAGTCAGTGCAGGACCAGCATCCCAGGGGCCCTGCATTGAAACTCCAGGTAACTGGCCAACACCCCACTGGGCAGGTGTGCCGCATCTGATTACCCCATTTGATTAGATCATATCTTGGGATTCATTAAGATTAACTGTTAGAGGCTGGGCGCTGTGGCTCACGCCTGTAATCTCAGTACTTTGGGAGGCCAAGGCAGGAGGAACACGAGGTCAGGAGTTTGAGACCAGCCTGGTAAACATGGTGAAACCCTGTCTCTACTAAAAATACAAAACTTAGCTGGGCATGGTGGCTCATGCCTGTAATCCCGGCTACTCAGGAGGCTGAGGCAGGAGAATTGCTTGAACCTGGGAGGCAGAGGTTGCAGTGAGCCGAGATCACACCACTGCACTCTGGCCTGGGTGACAGAGCGAGACTCCATCAAAATAAATAAATGCATAAATAAGATTAACTGTTAGAGCAGGACTTGGGGGCAGGGGGCAGGGCAGTGAGATATGCTAACCCTACTCTCCCACTCAGGTGAGAGGAGGGCAGCTGCTGATGCGGACAGAGGGTGCTCCCTGTCTCAGCAAGAACGGGGTGAGGCAATGGGGGCCTGTTGGAAGTCAGGCCAAGTGGAGCTCCGGGTGGACTAGAAAGGTGGATGTAGCTCACAGCACAGTGAGATTTGGAAGTACAGCATTTGGCATGGAGGAATCATCTCCCCACGGAGTGGAGCATGCACAAGGAACTGAGGGCTCAGTGTGCAGGAGGAGCTGGTGATAACAAGGCTGGCCCAGGCCCAGGAGAACAACGGGGTATTAGGATGCCTCCTAAATAAGGTCTGGGGAAGAAATGCAGCTGTGAGAATTAGGCTCAGAAACAAAGCAAAAGCTCAGGGGCGTGTGGTGTGTCCCTACTGGTGAACTCTGGGAACAGGTCTGGAGGGTTAGAAGACCAGACACTGTGCTCCAGTCGAGATTGGTCCTGGTGACTGGGAAAGGGAAACCAGAGACCTCATTTTTGGGACAAGGGTCCGCGTATAGAGGTTTACTACCGGAAGGGGCCTGATGATTTGTGTCACTATCACAAGGGCAAGGTCATAAGTTTTCTGTGAGGCCCTTAAATTAGTACCACGCCCCAGCCATAGACCATATACTTCATATTCGCTAGTTCACTTGGAAATCTATACTGAGGGTGCCAAGCCGTTGAGTGTCTGAGAGAGAATGAATGAAATGAATGACAAAATCAGTGTCGGGCACCTGCTATTTGTGCATCAAATGCAGTAGAATGAATGATCAGTAAAAACTCTACCAGCAGGAAAAATAATCAAAAAACTCCTTAACTGATCGGATGCTACAATGGAGTGTGGGTGATGAAGCTGACCTATAACAGAGGCTAGAATGAAAATCTGGTGGAATGAAGGTCTGTTTTAGAGACCCTGAAGACAAATGAGAACAGACATGGCTCTTGTGTTCTGCAATGCCTGTCACAGACGCACCATTTCACCTCTGCAGTGACCCCATTGCTGTTGACATCATCACTCACATTTCACAGCCCAGGAGCCTGGGACTCAGAGTGATAGAACAACTGCCAAAGTTGGACCCACAGGGTAGACACATGATGGTCAGAGTGGTTCCTAAAGACAGGACATGGAGGTCAGTTCTGTAGGAACACACCGGCAGCAAGGCAGGGGACCAGGAAGTCAGCACCAAAAACTCTAGAGGCAGAGAGAGCTGTGGAATTCGGTTCTGGACTGTGTGTCCTGTAGTATGTAGGCAAGTCTGGGCCCCCAAGTATAGAGTCCATCAGAAAGTGGGCCAGAAGCTAGCCTGTGTTTGAGGCAGGAAGATAAATGCTATTACTATTTCCAATTATACAAATACAAAGGAAGCTTTAGCTCTGAGATCTCAGTTATGGTTTAAAATTTAAGTCTAAATTCCAAATTTAAAGTTTCTTAAACTTTCACATGATGCCGGTGAAGGGCAGGGTGTCCATTTTAATATATTCTCAAATGGGGCAATATTGAGAGTCAGAGGGGGAGTTGCTAAATATGTGCCTGGAGTGGTGGCATCAGCATTCCCTGGCAGATCTGCTGGTGTCGTGTGGGGCTGCCTCGGGGGCGCTGGAAGAACGGGCCCAGCAGCTCAGGACAGGGTTCCTCTCCCCAGGAGGCACGGCTCCCAGTTCCCACTGTGGACAGACACAGACTTTGTTTGAGTGAATCACTCCTACTAGTTGTGCAAAATCAGGAAGCCAGCCCAAAAGACCTTTGGATGCTGAGGATGAGGATGGGATCATTTAAATTTTATTTTTAAATGAAAGACCTGCCTTCTTTCCAATTCTGCCCCTAATTGGCCAAGACCCTCAGGCCTGCCCTGTTGTCTCTCCTTAGCATCACTTTGCTTATCTGTTAGGTGGGAATTGTGGCCCCTTTCCCATCTCCCTGCTGTGTTTTTCTGAGGGGCAAATGAAACCAAGCGTGTTAAAGCTCCCCATGAGGTGGATACTGCTACAAAGGCGTATGATTGACTGTAGGTGTTAACTTGACTGGATGAAGGGATACTCGGACGGTAAAACATTATCTCTGGGCGTGTCTGGGAGGGCATTTCCAGCAGAGGCACATTGGAGTCAGTGGACTGAGCCAGATCCACCCTCACTCAGCGTGGGTGGGCACTGTCCAATCGCTGAGGTCTCCAGAAGAGCAAAAAGGCAGAGGATGGGTGAATTCTCTTCTGTTCTCTTTCTCTTGGAGCTGGGTTGACCTTCTCCTGCCCTTGGGTATCAGAACTCAAGGTTCTCTGGTCTTTGGACTCCAGGGCTCGCACCACAGCCCCCAGATTCTCAGGCCTTTAGCCTCAGACTGAGAGTCACGCCATCAGCCTTCCTGGTTCTAAGGCCTTTCAATTTGCTTGGAGCCATTCCATACCAGCTTCCCGGGGTCCCCAGCGTGCAGACGGCCTCTGATGGGGCTTCTCAGCCTCCATAATCATGCGAGCCCATCCCCTGATCAGTCTCTTCTCATGTTTCTGGCAACGACCTATTTCTATCTCTTTTCTTTTCTTTTTTTTTTGAGACAGAGTCTCGTTCTGTCGCCCAGCCTGGAGTGCAGTGGTGCGATCTCGGCTCACTGCAAGCTCCGCCTCCCGGGTTCACGCCTTTCTTCTGCCTCAGCCTCCCGAGTAGCTGAGACTACAGGTGCCCGCCACCACGACCAGCGGATTTTTTTTGTATTTTTAGTAGAGACGGGGTTTCACCGTGTTAGACAGGATGGTCTCGATCTCCTGACCTCATGATCCACCCGCCTAGGCCTCCCAAAGTGCTGGGATAACAGGCGTGAGCCACCGTGCCCGGCTCTGTTTCTGTATTCTTATCTAGATCCCTTGTTTTTTCCTCTGGAGAACGCTGACCAATACAAAAGGTAAGAGCTCATCTGTGAGGCATCATTTCCTCTTAGCAGCAGTGTCAGCTGACAGGGGTGCACCAGGGCTTGAATGCTTGTCCCTCCAAAACTCATGTTGACATGTGTAAGTCACTCCAACTGTAATAGTACTAAGAGGCGGGGCCTTGAAGAGGTGATTAGGCCACGAAGCTTCTGCCCTCGTGGGTAGGTTTTGTGCTTTTACGAAGGGCTCTCAGGACTGGGTTCTTTCTCTCACCCTCTCACCTTCCACAACAGGAGGACGCACAAAGAAGGCCCTCACCAGATGCCAGCACCTTGATGTTAAACTTCCCAGTCTCCAGAGCTGTGCAAAATACATTTCTGTTCACTATAAATTACCCAGTTTCAGGTATTCTGTTATAGCAGCACAGAACAGACTAAGACAGAGTGAAAGTTTGTTGATTTTCCTTTGGTGAGGCTGTGAGCTCTGTGGATGGGTGTCTTGGGGAGAAGCAGGTCCTTCAGTTTGGGAGCACTGAGTTGAGAGAGCAGCAACAAGGAACCAAGCAGGTGCTGTCCCCAGGACTCCTGGCTACCGAGAGGCCAGCAGGAAAGAGAAACGCCGCAGGAGCTGCAGATGGATAAGCAGATGCCTCGCAGGTGTCAGTGTTTTCTGTCTTAGCTCAGTAGCAAATAAACACATCTCAGTAATATTCTTCTCCCTGGGTTAGAGAGATGCTGGGGGAAGGACCATTTCCTCCTCTCAGGTTTTAAAACAGCACATCAGGGAGCATGATGGGAAATGCTCTGATCTACTCCAGGGCTAGAGGATTTCAAAGATGGGGGATGTGAAGGGAAGTCGGCCACTTCCAATGCCTGGGGAAGGGCGGGCCAGAGAGCCGGCTTAAAAATGGTAGAAAAATGTGAGGTGGGACTCCTTCTGCCTCATTTGGTTTTAAAAATAAGGTATTTGTATTCCTAGAGCTAAGTCTCAAAACAAACTTAAATTTACATTAGGGTACCTTGTCAAATATTGCTGTTTAAAATGGCCTTTTAAATTAAAGTTTGGATTTTTTTTTAAATGGGGATTATTGAGCCAGAGACATGTAAATTCTTCAGCCCTTGCTGGGAAAATGGGTCACTGCAATTAAATATCAGATAAACTCTTTTCAAGGACAATTATTCTTTGTTCTTTAATGATGAAGTTTCGATGATCAGTATAAGAGATATTTCTTTTCTTTCCCTCCGTGTGGAAGGAAAGTGAGAAGAACCTATAAGAAATAGAACTTGGAGTGATCATCTGCAAGCCACAGCCACAAAAGCAGCAATCGCTTCAGTGGCATTACCCGCAGCCAGGGGCTTTGAGGTGTTTCTCACCAAGGTGCTCTGGAGACACGGAACAGACGCTACATGAGGAATTTTGCACCTCGACAGACTTGATGACCTTTTCTCTTTTAAAACGCAGGGGAAGGGGAGCTGGACAGGGGAGCATTTTAGCCCTAGCTCGGGCTTGAAGGTTTGGTCTAAACAGAGTGATGACTGGTAGAATAACAGCAAACACTTACTGAGCTCTTACTACCCGGCACGCTCTCTTCTGTGTTCTTTTTACTTTACTTATATTTTGAACTTTTATTTGAAGTTCAGGGTACATGTGTAGGTTTGTTATATAGGTAAACTTGTCATGAGGGTTTGTTGTACAGTTTATTTTGTGGTACTAAGCCTAGTACCCATTAATTATTGTCCTAATCCTCTCCCTTCTTCCATTCTCCAGCCCCAGTGTGTGTTGTTCCCCTTGATGTGTCCACGTGTTCTTATTATTTAGCTCCCACTTATAAGTGAGAACATGCAGCATTTGGATTTCTGTTCCTGTGTTAGTTTGCTAAGGATAATGACCTCCAGCTCCATCTGTGTTCCTGCAGAGAACATGATCTTGTACATTTTTATCACCACATAGTATTCCATGGTGTGTATGTTGCCTTAATTCATCGGCTCTTTATGACAACCCTGGGACATATGTCCTACTGTTATCCCCACATCAGCACATGAGAAAACTGGTCATCCAGAGGTTAAGAAACATTTCTGAGGTCACAGAGCTAGTGCAAGGTAGGAATGGAATGAGCAGCCCAGAGAGCACTTGATTAAACACTAGGCTAAACACCTACAGGGAATGGAGAGGAAACGCATTCGATTTGTTATATTGAGATCTGTCTTTAAATAATACCATCTTTAGATAAATCATTGTGAAAATTATCTAGAAATATATACACTAATATGTTTTAAAAAGAATAAAGAATATTCTTTTACTTAATGTGTTCTTAAATGAAATAAGTATCTTTTAGTTTAGATTTTGAAACAAGTGTTGTTTTGGGGCTCTGTTCACTGACATTGTATTTAGAAGTTTTGCATCAGTATTTGTAAGTGGTATTAGTCTAATTTAATTTCACTATGCTGTGTTTATCAGCTTATATCCATTTTATACTTTATAAGGCTAATTTGAATATTTTTTTATGTTCATTGGCTGCAGCAATTTATGTATCATTTGAATTATTTAATCTTTGAATGTTTGTTGGAATTCATCTGTGAAACTATTCGGGGCTGGATGTGGTGGCTTATGCCTGTAATCCCAGCACTTTGGGAGGCCAAGGCAGGCAGATTGCCTGAGGTCAAGAGTTCAAGACTAACCTGGTCAACATGGTGAAATCCAATCTCTACTATACAAAAAGAGCTGGTCATGGTGACGGGTGCCTGCAATCCCACCTAGTCAGGAGGCTGAAGCCAGAGAATCGCATGAACCCGGGAGGTGGAGGTTGCAGTGAGCCAAGATCGCACCACTGCACTCTAGCCTGTGTGACAGAGCGAGAACCCATCTCAAAAGGAAGAAAAACAAAAGAAACTATTTGAAACTGGTTCCGTTTTTGTGTGTGTGGAGTGGTAGAATCTTGATAATTTTCCCCATTTCTGTTGTTAGAATTGGTCTGTTTAAACTTTCTGTTTCTACTGGCATCAATTTTGGGAACCTGCTTTTCCCCAGGAAATAATCCATTTCACATAGTTTCACCGTTTATGTTTATAGATGTGTGCACATAGCCAATTCAACAATTTTTCCTTTGTCAATAATTATTTACCCCTGAATGCTTGTTATTATTATTATATTTGTGCTTCTACCATTTTTCTTTATTAGTGACCAGTGGTTTATTGGTTTATTAATTAGGTCTATTTTTTTCTGTTTTCATGTTAATTTTTGACTCTGTTTTCTGTATCCCCTTTCCTTTAGTTTGTGTGTGAATTACTCTTTTGTTATGTTTCTAGGTTTTAAGTTGGTAATGTAATTCACTTGTGTTCAGTCATTGCTTAAAATGAAGCATTTGAGAAGGTTCAAGGCTGTGAGAGGAGGCTGGAGTCTGAAATGAGATAGCTAGCATGAAATTCTTGGCCGATTTGACTAGGAGATTGTTAAGAGCAGGGATGTCCAACACACTGCACTATTAATTAGTTAAGATCATCTATTCGAACGTTCAGCTGTGTTGTGACTCTCCTCTGAGACTCTCAAATCCTCAGTAAAGGTCTCTGCACATAATTGACTTGTGCATTGGTATTTTGGAGAATGCAGGGAAAGGGTGTTGTTATAGTCCATGGTTAGGATGTCAGAGGACAGAAAGAAGAGAAGACATTTGAATGAAAAACCAGCTTGGGGGAGGAAAAGTTCTGCAGGAAGAGGAGATGTGAGACAGAAGAAATCATGGGAACATGGTCTTTGGAAACTCACCAACAGGTTGAAGACTGAGCACTGAACTTCGCCCAGCAGTTGGGACAGAAGATGGAAGAAATGTTATTCAAATATTAAGCAGAGCTGCTGACTTCACAGAGACATCTTGGTTACCAGGTACTTCCTTTCACAGACCCCCACTCTCTCCAAAATGGGAAGTATTGTTTATACTTCTATCTCCATGGCATTGAGATTAAGGTTCTATAAATAATCTAACCCTGGCATTCTTGTACCCGCTTCTACATTGTCTCAGTGGAGGTCTGGGGTGCTCTGATGGCACGAGATTGTGGGTGGGACATTGCAATCTCTACTTGAGAAACTGGCCTTTATCAGTCCTTCTAAGTAGATCACATGCAATCAGGAGTTTAACAGAGGCTCTTTGGTGATTGTGAAGTTGAAAAGTATTGGTATATTTTTCTTTTATTAATTATTCTAATCTTGGTTCAGTTACTAAACAAAAACATGTAGTAAATGCTGCCCCTCTGAACCTCTGAACAACTTCCCCACTTGTCTATGTCCTAGCTTATCTTTCTCAGAAATCATTTCCCCTTAATTCATTCTGTGCCTCTGGGTTGTAAGTAGCAATAACATGTGGGCATTTAGAGAGGCCAACTACATTTGCCTTCACAGACATCATGACTTTGCTCCCTGCAGCCTCCTCCACAGAACAAGGAGGCATTAATCATGGTAGGCATTGGTCACCTGCAGAAGGCCATTCCAGAGCCACTGCTGGAGGGTGAGCACACCCGTTCTTGATGCCACATCTCCTTGTTGCTTCTTGCAATAAACCATTGCTCAGCATCTCTGATGTTCTGATACCTTGCAAGTCATCTCAGTTCTTTTTTTTTTTTTTTTTTTTTGAGACAGAGTCTCGCTCTGTCGCCCAGGCTGGAGTGCAGTGGCACGATCTCGGCTCACTGCAAGCTCTGCCTCCAAGGTTCACGCCATTCTCCTGCCTCAGCCTCCCAAGTAGCTGGGACTACAGGCGCCCACCACCATGACCAGCTAATTTTTTTGTATTTTTAGTAGCGACGGGGTTTCACCGTGTTAGCCAGGATGGTCTTGATCTCCTGACCTCATGATCTGCCCGCCTCAGCCTCCCAAAGTGCTGGGATGACAGGCGTGAGCCACCGTGCCCAGCCGTCATTTCAGTTCTTGCCTTTACCTCGAAGACAAGCCATGGAATCTCTGTGCATCTCTGAAAAAGGAACACCGAAGCATAACATTGCTCAACACCCATTTTCCCCATAATTCCCACAAACACATCATTATGCCTTCTTCCCCTCCTACATTACAAGTAAAACACATCCAATCCATCTCTAGACATAAGATCAAGGTCATCTACTCCTCATTTGTGTGCCCAGGAAAATGTGTCTTTCTCATATTCTAAGTTTCTTATCATGCATGACTAGTGCCTGGGTAATACAGTTGATGAGCACATATTATTTGATCACAAATCCATGCTAGTCTCAAAATTGTTCTTCTTTTTACCCGGGGAGAATGTAGTTCCATTTTAGGAATGCCTGTCTGATAAAATTCAGAGTCCTGAATCCTAGGTCTAGCTCAAATATTGGTTTGAAGTGTGAGCCTGGCTGTCTTTAAGATGAGGAATAGAACCTCATGAGTACCACAATCTGCTTCCACTGTGAGGCTTCGTCCCTGGCAGGAAGTTCTGTGTGATTCTCACGCCAGGTGGGTGCATCTCCCCAGAACTCAGGGCCCAGGGAAAAGACATGAGTGATGGAAACACTGGAAGCATGGGGTGCTGTCTTCATCCTTCTCTACACAGCTGTTCACTCTAACCCAGACAATATCTCAGAGCAGATGGCCAGGATGGATGAGTCTGTATACCCTGCAATGTTGCCAACAAACGCTGGGCAAAGGCTTACGCACTGCACGCTGGCAGGGACCTTTAGAGAAATGTGGGGAGGGAGAGGGGCGAGGCATGGTAGGATAGGGCGTTCTGGAAGGTTAAGCGGGTTTGAGGGGACCATGCTGTGATCCATCCTCTCCAGGCATTTCTGTGGCACCCCCGACAATGCCTCTCACTCTTGAACTTTAGTCAGCACCTTCCTCTGTTAAGAGAAACACAGTTACTCCTGAGCAGGAATATGTAAGGCTTTCCTGAGACAAGACTTTGCAGTCACAGCTCTGGCCAGATTCACCCATTCTTCAAGGCTGAGTGCAGGAAGCGGGTCATGACTTCTTGTGGATTACGTCCTTCTTTGAATTCCTGTATTGTTTTTCTATAAATCATTTATTTTAATGTAAACTGTGGTCTGCCTTGGATTATTGAAATGCCTGGTGAATGTATCTAATTTCACTCACTGGGCTTCAAGCTCCCAGGCTTGGCAGGCAGCGTGTGCTACTCTCACTCTGTAGTGCTCTCTCCTCCCACACGTGTACTCTCAGCAAAGTGATCACGGTTGAGGGGTGTTTGGTAAGTACCTGCTGACTAATATTATGGTGAGTGATCAACTGACCATTGTGATCATGGAAAGGAGGGAAGAGAAGGCATCCTCCTGAGGAAAATTGGTCAACCCCGTGCGACACACCTCAGCAAAGGTGCTCGAGCCACTCTGCTTCCCCATTTGGCAGAGACAGCACTGACTTGTGATATCAGTGGATCCGTGCTGTGGCTTGCCTCCTACTGAAGCTGGGCTCCAGCATCTCTCTTGTCTGATTGCTTGTTGGAAGCTCCCTGCTCACCTGTTGGGGAAAGAGATGTACACCCCCAGCCCCTGGGAGCTGAAGGACTTTCATCCCATGTTTCTGTCTGGGTGTTTTCTTGGTTGACATTTCACCTTTGGACCTGCAATCCACCAAGAATAGGCTCTTTATTGTCGTTATTGTATATGGCGAGAGGCAGGAAGCAGATTTTCCTGACAATGTGCAGGTGTCTTTGGATGACAGGTCCAAAGCTTTCTTACAGATGTTTGATTGTCTCAGCACAATGTGTTGAAAAGGCTGTTCTTTCCCCACTATACCGGTTGATGCTCTTGTCACAGAAAAGCCGGCCGTGTATTCACACATCTCCTTATTTATCCTATTTTGTTCTGTTGGTCAGACTTTCTGCCCTCACATCACTAGTATACGGAATAAGCCAGCACTGTGTTGTAACACACCTGGGTATCTGCAGTAGCAAGTTACTCAGCAGCGTTTTTGTCAACATCACTTTGGTTATTCTTGGGTTTTGTATTTCCATCTAGATTTTAGAAATAGCTTATCACTTTTACATGCACACACACACGCACACATTGCTGAGAGTTTGATTGAGATGGCTCTGAATCTGTAGATTAATGTAGACGGGCAGCCTTGTCTTTTCTCCCTTTACTTGGCAAGGCCGGTTTAAAGCAAGGAAGTTATCCCTGTTTGCAGGCCATTAGTACAGTGGCCAGCTATACACACAGCAGGACTGCAGCAGACACGAGGGCAACACGGCTTTAGTGCAGCACACGCCGACTGGTGCGTGGCTGCCCAAGGCCCCGCTGGCTCCATCCTTGGCCCTTTAATTTCTCCCATTTGCCAACCCATCAGGGGACACAGAGATTTTATTGTTTTCAATTAGAACACTAAATTCGACCAAGCAGGGTGCACAAATCTATTTCAGAGTCTTCATTAACACTATTTAATTCTTGTTTTAATATATTCATAAGCAATTTATATTGAAGACAGAAAAAAGAAACACAGTCCCAAGCATCAAGGAGCCAGTCACATTATTTTTTACAAGACAGGTGGTAGAAATTTAGCCCCATAGGCTTTTCCTTTAAAATGACCTCCGGACTGTGCTTTCTGCTGTGTGAGAGTGTCCATTTTCCTCGTTTTTCCCCTCCTCTCAGCCTTTTGCTGGGCTGACCAATCGGATGGCACTGGGATGAGGCTCAGATGGACCAGCAGGCAGGCCACATCAACAGGAGCTGGGGGGATGGAAGTGGAGGAGCATAAGCAGCCATACACCTTCATCTCCAAGGCCCTCACCCTCAGGAAAGAGCACAGGTGCTCCAGCCTGTCAGATTTGCCCTGAGTGGCACCTTCCGGCAGCACATCCTCATCACAAACAATGATTTGCACAAGTGTCCTCCCAAAATAACACAGCCAGGGGCCCAGGGGCCCAGGGGCCTGGAGCTATCCACATTTAGGAGAAAGCTTTTTTTTTTGGAAGAAATGTTCAAGCATTGGAAGTTGATAGAATTTTACAGTGAACAGTGATAAACTCAGCAGATTCCATCATTCACATTTTACCATATAGTACCCATCACATATCTATCCATCTAGATTCACATTTCTCCATCTATCACATCATCCTGGCTTTGCATTTCAGAACCAGACATCTAAACATGACATGACCACTAAAGACAGGTAGACATCAAGGACTTTCTCTTCATCTAAGATGGAGTAACAGGAACCAGGCTTACCCTCCTGACTGAAATAACAACAACAACAACAAAGGATGAAACAGATGAAACAGAGGTTTGCAGGCACTCTACAGAAGGTAGCACAGAATAATAATCTGAGAGATGTGGAAGAAATGGCGGCCTCTACAGTGGACCTGGCTTACACCTTGAGAGGGTTTCCAGCCTGTAACACAGAGTGACAGAACCCAGGCAGAGCCTGGCTGACTCCCTGAGCTGCAGATGGAGGTGAGAATCAGGGAAATGAGACAGAGTCCACAGGACTGAGAGCTGGAGAGGAGAGAGTTGGGCAGAGACAACCCCTCGAGGTCCGCCGCAGGTCCCCTTTCAGAACTGAGCTGAGCACCTCTCAGTGCATGGATGTGAATAAACAGTTCTAGACTTCAGAAAGAACACCTCAACAAAAACTAGAGATAACAGTGCCTGGAAGAGATGCAAAACCAGAAGCGTTAACTAGCCCTGCCAGTCAGAAACCCTCAGGACTCACAGGGCATTGGGCCGAGTGCCCAGAAGCCTGGAGCACTAAGGTTTTGCCTGAGTTGTGAGGAATGCTCAGACCTAGACTCAGCAGTTGTCTGGTCCCACTCAGTACATCAGAAAAGCAAGGATTGAAAAGAACAAAATGTTTTCAGGTAACTTAGCTGCGATCCAGAGCAAAGCTCAAGACTAGCACTCAAATGTAAAATTCAAAATGTCTGCAATCCAATAAAAACTACTCTGCATAAAAAAATGTAGTAATAGTTATCCATAATGAGAAGAAATCAATAAATGAAGACTAACTTAGAAGCAACTTAGATGTTAAAGTTAGCAGACAAGGACAATTACTATAATGGGATTTCATGGAGCTATAAAAACGTTCAAAAATTACATAGTGACTTGGAATATATAAAAAAAGCCAAATTAAACCTTAAAGAGAGGAAAAAAAATGTGAGAAAAAAGTACATAGAATGGGATTTACAATGGATTAGGCGTTGCAGAGAAAAGATTATTTGAACTCAAAGACATACAGACTAAGAAACAAAAGGCAAAGATAAAACAGACAATGATAATATTAAGTATTTGAACAAAGTGTCAGTGAGCTGTGGGATCACTTTAAGCAGATTAATACACGTGTGGTGAAAGTCCCAGAAGGAGAGAAAGAGAGGACAGGAAATACATTTGAAGAAAATGCTCCCAATTTTTCCAATTTGGTGAGTATTTTGTGCCAGATGTCCAAGAATCTCAACCCCAAGCAGAAGAAATGTGACTGAAACTATACAAAGCACAACATAATCAAGTTGCTCAAAACAGGTGATAAAGAGGAAATCTTTAAAGCAGCCAGAGGGAAAAAAATGACACGTTATGTACCAGGAAAAAATGTAAAGATTACAGCAAATTTCCCATTGAACAGAATGCAAGTGAGAAGAGAGCAGGACAACGTTTTCAAACTATGGAAGGAAAAAAAAGTAAAATTAGAGTTGCACACCCAGTTAAAATGTTTTCAAAAAGAACAAAACACAATAAGATTTTTCAGATATTCACAAGCTGAGGTTGTAAACATACGCAAAAGTATAATGTGTGACCAAGTGGTACAAATGTTGGAGGAGAAATGAAGGTTTATACTACAGCAGGTTCTTATGCTACAGTGAGATTCTTACGCCATGGCGAGGTTCTTATACAGCAAGGAAAATTGTACAATGCCACTTGAAGGTAGATTATGATCAATTAAAATTGGTAATATCAATTATAATGCGACTGCAAAAAACTAAAACAAAACAAGTAATTGTAGGTAATGATTTAAGCCAGGTAAATAGTAGGCTTTACCCAGAAATGCAAGTTAGATATAACATAGGTAAATTGATCTATGTAATTCACCATTTTAACAACATAAAAAAGAAGAACCATGTAAGGATCTCCATTAATGCAGACAAAGCATTTGGCAGAATGCAACATGTATTCCTAAGAAAAATCGTCAACAAGCTATTAATGAAAGAGAACTTCTAAACTCAATAAAGAGCATCTAGAACAAAACCTACAATGAAAACTTTATTTAAAGGTGAAGACAAAATGATTTTCCTCTAAGATCAGAAGTGAGGCTCTCTGCTCCCACTCCTATTCAGCATCATACTGGGGCAATAATACAAGAAAAGGAAATTAAAGGCATACAAGTTGGAAAGGATATCTTTATTTTCAGATATCATAACAGTCAATGTAGAAGCTCCAGTGAAATCTACCAAAATGAAAGAAAAGCTACCAGAATAAGAAGTATTAAAAGGTTATAGAATACTATGTGTTATAGACTGAATGCTTGTGTCCTCTAAAATTCATATGTTGACATCCTAACCCACAATGTGATGTGATAGGTGGTGAGGCTTTTGGGAGGTAACTAGGTCACAAGGATGGAACCCTCATAAACGGGATTAGTGTCCCTAAAACAGGGACCACAGAGAGCTCTTTTGAGGATACAACAGGAAGGGGGCAGCCTAGCACCCAGAAGCAGGCCCTCACCAGAACTCCACCACACTGACACTCCTGTGATCTCAGACTTTCAGCCTCCAGAACTCTGAGAAATAAATTCTTGTGTCTTAGGAGCCAGTCAGTCTTTGGTACTCTGCTAGAGCAGCCCAAAGTGACTTAGACACAGTGTCACTATATCACAATGAGAAATCAAAAACTAAAAATTTTAAAGTACCATATAAAGGAGCATCAAAAATATGAAAAAGAGATACATCTGTCAAAATATATTCAGACCTGTCCAGTAAAAACTATATAATATTGTTGAGATAAAGAAAACTAAATAAATGAGAGATTTTCCATGTTTATGTCTCTTGAATTGTTAAGATGTTAATTTTCTCCAAATTGACGTAGAATTGATGCAATCTCAATAGAAAATCATTCAGGCCTCCTTGCTGAAACTACTAAGCAGATTCTAAAAGTTATATAAAAATGAAAAGAACCTGGAATACCAAAACAACTTTGAAATCGAACACAGTTGAGGGACTAATACTAAGAGTTTTTTAAAGACTTTTCATAAAGTTATAGTAATCAAGGCAGTTTTGTGTCATAATCAACATAAGTAAATATCAATGGTCCAGAATAAAGAGACAAAATAGACAATCCATGGGACAAGTTATTTTTGACATAGGTACACAGGAAAATTGCTGGAGAAAGTATAGACGTTTTAAAAAATGGTGCTGGACAATTGGATATACGTATAAAAACAAAACAACAACAACAAACATTTCAATCCATATCTCTCAACATATATAAGAATTTACTAAAAACAGATTTTTATCTTAAAATGAAAAATCTAGAAATAAAAACTTCTAGAAGATAATAGAGGGAAAAACTTTTAGATCACTAGTTAGGCAAAAGTTTTTGAGACATGACACAAAAAAACACAATCCTTGAAAAAACAAATGAATAAACTGGACTTCACATACACACAAATACTCTTTGAAGAACACTTCAGGAAATGAAAAGACAAACCAGAGAGTAAAAGAAAAAATTTGTGAATCAGGTATCTTACAAAGGAATCATATCAAGAATATAGAAAGAAATCACAGAATTCTACAGCAACAAGTAACTTATTTTATAATAGGAAAATATTAGAATGGACTTCCCTCAAAAAAAGATACATGTTAGCAATGAAGCACTTGTGAAGATGCTCCTACCGTTAGTCATTAGCATATAATTAGATTAAAAATATAATTAAATACATCTATATAGCTATCAGAATGACCAAAATTTTAAAAGGCTGATCATACAAAGTTTTGGCAAAGATATGGAGAAAATGAAGTCTCAACAGTTCAGATAGAAATGCAAAATTGTGCAACCATTTTGGAAAATAATTTAGCAGTTTTCTAAACATTTAAATATGCACCTACCACATGACTCAGCCTAGGTATTTACCCAACGGAAATGGAATATATGCTCATATAAGATTTGTACACAAATGTTCTTGGCTTTATTTATAATAACAAAACTTTGAACAATCTCAGTGTTTATCAAAAGTAAATTAAACTGTTTATTCCATACAATGAAATAGTTCTCAGCAATAGAAAAGAAAGCACTATGACGTAATTGGATTAATCTCAGAATAATTATATTACGTAAAAGTAGTAAAAAGAAGAGTGCATCCTGTAGGATTCTGCTTATGTAAGATTGAAACTAATTTGCAGTTAGTCATAGACTTCCAGTTTCTGATTCAATACATGGAGAACCTGAACATCATCAGTACCAACCACACATCAAGCAAAGACCAGAACAAACTGATTGTTCACAATTCTTATATCAGCCAGAGGTTACAAGGCAAACACCTTCTGCAAAAACTGGAGAGAGAGGCAGAGACTGAGAACTGCAGCCTACAGCTTGCAAAAGCTTAAGAGCAGAAACACAGCACAGGAGCCAGTACACGTAGGAACATTCAGACTGCGAATGACAAATCGCTGGAAGCTGAACACAGACTAGATAAAGAGTTAAAAACCTCAGGAACCCAGTCATCGAGGCCCTGCATGTATCTGTTTTACCTCCAGGAATTCCATCAGGTCCTCAAGTTGAAGATGAAAGAAAAACCCCTTCCTGCTGGTGGTGAGGAAAGGGGGAAAAGCATAACTACTGTGAAATGCACCTAGAGCATTATGTTCTCCTTGACAAACAAAGCTATCTAACCAGACATGAACCCACTTGGGTTTACTGGAACCCAACTGACCCCATGGTGGGGACTTACCCAACTGCAGCCCTCACTAGTTTCCTGTCTCAGTAAGGTGGGGAAGATCTGAGAAGCACTGTAATGGTCATAGCTAGGGGCACAGGCTCACTGAAAGACTAAACCTAATAATAGGTTTATAAAACATTTGCACTCCCCATGTCTCAGTAAGGTGGGGAAGATCTAGAAGCACTATGATGGTCATAGCTAGGGGCAAGGCTCACGGAAAGAGTAAACCTAATAATAGGTTTATAAAACATCTGCACTCCCCACATATCTTACCACCACACCAATCAGGCTCAGTATAATGAGCAACTGAGCTGGGTTGCAGCTGAACAGCTAGCAAGGATCAGACTCTATTTCAGGAGGCCCTAAGGAAACATAAAGACAACTGGGAAGACAAAAACAAGGACATTCAAGGAAATTTAGCCTCTGACACATCCAGCTACAGAAAACAGTAAACAAAGTGTCACTCTTAGTGAGATAAACATAAACTTCATGCTAAAGGATTTTTTACTTCTGTTTATCAATTCCTCAAGTCCAGGTTTTAACCAAAAACTACAAAGTATGCTAAAAGGCAAAAACAAAAAACAAAGTGAACAAAACCAGTCTGGAGAGGCAAAGCAAGCCACAGAGCCACACAACTCAGATATGGCAGAAATTTTGGAATTATTAGACTAGAAACCTAAAATAAGTATAATAAACATGCTAAGGGATCTAGAGGAAAAAGTGGACAACATGCAAAAACACATGGGCAATGTAAGCAGAGAGATGAGGAGTGTAAGAAAGGGTGAGAAGTAAATGCTAGAAATTAAAAGCACTCAGCAGAGATGTCGAGTGCGTCTAATGGCCCATCAGTAGACCCAACACAGCCAAGGGCAGAGTCAGTGAGCTTGGAGATGAGCCGATGGAAATGTGGAATAGAATATCCCCAAACTGTGAGACAATTGCAAAAGGTGTAACATACACAAAATGGGAATACCGAAAGGAGAAGAAAGAAAGGAAGAAATAGAAGAAGTATCTGAAAGAGTAACAGAGGAGTATTTTCCAAAATTAATGATAGTCACCAAACCACAGATCCAAGTAGCTCAGAGAACATCAAGTAGGAAAAACACCAAAGCAAAACAAAAACAAAAGCATGTAAGAATATCATATTCAAACTTCATAAAATCAAAAACAAAGAGAAAACCTCGATAAAGCTGGGAGGCGGGGGAAGAAGCGAAAAAGGGCATCTCAAACCAATACAAATTGAAGGAGTTTGTCACAGTATACCCATCTTGAATGATTGTTCGAAGAAATTTTTCAGGGAGGAGAAAAGTGATATAGGTCAGAAACTAGAATCTATGTGAAGAAAGGAAGAGGGCTTATTTTTTGGCTTCACTCTGTTTTGGTTTTGGCTTGCTTTTGTCAGTACGTATTTTTATGTTGGTTGGGTGGAATACTCAAGGAATGGAACCGTTAGGTGATAGAGTCGGTGCGTGCTTAGTTTTGTGAGAAACAGGCAGAACTTTTTTCAAAGTTTCATCTTATCCTCCATCAGTAGCAGGTGAGAGCTCAGCTGTTCTGCAGCTTCACAATATTTGGCATTGTCAGTGGGTAATTAACAGTTGGTACCTTGTTGTGATTTAACTTTTTAACTCAGGGCCTAAACTCTCCATCAACAGCTTACATACCAGTTTCTACATAGGACGTGGTCTATAGCAGGAAGTTACCAGAAAAACATTGCTTCAGGAACACAGGAACTAGAGAAGTAATGTCTTATACTTTGTGGTTCTCACGTAACCATCCCCAGCCATTGCCGTCTTTCTTCCCATCTGTTTCCCAAACACATCCCAAGTTCTCTGAGACAGGCTTGCTGATTCTGCCTTAAATTCTACTCATCTCACTCATAGCATATTTAATGGAATGATTATAATGACTGTGGACACCTAACTCACAGGCAGCGGACTCTTCCCTGGGAACATGTGAAGATCAGAACAAGTAATTAAGGATTTTAAGAGTGGCTCTATTCTCCCGAGGCTCCCTGTTAAAGCAGACCCTGTGGTATTCCAGTCACTGAAAAGAAAGTGGGTATGTTTGTTTTCCTTTGAAAACAAGTATTACCGTTTTGGGCACTGGTCAACAATATATTTTCAATGCTCTTCAAGTTTTTCTAATTCCATTTCTCTTGTTATGGTTGGCACTGTGATCGTGGCCACTTGGCCACCTTGCCCTAGTGTAGAAAAGTAGAAAGGCTCTTCTGTCAGACTGCACCATGCGTGCATGTCGTTGGATGCCTCCAAGGAGCTGATGAGGCCAGTGGGGTGGGCCAAGGAGGAAGCATGGTCCACAAAAGCGGCCATGATTGCCTGGCAGGAAAGCACAGAAATGATGCTCAGCAGAGCGCAACTGCCATGATAGTGATGGTAATGATGATGTCATTGGCTAACATCGTCTTTGCCATCCAGGAGTGGGAGCCAGACAACCATATTGCAGTCTTGTTTCTGCTTTCATGACCCTCTGTTTCTTCATCTAAAAACCGGCTTCAGAAATAATTATTTCTACTGATTAACATGTGTCATAGTGAAATGACTTAGGTTAAAATGAATAACAGGATCCCTGGAACATTGTGGTCAGTTATGATATATTACTTTTCCAAAGCCCCTTTGGGGATTCAAACCATTGATTTTTCCTCTATAGCAATATCAGGCAGTATAAATAAGTACAAATCAGTAATCAGCACCTGGCAAAGCTGGTGTCCTGTCCCAGGACTCTCCTAGCTCCTGAAACATATGTTTAACTGTGGAAGCAATAACAGGAGGGATGCATTTACACCTCCTTACAGGTGAGGTCCGCCTGCTCGTGGTGGCATGTGTGGGTTCCTGGGAGAGCTGAAACACAGCATGTAAAGTAACCATGTCAGAGGCCCTTGCTGCCCCTTCTCCAGAGCCACTTTACTGAGATGGTCCATGTCTCAGATGCTGTCCACTACATCTGCATTTTTCTCTGGAGGACTGCTCCTTGCAGATGGAGGCTGCCTGCCAGGAGAAAACACTGGGGCTGTCTGAGGCCACTGGCCACTCATGCCAAAATATAAACTTCCAATCTCTGTCCCAATATGGGGCAGGCTTTGTGATGTACTTGGTGTCCCAGAACTCCTCATGAGGCGGGACTGAGGCTGGACTTTGGAAGTGATATTGATATGGTTTGACTGTGTCCCCACCCAAATCTCATCTTGAATTGTACCTCCTATAATTCTTGCATGTTGTGGGAGGGACCTGGTGGGAGATAATTGAATCATGGGGGTGGTCTTCCCCATACTGTTCTCATGGTAGTGAATAAGTATCATGAGTTCTGATGGTTTTATAAGGAGACACCCCTTTCTGTAGGTTCTCATTATTTCTCTTGCCTGCTGTCATGTAAGATGTGCCCTTCACCTCCTGCCATGATTGTGAGGCCTCCCCAGCCACGTGGAACTGTGAGTCCATTACACCTCTTTTTCTTTATAATTTACCCAGTCTCAGGTATGTCTTTATCAGCAGCGTGAAAATGGACTAATACAGTAAATTGGTATCGGTAGAGTGGGGTGCTGCTGTAAAGACATCTGAAAATGTGGAAGCGACTTTGGAGCTAGGCAAGCAGAGGTTGGAACAGTTTGGGGGGCTCAGAAGAAGACGGGAAAATGTGGGAAAGGTTGGAACTTCCTAGAGACTTGTTGAATGATTTTGACCAAAATGCTGATAATGATATGAACAATGAAATCCAGGCTGAGGTGATCTTAGATGGAGATGAGGAACTTGTTGGGAACTGAAGTAAAGGTGACTCTTGCTATGTATTAGCAAAGGGACTGGTGGCATTTTGCCCTGCCCTAGAGATTACTGGAACTTTGAACTTGAGGGTGATGATTTAGGGTATCTGATGGAAGAAATTTCTAAGCAGCAAAGCATTCAAGAGGGCACTTGAGTGCTGTCAAAAGCATTTGGTTTTAAAAGGGAAACAGAGCATTAAAGTTCAGAAAATTTGCAGCCTGATAATGCAATAGAAAAGAAAAACCCATTTTCTGAGGAGAAATTAAAGCAGGATGCAGAAATTTGCATAAGTAATGAAGAGCCAAATGTTAATCACCAAGACAATGGGGAAAATGTGCCCAGGGCATGTTGGAGATCTTTGTGGCAGACCCTCCCATCACAGGCCTGGAGGCCTAGGAAGAAAAAAATGGTTTCGTGGACTGGGCCCAGGGCCCCCCTGCTGTGTGCAGCCTATACACTCGGTGCCCTGCCTCCCAGCCACTCTAGCTATGGCTAAAAAAGGCCAAGGTGCAACTCAGGCCATGGCTTCAGAGGCTGCAAGCCCCAAGTCTTGGCAGCCTCCACATGGTGTTGAGCCTGCAGGTGCACAGAAGTCAAAAATTGAGTTTTGGAACCTCTGCCTAGATTTCAGAGGATGTATGGAAATGCCTAGATGTCCAGGCAGAAGTTTGCTGCAGGGTGGAATCCTCATGGAGAACCTCTGCTAGGGCAGTATGGAAGGGAAATGTGGGGTTGAAGCCCCCACAAAGAGTCCCTACTGGGGCACTGCCTAATGGAGCTGTGAGAAGATGGCCACTTTCCTCCAGACCCCAGAACGGTAGATCCACCAACAGCTTGCACTGTGCACCTGGAAAAGCTGCAGACACTTGACACCAGCCTGTGAAAGTGGCCAGGAGGGAAGCTGTACCCTGCAAAGCCACAGGGGCAGAGCTGCTGAAGACCATGGGAACCCACCTCTTGCATCAGCATGACCTGGATGTGAGACATGGAATCAAAGGAGATTATTTTGGAGCTTTAAGATTTGACTGCTCCACTGGATTTAGGACTTGCATGAGACCTTTAGACCTTTTGGGTTGGCCCATTTCTCCCATTTGGAATGGGTATCTTTACCCAATGCCTGCACCATTGTATCTAGGAAGTAACTAACTTGCTTTTGATTTTACAGGCTCATAGGTGGAAGGGACTTGCTTTGTCTGGGATGAGACTTTGGACTGTGGACTTTTGAGTTAATGCTGGAATGAGTTAAGACTTTGGGGGACTGTTGGGAAGGCATGATTGGTTTTGAAATGTGAGGACATGAGATTTGGGAGGCGCCAGAGGTGGAATGATATGGTTTGGCTGTGTCCTCACCCAAATCTCATCTTGAACTGTAGCTCCTGTAATTCCCATGTGTTGTGGGAAGGACCCAGTGGGAAATAATTGAATCATGGGGGCAGCCTTCCCCATACCGTTCTCGTGGTAGTGAATAAATCTCATGAGATCTGATGGTTTTATGAAGAGACACCCCTTTCACTTGTCTCTCATTCTCTCTCTTGCCTGCTGTGATGTAAGACGTGCCTTTTGCCTTCCACCATGATTATGAGGCTCCCCTGCCATGTGGAACTGCGAGTCCATTAAGCCTCTTTTTCTTTCTTTCTTTTTTTTTTTATAATTTACCCAGTCTCAGGTATGTCTTTATCAGCAGTGTGAAAATGGGCTAATACAGACGTGTTTACTTCATCTCTTTCTCTCTTACCTTGCCTCCCTCACTCCAATGCAGGCATTTCCTCAGGGTACTTTCTCAATAAGTTGTTTGCCTAAGAATCCCATCTCAGCCTCTAGGGAAGCTGACCTAAGACCAGATAGAGTGTCAAAAGTCTGGTTGAAGAAGTAAGACTTCCAACAACTACCTGTGCATTTCCAAACTCCCTGATACTTTGCCTTCAGCAGTCAAAGTATCTGGACGTTGCTCTCAGCTTGGCTTGTCAGCATTCAGCATTTATTTTTAAAGAGGCCACAGGGACCAGGAGAAGTCACCTGATTTACCTTTTGCTCACAGCCGTCGTAGGGCGGCATAGTCAAAGGCACACACAGAGGGTCTTTTGGGATGGTGGGCAGTGTGGTATCAGGGAGATGTTTAGCCTTTGAGTCAAAAACCTTTATGTTAGGCCATTGGCCCATTACTCCTTAGCATGGGACCCCAGATCTGCAATTTTCTTATCTACAAATTGGGAATGTAAATGTTCACCGTAAGGTGTTTTTCAGAGACCTACTTAAAATAATGAATATATTTGCACTTTTATATTATAAAATGTTAATGTAAATGTGAGAGTTTCTTTAAGTCATATACTTCAGACTGCAGTGGGTTGGTTACAGGCTAAACGTCTTTGTCATCACTGGGTAATTAATGCCAATTGTTCCGTAAAGTGGTCCTATTAATTTACATTTACACCAGCAGCACAGGCTCATAACGGTGCTGGATGGCTGAGAAGCTTCTGCTTGGCTCACTTCTTGTATTAGGGTTATACATCCCGACCTTTGTTATGTGACCTTGTGATCTCTCCCTCTAGAGCAGGCACAACACATGTCCCCACCCAGTTGATGCTGGGTTTGAACTATGGAGTGGTAGCAGATGCACTGTGGGTGAGGGCCTTCAATCTGCTTGCCTGGCTTGGTTTAGCCAGTGTGCTCTGGTGGTCCCCCCTGAGAAGCATAACCATGCTGCAACTGTCCCTTCAGCCTGGGGGCAGAACTGACCCCTAAGGTAAGCCTGGAGTCCAGGCTAGCTCAGTCTCCATGAGTTGAATCATAATTGGCTTGCAAACTGTTGAGAGTGAATATAAATGCTGGAAACGATTGAGATTTTGAGATACAGGAGTCTTCCTGCATCCATGTTTTCACTTTCCACAGCTTCAGTTACTGTTGTATGAAAATATTAAGGTATTTTGAGAGAGAGATAGAGAGAGTCCACATTCACATGATTTTTTAATCACATTTTATTGTTATAATTGTTTAATTGTTCTCTTATATTGTCAGTTGCTGTTGATCTCTAACTGTGCCTAATTTATAAATTAAACTTGATCATAGACATGTGTATGTACAGGAAAAAAACAGTATATAGAGAGCACAGTACTACCTGCGGTTTCAGGCATCCCACAGGGGTTTTGGAACATATCACCTATAAATAAGGGGGGCGGGAGATGCTAATGTAATTTGCTATACATCAAAAACTGACAAATACATTCTGTTAACATTAGAGAAATAAACTATCAAGGTGTCATAACATGGAACACTGGAAATTGGTGAAAAATGAATAAAATAGAGTTACGTGTGTCTGCATGAACAAATACCCCAAACACAATATTGTATACTAAAGCAAGTTTTAGTATAATATGATAGCATTCACAAAAAGTTTTAAAATAAAAATGGTACCTATATGTGGTAAAAAATGTTATAAAACGACTAGTCGTAGTTACCTTGGGAAAATGAATCATTCAGGAGTTGATGATCAGGGATTTAGGCATGGTGACAATGTTTTATTTTTTAAGCTCTGTGATAAGCCTATAGGTTATCATGTTATTATTCTTGTGCATTTTATACTCTTCAATATTACATGCTGAATTTTAAAATATAAGAATGTAAGTTTTTGAGATAAGTTTTATGCCTATGAAATGTTATCCAAATGTTAATCCTACGTGTTATTTTTGAGTCTCGGTCATGTAGGCATGTGTTGGTAGGAAGTGTGATGTTTTTCATTCTGCCTAGGTTGTGTTTTGGTCCACACCCATGCTAGTTCTGTTGGACTAAAGAGCTCACTCAGGAGGTTGATTCTTTACCACTAGAAGTCCTCACGAGGTCTTCTCCTGGAGATCAAAACTCATAAAACATTTTCTGGGTTACCTCTTCTCCCTCGTCCCACCCGAAGGTTCATAGGGCACTGTTGTCAGTAGAATCACTATGTTCTCTACTGCCTGGACTCACGCTGCAATCAGCTGACATGAGATGATAAAATTGAGACTGTTCTTATCTTGGATTTGTTGAGATCTCTCATGTTTTTTATTCTCTCATCTGTTTGGTCTGGGAAGTACAGGAATTAAAACATACTTTTTGTACCTCATTGAACTTGTTTTAGGTTTAATCTACTTTTCCTTTTCTAGATTCTTCATACAGAAGCTTACATAATTCATCATAGACCATCTTCGGTTTTTCAGTCAGCATATAAACTTCTATCTTAGCAATGCTTCAGCTGCACACTACAAATCGTGAAGTGTCATGTTATTATTTTCATATAGTTCAAAATGTTCTCTAATTTCCCCTGATTTATCCTTCAACTCACAGGTTATTTATAAGGATGTTATTGAAGTTCCAAATAATTGGTGATTTTTGAAGTATATTGTTGTTGGTTTTTAATCTAATTCTGCTGTGCTCAGATAACATACTCCACAAGACTTTGGTGCTGTTAAATTTATTGATATTTATTTCATAAACCAACATATAGTCTTTCTTTTTCTTTTCCTTTTTTTTTTTTTTTTTTTTTTTTTTTTTGATTTTTTTTTTTTTTTTTTTTTTTGAGACAGAGTTTTGCTCTTTTCGCCCAGGCTGGAGTGCAATGGTGCGATCTCGGCTTATTGAAATCTCTGCCTCCCAGGTTCAAGCGATTCTCCTGCCTCAGTCTCCTGAGTAGCTGGGATTACAGGTACCTGCCCGGCTACTTTTTTTATATTTTTAGTAGAGACAGAGTTTCACCATGTTGGCCAGGCTAGTCTTGAACTCATGACCACAGGTGATCTGCCTGCTATGGCCTCCCAAAGGCCTGGGATTTCAAGTGTGAGCCACCACGCCCAGCCCATGTAGTTTTTCTTGGTGAAGGTTATATGCATATTTGAAAATAATATGCATCCTGTATTTGGAGGACAGAGTGGTCTATAAATGTTGATTAGGTCATGTTGTTTGATAGACTTGCTGAATTCTTCAATACCACTGTAGATTCTCCGTCTATACGTTCTATCAATTACTGAGAAAGGAGTACTTCAGTTTCCAAATATAATTGTAAATTTGTCTCTCTCTCCTCCCACTTTGTCAAATTTTGCCTCATGTATTTTGAATCTGTTATTTGGTTGCATACACATTTAGAATCATTATGTCTGCTTGGTTTATTTACGCCTTTATTATTATAAAATGTTTTTGGGCCCTGACGTAGCCCTTTTCTTTTTCTAGCTTTTCTGGTATTATCTTTGCCACTCAGAGCTCTCATGTATAATGGTCCCATAGTGTATCATTTTCTGCTCATTGACTTTTAACATTTCTGTGTGTTTATGTTTAACACGATTTTCTTATAGACACCTCATACTAGTGTCTTGGTTTCTCTTTATAATCAATTCTGACAAACACTTTTTTATGGAAGTATTTAGACTATTTTGATCTAATGTTATTAATATTTTTCAGTCTTAAAACTGTTGTCTAGCTCTATTTCTTTTTATTCTTTGTTTTGGTTTTTATTATAAAAAGTAAATATCCATTAAGTACTTAATATTTATTAATAATTCCACTGTGTCTTCACTGTTGGTTTATTAGTTATATCATCTCATCTTGCTTTAATTATTTAAGAGTATTTAGGAATTACATGTGTACCTGGGCTTTTCTTTGTGTGAAGTTTATTTTTATTACTAATTCACTACCTCCTTGTTATAGATATAATCCAATTTTCTATTTCTGTTGATGTTGTTTTTGACAGTTTATCACTTTCCAGAAATCTTTTCCGTCTCATCTAAGTTGTCTATTTTGTTGCACACAATTTTTTATGGTATTTCTTTATCATTCATAGAGAATTCTATAAGGTTGGGATTGACTGTCCCCTACTCTGTTAATGATTTTAAGTATTTGAGTCTTCTTCCTTATTTTCTTAATCTGTTTAGCTAAAGATTTGCCAGTTTTTGTTAATCTTTTTCAGGAACCAACTCTGGTTTCATTAATGTTCTGTATTGTTTTTCTATTCTCTAGTTCATTTATTCGCCATCTAAACTTCACTATTTCCTTCTGTTTTTTTTCTTTTTTTTTTTTTTAACTAATATATTAAGGTGTATGGTTGAGTTATTGGTTTGAGATAATTTTTCTTTTTTAAATAGAGTAGATTAACAGCTATTAATTTCTATCTAAACACTGCTCCAGCTGTACACCATAAGTTCTATTACGTTGCATATTCATTGTTATTTACCTCAAATTGTTTTCTAATTTTTCTTGTGATTTTTTTTCTTTGATCCATTGGTTGTTTAAGACTGTGTTGTTTAATTTCCACAAATTTGCAAATATTTGTTTTTCTTCTGTTATTGAATTCTAGCTTTATTTCATTATGGTCAGAGAAGATACTTAGCATGATTTCGCTATTTTTAAAATTATTGAGGCTTGCTTTGTAGCTCACCATTTGGTCCACCGAAGAGAATATTCCAACTGCACTGGAGAAGAACAGGTGGTCTACTGGATGGAATGTTCCATATTTGTCTGTTAGGGCTAGTTGGTTTATAATGTTTTTAAGTCTTTTGTTTCTTTATTGATCTTGTTGAGTTTCTCTACACATTTTGAAAGCTGAGTATTGAAGCTCACAACTACTGTTGTTGAGTTGTCTGTTTCTCCTTTTCTCGTTGTCAGGTTTTGATGCATGTAATTTGGCACTCTGTTATTACGTGTACATGTTTAAGATTGTTATGTCTACCTGGTGATTAACTCTTTTATCATTATAAAATGTCTTGTCTTTCCCTAAGAATTTTTGTGTCAAATTCTATTTTGTCTGATATTAGTATAAGCATTCCAGCTCTTTTTGATGACTATTTGCATGCTATATCTTTGCTTTTAATCTTCGGGTGTCATTGAATCTCAAGTGTTCAACTTGTAGACACAAGAGAGTTGAGTTTTTTTCATTTATTCTGCCAATTTTTGCCTGTTTATTAATATATTTAGTCTATCTATATTCAAAGTATACATTTAATATTCACCCCCATAATACATTGTTAGTATTTTGGCTTTAAATATCGACATTTTAAAATGAGAAGCATACTTTCAAAATGTAAGTCATGATTTCAGGGACTTTTTGTTTGTTTGTGTTTTTGTTTTTCTGTAGATACCCTAGTTCTACCTGAATAACTTTGTTTACCTTTACTATAGTGTATCCTTGCTGGCAACATATTTCTTCAGCTTTAATACATTTGAAAAATGTATTATTTACTTTCCTAGGGATATTTTACTGGATAGAGAATTCTGGAAGTATGTCTATGTTTCTTTTAACTCTTTTATTATGTTGTTCCATTGAATTTTGCCTTACCTAGTTTCTAACCACATAGCTATGGCCATTCTTGTATTTGTTCTATTGCAAGTAATATGATTTTATTTCTTGATATTTTAAAGATTTTTCTTTATCATTGTTTTATGATGTAACTTACTTTGATTTGGTCTTTTGGTTTGTTTGTTTCTTTTGTTTTTCTGCTTGGAATTCTTGGCTATATGGTCCAATTGCTTTTATCAAATTTTAAATACTCTCTGTGGTTATTTCCTCCTATATTTCATTTTCCACCTCCTCTCATTGGGGTTTCCTATTATGTGTACATGAGACCTTCTGTAATGTTTCCTAAATCCCTGTCATTCTGCTTTTCTTTCCTACTCTTTTAATTTTCCCTGAATTGATTTGGGATAGGTTATATTGTTACGAGTTTAAGTTTACAATCTTTTCTTCTGCACCGTCTAATCTGCAGTTATTCCTATTTCTATCTCTAGATGCTCCACGTGGTTCATTTTTATGTTTTGCTTTTCCCCTCATTATATTGATGTTTGCCTTTAAACTGTTGCGTGTATTCAGTGTGTGTATTACAGCTGTTTTCCTAACTTTGTCTGCTAATTTCATCATGCCCGTCTCATTTCTGAGTCTTTCTGCTGATTGAATTTTCGTTTGGTCATGGATCACATTTGCTGTTTTTTGCCTGACCAGTTGTTTTTTATTGGCTGAGTACTGTATTTTGTTGTATTTCTGGAAAGAGTTGTGGACTTAGTTCTTGTAAACTTAGGTTACTGGTTCATCAGTTTTATTTCTCAAACTGATGCATGTCTGTATATCTGTCTTTTAAAATGTCTAGAATGCATTTCAGGGAGGCCTTGCCCTGCTGAATATCACCTTTGTTCAATGAGGTCTCTTCACTGTGGCTAATTGGCACTTGAACCTTTCTCAGTCCTCTGTAAGCTGTGGGTGTTTTATAGCTAATATGTTTTCCTTCCTCGGAAGTTATTTTTTATTTAGACTCTTGATGTTTCTCCCTGTGGGTATGCAGATTGGCATATCCAAATACTACAGGGGAAGCTATGCAGATTTCTTGGCATGGCTTCTTTCGTATGCTGCTCTGCAAATTCTAGTTACTCTGGTCCCTCAAAACTCTGATCTCCATCTCCTCAGCACAGTGATTCTTCTGGGCTCTGTTTGGCTTCGTCTTCTGCTGTGGTCCTAAAATTACCTCCAGATATAAAGCCAGGGTACGTGTAGTGCTCACTTCCTATGTTTTCTTGTCTTTAGGATTAGTCACCCATTGCTTGCTGTCCAGTATATAAAATTTATTGTTTTATACATTTCATGCAGTTCTGTAGCTGTTTATGGTTGAGATTAACTTTGAAATCTACAAGATACTTTTAAATAAAGGACATCGAACTCCAATTCAAAACACATGTGTTCAGTCTCTATTTATCCACAATCACAGATCTATTTCTGAAATACGGGTTTCCAAACATCTACATCCTAGTTGTGGGCTTATGTGTTCCATCCTCAGGAGGCCTTTTCTTATATCATGGGCTGGGCCTGCCTTTCTGCCATATACTTTTTTATATTCTGGATCTCATGTTTGCTATCCGTATCCCACTTGTACTAACGTGTTGAGTGTCTCCCTAAGAGACTGTGAGCTCTGAGAGGGCAGAAGATGTTGTGTCAGTCTTGTGCACCTGCTCTCCCTGCAGAGCCCAAAACATGGCCTTGTGCCTAGGCTTGCAACAAGTATTTATGAAATCCATACATATACACAAGAAATAAATGTATCATCAATTAATATTACCAGTTTAGTAGCCTTGGAAAATATCTCATAAAAACTTTATGTCAGAGTTTCCCTTATCCAGAAATCAAAGAGATGAGCCAATATCATTAAGGTTTTTTATACTCTAAAATTGTTTCTCTGATTTTCTTTGATTTTCACAACTATCTGCTGAGAAAGAAAGATACTCATTTTAATTTTCAGATTATAAGTGAGAAAAACATTTTTCAAAAGGATTAAGCAATCTGTTTAAGATTGCATAGCTAATTAGTAAAAAGGCTTGGGCTCAAAATTGTTTGACTTTATACTTTATTTTGAGAAATACATTATTATATGGAGAAATTCCTTCTACTGTAACTTAACTCCTCCTTTAAAAAGGGAAAACAAACAAACACAAAGTATCTATGTGTTTATATCCTGCTTCTTCAAGAGATTGTGAGCTTCTTGAAGGCCAGAGCTGTAAATCATATATTTTTGTGATTTCCCCAAAGCCTCAAATGTGTTCTACACAGTGCAGTAAATAATTTGATATAATTCTCTGCAGGAAAATTGATTTAGTGCTGAAAACCAGTAAACAATTCTCATTAACTATCTCTGTACTTCACGTGTCACACAGAATTTGTCTTATGGTAAGTGATCAAACCTGGTTGTTAAAGCAATGAATGATTTATCTAGCAGAATGTCAAGTTTTGAAGCCCTCCCACCTGGACCCTTCAGCCTCAAGGCTGCCATACCACAGCCCAGGTTCTGTCAAGTAAGATGTTGCTGGACAGTCTAGGTGCGGGTGTAGAATTTGCCCTTCCTAATTTCCTAATTTGTTTATCCTCCGCCAATCTTCATTGCCTCCTTTATCTGGCAGCAGATTATCTTTCAGGGGTTAAAACTTCATGTGCTTTCTAGGGCTAGATAGGTAAGGTGAATGTATAAATCTGTGGTCATAAAACAATAGGGTGGGTGATTCCTGTAGAAAACTAGAGCTGAGAAGGCCCTATGTATAGGTAAAAATGAATTTTTAAATGCTAAAATCACCCCACCTTCCTGAGCAAATAAAATGTCTGTGCATCGAGCTAAGCCCGGGGCCTGCAAGTTCATGTCCCCT
Organism: Hylobates moloch; assembly: GCF_009828535.3. NCBI lineage: Eukaryota > Metazoa > Chordata > Mammalia > Primates > Hylobatidae > Hylobates > Hylobates moloch. The sequence continues at coordinate 107,600,018 of NW_026652286.1, forward strand.
GCTTGGGGTCATTCCACACCTTTGCTCAGATGTTTGCCGTGTAATCCATCCCGCTGCACAGACACATTCAGACTTCTCAGCTGGGCACACAGGCTGCTCCAAAGTCTGGTCCCAGCCCAATTTCCCAGCTGCTTCTCCCCTCTGCTCCCACACACACCCTCCCACACTCCTGTCCACCTCTACTGTGGGCTGTCCCTGAGCCTGACGCTGTGCATCTCACCCGCTGGCCTGCTCTGCTAGATAGGTAACATGAGTGTGTGAATCCGCTGGCCTGCTCCGTGCTCTGAATGCTGGAATCTGACTGTTGGAATCCTGGGCTGCCTCAGCTGCACTCTCCACAATGAGGCTTTTTTGACTGACTCCTGCAGGGTGCATGTGGACCTTTCTCTTTTGTTTGCATAGCCCTGGGAGGCTATTTATTTTCACTCTTGAAGCCATTTTCTATACCTTCACCACCAGTTTGCACTTGAGGAAACTAAGACATTGAAAGCTAAGTGAGCTGACCAAGGCTGCATTCTGAGAAATGGCTTTTCTTTACAGTACCTGCACACTTGATAACTGCATACCTTCCCTACTGGTTTAAAACTATCTGTGGGCCCTTGTCCAATGTTTGTACTGTCCACCGCACTTTTCACAGTGTTTGGCACACGGTAGATGATCAGTGAATGTCTGAAGGTCGAATGGAGTTTATGCTGAATAGGTGTGCGTGTGTGCGTGTGTGAGTGTGTCTGCATTTCAGGTAATAAAGTCTCAATATTCCTTCACAATAGGCTTTGGTATTTGGAATTGACATCCAGAGCTGGTTTCCTTCAAACTCATTTTTTACCTTTAATTTCCTCATTGATGATGATGACATACACTCACTGGCCCATCTCTATCTTTAACTCACCACTGGATCCATCCTTTTCTCTTTCTTTTAACCTGCTTGAATGCAAACCAAGCCTCTGATGCAATGACAGCTTTGCTGATGTACACGGTGTCGGTGACGTCATGGTTTCCTAAGTAACAATCAATCTGCTGTGCTAAAACTCTACGGAAGAAAGCCATTAAAAAGGATTGTGTGAGTGGTGTGTGTGTGTGTGTGTGTGTGTGTGTCTGTGTATACCTGAAAACAAACACACTAAGTGTCCATGCACACACACTGGTCATCTTTTCAAAGAATATCATCAACAAAATTTCACTGTAGCAGCATCAGTGAGATGAGTCCCAGTGGATGAAGTGGTTTCCATGGAAATGTGTTATCGTGCTTTGGAAAAGCAGCTTGTTCTGCACATGAGAAAGATGTAAAATAGGGGCTCAAATCCCATGTGAACTCACACCACCGCAAATATAGCCTCTAAGCACCTGGTACAGGCAAAGGCAGAGGCTGGAGTTTAAGAAACAGGGTCTGTTCCACCAGCATGCCTGGGACCTTGGCTGTTGTCACTTACTTGTTTCTTGTTGTCAGAGACCCCAGAAGCTGGGAGCTCTCCGAGATGAGGCACTGCACCTTGAGTCATCATGGTTGTTACTATTTTGTATTACTTATCAGCCATGTATAAGTGCTTTACATATATTATCTCATTTAGTTACCACACAGCCTTAAATACGAGTTAGGTGTTTGAAGTCCTGTCTGTAGTTAGGGAGGTCAGAACTATGTTTAATTGCCTCGGGAACTTGCTAATGCCTGGCTGCTGGTAGGTGTTTAGATGGATAAATGGATGCAGGAGTGAATGAGGCAGGAAGGGAAGATGTGGGGGGAAAGGCAGGTTGTTTCTGGGAAGTCTCTGCCCAAGCCTGAGGAGCAGCATACGGGATCGGAACCATCAGACACTCATGCTGATAATGGGGGCCGAGGAGCTTGGGGACTGAATGGCGTGACCACATCTTTCCAGCACCTCCCTAGAATATTGGTTGACGGCCTCCAAGAGAACAACCCATTTAGGTCAGCTGAAGCTGAACCACTCAATCTCAATTCATAAGTCCACTGAGGAATACATTTTTTTTTCTCCAGCAAGCTTTAATGCAAGAGCCCTGAATTCTCAGCCATAGACCCTGTTCTTCTCTGCCTGTTTTTCTGGCTCTGGCTGAGCCCCAGCCAGATAGAAGATATTTCTGAACATGGAGGGTGGTTTAGGAGCTGTCAGCATCTAGTTCACAGAAATGGCCAGGAGATACCAGAGCAGAGGGGACAGTGGGAAGAGACATTTTCAGCAACTATGGGCTCTTCCTCTGAGATTAAAAAAATACAAAAGGCAAAACTCCTTTTTTGCTCGATGTTGGTAAGAATGTACACTTCTGGCTGGGCGTGGTGGCTCACGCCTGTAATCCCAGCACTTTGGGAGGCCAAGGCAGGCGGATCACGAGGTCAGGAGATTGAGATCATCCTGGCCAACATAGAGAAACCCCATCTCTATTAAAAACACAAAAATTAGCCTGGCGTGGTGGCGCATGCCTGTAATCCCAGCTACTCGGGAGGCAGAGGCAGGAGAATCCCTTGAACCAGGGAGTTGGAGGTTGCAGTGAGCCGAGATCGTGCCACTACACTCTAGCCTGGCGACAGAGCAAGACTCCGTCTCAAAAAAAAAAGAATGTACACTTTCTTCCACAGCCTTTCAGTTATTACTGTGCCTTAGGACAGCAAAAAGGCCCACTCCCCAGACTGAATGTGGTCTCGCTCAACCCAGGGGTAGAGAGCCCTGTGGCTGTCTCTCCTTCAGCCACAGAAGGTGGGGTTCATGTCCCCCACTGAACCAGGCCAGGCCCAGCCACTTAAGGCGTAAACCAGGGAAAGACCTGGTGCTGCCAATTAGTGCGTGCATGGGGCGTGCATCCCTCTGGCTCCTCGCTGTGATTTCATGGTTCCATTCCGTCCAAGACTCCTCAGCACAACTCGCCGTCCTCACCCAGGAAGTGGCAGAGGGGACTGACAGCAGCCAGGACAGAGGGGGCTGTGGGACCCAGAGGGCTGGTTCCTGCTTCCGGAGAAGCAGCCAAGGGGGCTGTTCCTTCCTCTCCAGACAGCTGCTGGGGTCCAGGCCATGGTGGAGAGAGGAATGGAACCACGCTTCTGATAGTTTATAGTGTAAAAATCAAGGAACATTTTTAGGCCATTGCTATGGGCAAAGTTCTGGTGAGGTTATTTTTTTATTAACTGACAAATAATGATTGTATATATTTTGGGGTGCAATGGGACTTTTTGGCATACACATACATTGTGGAATGTTTGAATCAAGCCAGCTGACATATCCATCACCTCACATACTTAAAATTTTTTTGTAATGGGAACGTTTAAAATGTACTCTTTTAGCAATTGTGAAATATGTGATAATTATTATTAACTATCGTTCTTTGCTGCACAGTAAGTCACTGAAACTTACTCTTGGGTGAGGTTTCTTTATCAAATCTTGCCTTAAATATTCTTACAACCTATGTGGTAGATGGATATATAAAAGCTAAATTTTTTCAGGAAATAATACGTGGTTGAATTTAGGCCGAAATCAAGTTCTTCTAGTGATTCATCTTCATTTCAGCTGGAAATTCTGTGTTTCAAATCCCTTCCTGTTTTCACGGGCCTCAGGGAAGCCTGTTCACGGAACCCAAGAACGTTCTTCAGCTTCCACTTTTGCAGTGTACTTCGCACTCGGCTCTTTCTCAGTGTGCTCTGCCACTAAAGTCTCCCCAGCCGCCTCATCTGTGCTGCAGCACAGCCAACTCCAGGCAACAATGGTGGATGTGGACCTGCACCGGCTCAGGTGTCCTCCTGCTGTGGTGAAGAGGAAGACGTCTGCAGAGACCTGCACATCTGGATGGGCAAGGCCCTGTGCAGTCTGGGCCTCTGTGTCCCTGGACCATGAGGTTTCTCCTCCTCCTTGTCTCCTCGAGCCAAGCCCATGCAAGATGATGGGGCTGGGCTACCCAAGCCCACTGTGTCCACACAGGGAATTGCTTTGTTTTCTGTGGGAATAGAATGGAAGGACTTTTATTTCTAGAAGACATTATCTCATCTCCTGTATTAATCCGAGATCTAGTAATGGCATTTATGACCCAAAAATATGCCTTTGAAATGAAGCAGTTATCTATTGAAGAATCTTTATTTCTAATGGAGAACAGAGCTGGACTCTGACAAGTTCCAGAGTGTCTCAGGAAATAGCAAATCTATCCTGGAATAGGAGCAAGAGAGGTTTGAAAACAAACAGCTGAGGATTCCAGGTGCAGGAGGCACCCTAGGGAAGGTGGCTGGAGCCAAGCCAGTGTCATCTGCCAACAGTGGCCACATTCTGAGGACAGACCTGGGAAAAGGAGGCCTTTCTTGTAACCTTGTTCACCCCAAATCTTCATTCCTACTTGCTGAGATTTTTTAAGTACCAAATAATCTGTGATTCTAGATGTTGACATAAAAACAGCCTTTAAGCTTCACCCAGTCCTTGGGAGTCTATACAGCAAAGTAAGCTGGTGAGGAAAGGCTGGCTGAGCTTCCTCTGGGAGCTGGGGCAGATGCTCACTGCCAAGCCTAGGGAGGCGATTCTGGGATGAGTCCAAATAAACATTCAATAAACTTGTCAGCCCGCAGTGGGAGTCCCTGCAGAGGACAGGCATGTCCCCTGTTTGCGGTGTCCTGGCTGTGACCTCACTCACTTCATGAGGGGCTGCCCCAGCATCTCCTACCATGGCCACGTTCTTGCCCAGGAAGCGTGTGATTGGGGGCTCCAGCTGTGCTGATTTTTATTTTGTGGCAGGAAATCAGCACTCCCCATGCACCGAGTGGGCTGGGTGAGGGTGGAACAGTTCAGGGGATAGCACAGCTCACGTCTGGAGTATGAGTAAACCTCTGACTCTCATGTCTGTCTGACTTTGTTTTTAAGAGTTTTGAGGAAGCTGGTATTCAGGATGGGTCTTGACTGGCAGTGAGCAGCACGTGCGGGCACTCGGGAGGCAGCAGGGAGCAGGTGGAGAGATGGAGCAGGAGGTGGGCCAGACAGAACAGGAGGCGATGAGAAACGCCAGGGGGAGACAGGGATGAGAACGGGGCAGACAAGAGGGAGAGCAAAAAAATGGGAACTAAAAGGGAAAGGGGAGGGCAAGAAAGGATCAGAAAGTGTACTGTGTGGAGGACATGAGGGAAAGTCAGGGAGAGTGCAAGGAGACAGCTCTGCCCAAAAGATGAGATAAAAAGAACTGATGGCAGAACCTGAAATGTGAAAGGAAATGCACACAAAACGGAAGAGTGGCTCCTCTGAGCGCAGACAGCGGGAAAGCAGCCAGCACGCGAGTGTGCTCGTGGCGGGGGGTGGGGGGGATGCGGGGGCTGGACGATGCCACTTCCCTGCTGCCCACATTTTGCTCGTCTGAGAATCTCCACAGCTGAGGTAGATGACCAGGCGAAGACAGGCGGAACTCCTCCCACCCATCCCCAGGCTTCCTCATGGTGGCCATGCTGACATGTCAGTAGTGAACCCGGAGGCTCCTTCTCCAACTTTGCCTCTGGCATAGAGATCATCCAGGGGCCGGAACGCAGCCTCTTCCTGAAGGTCAACTGAGGCTATATCCTTTGATGGCCCAGGAGCACCTGTTGAGGTGGGCATGCCCTCCTTGAGGGCTGGCAGGCTCTAAGCCTCTGCATGCTGGCTCAGAAGTGCACCTGAATGGCCAGGAGCAGCGGCTCACGCCTGTAATCCCAGCACTTTGGGAGGCCGAGGTGGGGGGATTGCCTGACCTCAGGAGTTCACGACCAGCCTGGGCAACACACTAAAACCCCGTCTCTACTAAAATACAAAAAAATTAGCCGGGTGTGGTAGCATGCACCTATAGTCCCAGCTACTCGGCAGGCTGAGGCAGAAGAATTGCCTGAACCTGGGAGGCAGAGGTTGCGGTGAGCTGAGATGGTGCCACTGCACTCCAGCCTGACAACAGAGCAAGACTCCATCCAAAAAAAAAAAAAAAAATGCACCTTAATGAGCAAGGATGCCCTTTGCTGCACAGGAGCTCCCTGCAGTTCCACTCTTAGCCTACCTTCAGCCTTGCAGGGAGGTGCTGGGTACCCCTAGCATTGCTCCCAGAGCCAGGTCCTGGGGAAGCCAAGGGCTCTAGGAAGGAGTCTGGAGGGAAAATGAGGTGAGGCGAAGTGTCCTGAACAGGTGAGCACAGCAGCAGGTCTAGATCCACAGAGAAACTGAGACTCAGCACTAAGCACCAGTGTACGGGCAGTGCGGCCCATGGACATTAAGGAGGCATGAGCTCACCTCCTTCAGGGGGCACGCTTCTCCCTGGAGCTTGCTCTCACTGTCTCCGGGCTTCTGAGCGGGGAACTGCAGCCTGGTAATGCAGGGGGATGGGGACCAGCCCCTAAGTGAATGGGGGATCTCAGGTTGAAGGCAGGGACTGCGGAGGTCCTCAGGCCCAGCCCACTGCTCTGGCTTGACCCCATGCCCCCAGGCTGGGAAGGACAGAAGTGCAGGGCTCTGGGAGAAGAGGAGGGGAAGGGTGGAGCTACCAGGAAGGAGATCCCCTCTGCTGCATCCCACCAAGCCATTTGTCCCCATAAAATAACAATCTTGGTTATAACTAGAGACCCAAATATGAGAAAAAATTCCAAGGTCTGTTATCCCTCAGTTTGTAATTAGAAAACCCATGTTTGAGCCCAAGCTCTGTCTTTTACCAATGGGATCAATTTTATTAAATTACCCAACCTCTCTGAGCCTCAGTTTCTTCTCCTATAAAGTGTTGCTGATGGTGCACACACTGCAAACTCATTGTGGAGAATAAGGATAACATAGGGCTACTATCAACAACCCTTCCAGAATGTACTTTGTGCTAAGACACAAAAGTTTTTTTTTAACCATTGCTGTGCGTAAAGAACCTGATTATCTGAACAGCCAATCATATAAACCATATTTCAGTCAATTTGATAACCAAGAGGAAACATGCCTTTCACTAAGAAATATTGCTCTAGGTTATGCTGCATCTGTACGCTCCTCCACCCCACCCCTGCCCACATTTGCTCACACTCTGCATTGCGGAATGCAGTAGGTGGGTCCTCAGGGATCTCTGCAGTTAAGGACAAACCCTTGGCCATACATGAGGCTCTTCCGCAATGGCAGGAGAGCTCATTCTCCCACTCCCCCTCCACTAGAGTGACTAAAATTGAATCAGTAGAATTCAGCAGATTAAGAAAATTGGTGTCATCCCACAGCTTCGTTACCTTGCAGGAGATAATACACCTCCAGATCCCAGAGGGCAATTACCAAACTATAACACATCGTTCATGAGCTAACCACACATCCGCCCCTCCCTGAGCTGAATCCCTGCCACCCGCCCTTGGTGCAGAAGACTTTACTTCCAGAGAGCACCCCCAGCCCAGCAGTGCCGTGACATCCCTCCCCCGACACTTCCCAAGCATAGGCAGACGCAGCCGCTCTCTCAGCCTTAGAGCATGAGGACCTAGTTGCAGGTTGAGTGCCTGAACCCAAAATGAGATAATACCTTTGCAAAACTGTCATTTGTTGTCTTAAGAAAGCAAATTATAATCAGGGCTGGGGTGCAGCTATGTCTAATAAATGACTTTATATAGGACACTGCAGGCCACCAGGAATATCCCCATCTTTCATTTGTGTTTCCTGCAGAGAACTTCTGTCTCTCAGAGAACTTCTACATGGCTGAATTCCACATGGGCCCCACATGTGTACCGCAAGTGGTGTGGTACATAGTGCAAACTTCATCACCAGTGAGGGACTGAGACCAGCTCTCTTATGTCTCAAGTTAAAAAATAATAATAAAGATTTTTTTTAAAGCCAGGGTTTTCAAGGGCCTTCCAGGAGCTTGGGGGAGAAGATATGTATTTTCTTGGATAGGCAAAGCAAGACATATTGATTATGACAATGCAGTGATTTTTGGAAGCAAATCTAATGAGAATAGTTCCCTTTTAATGTCAGGCCACCCCAACTGGGATTTCCTGGTTTATCATCCCTTTTTGTTTACCCTTTGTAATCACTGAGGCTCAGTCCCTATGGGTACTGATATTGGGTGATTTAGAGGAACAGGAAAAGTAAGTAATTCACCAACTGAAGACACAGCCACTCTGATTTTGCAAGCTCATCCTCTTCTATTTAAACCTGTACAACTGCGGTTCTTCAAGGCTGGGTTGTAGCCCTCTTTTTCTCATTTGTCCAAACTCTTCTATGGAGAATCATTCAAGTCATTATATGCTAGTATAGCAAGTGTGAGTGACATACATGTATCTTCAGCACCTACTTGTCTTCCGAGCTCCAGACCTACATATTCAAGTGCCTTTCTGATTTCTCTCCTTGGATGTTTCCAAAGCACTTCAAACTGGTCATGTCAAAAGCTAGATCAGTGACCCCTCAATGACCAGTCCCCAACCTGCTCATCCTCTTCTGTGCCCATAATGCTGTGCACTCAATGGCAAGACATGAAGCATAGTAGTCACCCTTGACCTCTTCTCCTTTAGCTGCACGTTTAATTCCTTACCAAGTCATCTGCTAACTAAACATTTATTAATCATACCCATTTCTCTATGCCTCAACCATAATTTTAGTCGAAGCTATAATCATTTTCTGCCTGAGCTGCTGAAATTGCCATCTATATGGCCTGGTGTCCAGCATCCCCACCTGCACCAAGTGACCTGTTCAATACTTAACTATGGTGACGCTGACCACATTATTAAACATTATTCAATGGCTTGTCGTTAGTTTGAGGATAAAGCTAAACATTTTTCATGCTGTCTGTGAAACAAGTAAAGGCTGACATGCACCCTCATGTAGATTCCACTGCAATGAATCCTGCGCACCCCAGATGGCAACTTCAGCACCAAGGTCACAAGAAAATATTCGGGGCATAGAACATTTATCTTAATTGGCTATGTTAAAGAGATAAAGGAAGTCTTTGATCTTTGGGCTTCTGGCCCTTCCAATCAATAGCACATAAAATATGAAAAGCATTGCTGTTGGTTGACAGTAAGAACAATAAATCCACAATAAATTACATTAATGAGAAGTCCTCAATTATAGAAATCAGTAAGACTCTCAGAGGTAATGCAAACATAACTCAGGAACCTGGAATAAACTGGGACATGACCATGTATTTCTATGCATATGGAAGTTATAAATAGGCATGTGAACACTGGGTGGGGGTTATCCAAAGATGGTAAGAAACTCCTATAAATTTCAAATCCCCTAAAAATAATTTTGCTGTGAATCCTCAACTCAGCTGATATTAATTATTTAACAGCTAATTTAACATAGTGGTTAAGAACATGACTCTGGAGCCAGAGTACCCAGCTCATATTCTGACTTTACTAACTCATTCTGGTTCTCTGGGCAAATTACTTAACTCACCTGTGCCTTAGTTTCCTAAATAATGAGAAGGATTGTAACAATAGTACCCACTTCATTAGAGCTATTGAGAGAATTAATTAAATTATATACAAAAGACATTTAAAAGAATATCTAATATATAATAAGCACTACATAAAATATTAATATTGCCTATGTTTTTATGGGAGTATGGTCAGCAGCATAATGCTTCCTCAAAGGACATTCCCTGTCCCAAATCCCTAGAATCTATGAATGTGTTGCCTTGTGACAAACGGACTTTGCAGATATGATTACAGTTTAATACCTGAGATGGGAGATATGAGGTGCTGCATATGACATAGACCTTGATGACGAGAGCTTTTAGGCCTGGCCTCGTGAATAGCTGTACATATGCTTCTGCTCCTCCAAAGAAACTAATTTTTCTCCTCTGAGTTTGATGTGGTTTGAAGGCATTTTGGTTGAGGAAACAGCAAGGGTCAAACCGGTAACAGTCTGGCTATGGGAGAAGCCTGTGGAGGACAGGCCAGAATTAGGGGCTCTGGGGAAGTAATGATACTACAGTGTGTTCATTTTGTGCTTATTCTAGACTAGGTGCTACTTACCCCACTTAATCCTTAGAACTCATAATTATTTCCCTAAACAGATGGAGAAACTAAGGTATGGACCATGTCATGCACAAGGATGCATGGCTGGTGAGTTGCAGGTTTGGTAGATCTGAGATTGAAGCCTGCACAGTCTCGTGCCAGAGCCTGCACCCTCGGCCCCACCCTGCACTGCAAATTGCCCTGGACTATACCACGTAGTGTGTGAATGACAGGATTTATCGTCGAGGCAATGGGTAAGTGTACAAAGGTATGGATAGGATGTGGCCATATCAGAGATCTGCTCCAGGAAGACTGCTCTGACATCGATGCCAAGATACAGTCAGTGGACCATGGGAAGGAGAGACCAGCTCAGAGCAGGATTCCCAATGGAGGAAAGGAAGAAGAGGCAAACAGTGGAGTCTGTGAGGGGGTGGCGATATTTGTGCTGGAAGAGGTGTCTGAGTTGCTTATCTGGGAATCACTGTAGAGAATTGTCAGGCCAAGTTTTGAATTAAGCACAGGGAGAAATAATTTATGTAGCTATAAAAGCCCAGAGTGGGTGACTGAGTTGGTGGCTTACATGGTCTCTAAATTGAGTAATGCTATGTCAGAGACAGGAAGGCAAAGGCGTCTCAGCCATGGGATTCATCTGTGATGTCTTCTTCAAGGCGTAAATATGTTTTTATTAGCTTTATGCATATAACCATAAGGAATTAGAACCTCAGAGAGAAGACCCTCATAAAAGTGGGATTTTTTTTAGCACAGGTACCAGGATGTCGGGCATCAGGTCGCTTTAAGATGATTCACTATAGCGTCCCTTTCCTGGTGGTCACTCTACACAAGGCCAGTGGGCAGGCTAGAACCACCAGTCAGCAACCCGGGACAGGGGAAGGCAGAAGCCTCTCTTTCCACTCTCTTTCCCAAGGTATTGGGAGAGCTAAACCATCCAGGGCATTGGTCTTTCCACTGCAGATAATTTTTCTTCCCCAGCCAAGGACCTTAACTATTAACCCAATGGGTGACTCTTTTTTTTTTTTTTTTTTGAGATGGAGTCTTGCTCTGTCGCCCAGGCTGGAGTGCAGTGGCACAATCTCAGCTCACTGCAAGCTCCGCCTCCCGGGTTCACGCCATTCTTCTGCCTCAGCCTCTCCGAGTAGCTGGGACTACAGGCGCCCGCCACCACGCCCAGCTAATTTTTTTTGTATTTTTAGTAGAGACGGGGTTTCACCGTGGTCTTGATCTCCTGACCTCGTGATCCGCCCGCCTTGGCCTCCCAAAGAGCTGGGATTACAAGCGTGAGCCACCGCGCCTGGCCCTGGTGACTCTTGAATCTGGGACCACTAGGTCCCTCACTGCATGGAGATTAGTTATCAAAGGCACTGCCACGCTGAGCAGTCTGTTGCAGAACTGACTTGGGTTTGATGTTAGGTCGTTTGACTTTATCCTTAGAAACAGCTGCTGAGAGTGTCGGCCAGTGTTCTACACTGTGCCGAAGAAGCCAGCCAGCATTTGTTTACCTTGCCTGTACCTTCAAATCACTGGGGAACCTATGCCTCACTCGAGGCCGATCGACACAGAAGGGCTTTGGCTGAGACACAGGTGTTAGTAGTCTTTAAAGCACTCTTTGCTAAATCTAATTTGCATTCAGAGCTAAGAAACACTGTGCTAGATTTTTTTAAAGATGCACACAGTTATATGCAATGATTCTTCTTCTGGTTGAAGGAGACAGAACTTGTGAACATAAGAATTATCAGCCACAGGAGGTAGCAGATGCCAAATGCTGAGTGCTGTCACTAAGTACCAATCATGAGGAGACGTGAACTAATATGAGGTGATGTGGGAAGGCCTCCTGGAGGAGGTGAGGCTTGTGACGGGGAGGGGAACAGGGTTAGGACTTAAACAAATGGAGGGGCATCGTTGATGTCAGAATCCCAAGAGCAAATGCACCAAGGCTGCACATATAAGGTGAGGTGAGGAACTGACCCTCAAGCCCACCTCTGCTGGGGGAAACAGAAGGTGGTTCAGTGTCATGAGCACTTTTTCCATGCTGAGGGGACTGGGGAGATGAGACGGTCTCATTGATCTGCTAGGGATGTGTTAGTGGCTCCAGTTCCAGCTCGTAGTCCACCTCGAAAGGACTGTGGGCTTAGATCACGCCCTCCCCTCCCTCCTCATGGATAGGTGAGGGCAGAGACGAGATGGAGAAGGAGGAGAGTTGAGGGGCAACCAGCAATGTCCCTGGACGGGGCCCTCAGAAAGGCGTGGCAGCCCAGACTCGTGCAGGGAGAGCAGTGAGCGATTGTGGCCCCACAGGCTTGGAACTAATTCATCCGTGAGCCCTTAGTGTTTTATTTAGCTGGCCGTTCTCAAACTAGACGGCCATGAAACGGAGCCCTGAGACCCACTCTCGGGTTTCGGATTCGGTGAGTCTGGGGCAGCGTGGGGTTGTGGACACCCAACAATCTCCCACATGACAGTGATGCTGTGGCCTGGCTCTGGGAGGTGCTGGGTGCATTTCATCCTGCGCGCTGAGTTCGTATTGAGGAAAGATCTTTTTGAAAGTTTCCATCTTAGCTGTGCTGAAGGAAAATGAAGACAGGGGTGTCTGCTCACACCTGGATGATCCAAACAGAGAAAGCTGATCCCACAGTCCTGAGGGCTGGTGCAGTGGCAGCCGAGGGATAAACAGCAGGTGACTCTGTGAGTAGGGAGATGTGGGCTAAGTATTGGCATCATCACAGCCTGGAGTATGCGGAGCTTTGCTTCAATGATGGAAACAGTTTCCTTCCCATGTGTCAGGGATTCCAGGGAGTTTGTTGTTGTGGCCAGACATGGGGTCCTGATTAGAGAGGAGACGGATAGAAGAAGGACAGACTGAGGCAAACTTTCTAGATAGCTTTAGACTAGAAACTTAGGGGCTTAGATCTGAATTAATGTTCTAACGTTTGGTGGCAGTGTGGTTTTAATCCTGTCATTTATTCTCCCTGAGCCTTGTGTCTAATCTTTGAAATGGAGATGACGATGACAATGATGATGATGATGACAATGACAGCAAATAGTTGTAGCCAGCACAAACAAGAGCATGAAGCCTGCACACTCTGCAACAGGCCTGCGTCTCCTCCCAAAGCAATGCCCCAAACACATCCTCAGACATTCCCTGTCCTGGGTGGCCAGAGGGCAAGCGAATGAGCTGTCCTTGTGATCCTGGATCCCTCCCCTGGGATACTTGGGGTTCTGCATGAGGAGGTCAGGGTGGTTGGTGTCAGGAGAAGAATGTTGAGGAACTGGTGAGGCCGTGAAGGAGGAGGAGAGTGGAGGAGAGAGGGCATCCTGGAGAAAGTCGCCCTGGAGCTGAGACGGGAGCAAATGATGGCTTGCAAAGCAGTCAAGAGAGAAGGGCGCTCTGCGTGGAGACAGTGTCATATGCGACTGCACCAATATTAAAAGACCAGGAGGGCACGATCAGTGAGTGTCACAGCATGTGTGCTTGCTGTTGGAAAGGAAGGGCTCTGGGTGAGTCAGTGAGGGCCTTGCGTGCCCTGCCAGGCAGCCGTGGGTGCTGAGCAGGTATCGGCTGTTGCCCTTTATCTAAGCAGGTGCACCCTGACCATGCTAGCCTGACAGCCCCTCCCCACTGCAGGATGCTTTTGCCTATTTCAACTCCAATTTGGGCTGTGGCAGTGAACATTGTGTCCTCTGGCTGGTGCTGGAAGGTCAGGAGTGATCTTTTCTAGTCTGGATGGCTGGGCCTCTTTTCTGCTGGGGTCAAGTCCCTGAATGTAGTGAACCAAACATGGTTAGTTTCCTGCAAGCCAAGGACCATACTGGGCACAGCAGGGAAGAGGATGTCCAGAGCAGCCTCTCTTTCATAATCCTGTGGAAAAGACAAAGGGAAAACTGTGTTTACGTTTCTGCCATGTGCCAAACCCTGGGACAGGGCATCACTGAGATTTTATTTAACGTGAAAAACAATACCCTAAACCAGTATCATTCTTCCCATTTTATAGAGAAAGAAACTAAGGCTCAGGGATGCTCCATAACCAGCCCAAGCCACGACTGAGAGAGGGTGGGCCAGACGTCTACAGAGGAAGATGACGAAAGCCAACCCACCCCCTGTGACGCTCTTGGTTTTCATCCATGGCGTTAAAGCAAGATGAAGAACTCGCATGGGAATAAAGTATTCTGGGCTTGTAAGGGGAAGGACGATAAATTACGCTGTGGAAAACGGGGCCAGTGACTCACAGCTGGAGGTGAGCTCTGCTGCCAGCCACTTCCCTGCTGGCTCATGGCACAGCGCCCGTTCCCTCCAGGAGCAGCCTCTTGTGTATCTGACTCTGGTCTGGCCCAGCAAACCGTCTACACTGCAGACAGAGGGCACGTGGCCTTAAACCTGGCACAGAGTGAAAGCTCAATAGCCAGAGCTCTTGTTGTTTTAAATGAGAGTGTGAATCAGGGAAGGTTCTCTCCTTCCTGAAGCACCTGCTCTTACTTTCCGGTGCCCTTCATAAGAAAACCCCAATTCTGGCCTCGCCCACCCTCCCACCTTGCTCCCTGTTTGTCAGGCTGAACTGCTGCCCTTCTCCACATGGCACACTGCTCTCTTCTGTGCCTTCACTTTGTGCTCCGTGAATTCCTTTGTTCTCTAATCCACCTGACCAGCTTCTCCACCCAGATGGCACCTCCTCCTGGAAACCGGCCCTGACCTCTAGCCTGGCCTCTCATTCTCTGCACTTTGTATTTCCTTCTCCCTAACGCTCCTCATAGCCACAGGGATGGTTCAGGGGTCCTTCTCCCCAGGGGCTAGGGCCTCCTAAATTCAGGCTGTGTCTTACGGAGACTCCATCCCAGTGCCCTGCACAGCTTAAGATCCTTCGTGAACGCTCAGGAAATGTTTGCAGAAGGAAATGCTTTCTCCAGCAGGAGCCTCCTTTCTTTCTTCACGTTCTGCCTTTGGCAAGCTCTCCTCCCGCCGCTCAACCTTCCTGGCTGGGCTTGGTCTCCCTCCTGGGCCGTGAAGCCTCCTCTCCACCCTGCCCTCCTCCTGAGGGGCTGTGCACTCTTGTCTCTGAGGTCTCTCCTCCTGGTTTCTTCTGCTGGTACATCAGTTAAGTCCTTGTATTGTTTGCCATTCTGCCTCCCTGTGAGCCTGTGAAGGGCAGGGGCTGTCCTGTTCATCTTTATACGCTCAGCACAGAGCCTCCATGGTCAGGACTTGGGGAACACTTGCTGTTTAAATGATGGACAGGTTGAATAAATGAAAAGCAAGTCTGCACTAGTATTCGGAATGGATGCCACTGTGGGTGTGAGGAGGAAGGGAGGTCACTTTCTCCTGTTCAGAATGAAGAGCAAACAGACCCTAATGTCTGTGTGTGCTCCACCATGGTGCTGGCTTTTAATATGGCACACGAAGGGAAGAGGGACGGACGTGCACCAGGGCACAGCCACCTCGCCCCACGCACCTGCTGCCAGTGGAACACGGCTTCCGCACGTGCTAATACGAGATCAGGACACTGCAACAGGGAAGCCCGCTCCCTTTCTTGAGGAAGTTGAGGCCTAAAGAAAATTGGAAGGAGTGTCTCCAAATAGATTTGGGAAGGCATTCCCTGGGGGCAGACGCCTTCTCCGAAAAGCATTGTGTGCTGAACAAGTTAAATGTATGTATTTAATTTTGCTGGCTTGCTCAACAGGTGCTGGGATGATCTAGAAGAGCTCAAGAGGCTCCCGTTTCCCAAACTGAAGACCTGGCCCCTCTCCTTCAAGTTTACAGTGGCTGATGCAGCTGAGTGAGGAGCAGCTCTGGGGCCTGGGAGGGGAACTTCTCACCACAGGCAACTCCGGCTCCCCACTGCTGAAGAAGCTGGAAATGGATCTCTGTGGTTTTGAGCCATTGCAGTTTCAAGTCTGCTGATGACAGTGGCTGAGCCTACACTAACACACACAGAATTCTGCCAACAACAATCGCTCTGGGACATAACTACAGACGGCCTTTTACTGAGACATATGTGAGGTGTGTGTGCCTGCAATAGCTTCACCTAAATTCTAAGGCCTGGAAGAGCGGGGCTGTGATTTGTGCTTCAGTGTTTAGGACAGCATTTGCCTTTTCCCCTAGTCTAGTTATGGAAGCATTTGCTTAAGTCCTGGGTTCCTTCTTCCTTAAATGTTTGAAAGGATTCACTGGAAAACCCTTTCTGGCCTGAATTTGTGTGTGTGAAGGTTTTCAATCGAGTATTTAATTTCTCTAATACTTATTTCAAGTAATCTGTCTGATTATTCTGCGTCATTCTAAAGCACAATCTTTAAAAAGTTGTGCTTTTCTGGGAATCTGTCTGTCTTATCTGATTATGCAAATTCACTGACATAAAGTTGTTCCGTTATTAGAGATTTTATGAGCTGTGTGGTCTGTATTGATGTTGCCTTCGATGTTATCTTGGTAGCTGAAATTGTCTTTTTTCTTTTCTTTTTCAAAAAAATCAGTCCCTCCAGGGGTTTAATTATTTAATTAATTTGTTTTAAGAAACAACTCTTGACTTGATTGACTGTCTCTACTAACCACTTGCTTCTATTTCACTGATTTCTGCTTGTGCACTTATGTTGTTTTCTAATTCTTGTACTGTAGCACTTAGCATGGTGCCGGGTAGAGAGTAACTTCTTCATAAATGTTAGCATCACCACTGTAAAGAAAAGCCTCAACTCAGGGTGTCTGTTAAAAGAGATTGTTAAACATTAGAACTTTTACAACTTATTTGGTGATGAGGTCTCCGAAAACATTAAATCCATTTGACCCATTCAAACTTTTACTATTATCATTGCACATTTAAGTCCATGTATATTTGAAAGCATATGAATATATATATATATTTGAAAGCATACAAATAAATATAAATTTATTAATATAATATGTATTGGTATTTAATATACATATATTCTTTTCATTACTTATTATTCCTTATCTTTGTGTTTCTACCTGGAGATATAATCCCTCTGCTGAAAAATCCCCTTAAGTATTTTATTTGCTGTGGATCTTTCAGTAATAAATGATCTGCTTTTATGTGTAAAAATGCTTTACTTTCACCTTCACGTCTGAAACATTTGGCAGGAACTTTCTTTTACTGCTTTGAAGTGGTTATTCGTTGCCTTCTAGCTGGTATTATTCTGTTGAAGCATTAGTTAATTGTATTATTGTTGCTTGTTTGGGAGGAAATTGCTTTTCTTTGTTTGTTCTTAAGTTCTAGTATTTGATAGTACAATAGGAAAATTACAGTAAATATAATACAATTTTTTAGTAAATATAGTACAATTTTTGTCTTCTAGTTATTTTGAGATATGTAATAAATAAGACATAATACATGCACAGAATGTGTAATGACCACATCAGCATAATCGGGATCTCCATCACCTCACACATTTATATTTTGTTTGTGTTGGGAACATTACTATTTTTCTCTTCTAGTTATTTTGAGTGTATAATAAATAATAATTACATATTTAAAATATTATGTATAATAATTATATTTTTCAAAATAACTAGAAAAGAAAAACTGAAAGTTTCCAACACAAGGAAAATGTGTCTGAGGTGATGGAGATCCCGATTACACTGATGTCATTACCTGTTCTGTGCGTGTATCACAACCACATGTATCCCCAAACTATGTAAAACTGTATCAATAAAAATATAAAAAAACTTTAAAATCATGTTTTTATATTTGCTTTTTAGTAATTTAGGTTTGAGGTGACTGGGTATCTTTTAAAAAATCTTTCTTGGAGTTCTTTATGCATCTCTAGCCTGCGTATAAATATTTTTTAGTGGTTTTTAAGACAATTTCAGAGAATATCTCCTCATATAATATTTGTACCTCATTCTCTCTTCTTTCTGTCTCCACATGCACACACATATACATATATATACCTTCACTGGTTCGATATTATCTCCTAAGCTAGTTTCTATATTTGCAGTCTTTTGTTCTATGTTTGAATCTGGATATATCTAAATTCAATAATCATGACTCCTCTGTGTTTTCCGTTGTATAATTTCTATTTCTTTTATAAATTCAGCTTCTCAGATGAAATTCTCTACCTGGCTATCTTGTAACGTCCTGAATATGTTTGTTATTTATTTTAAATCCCATGTCTGATACCTGCCAGCATCTGTTTATTCAGTGGATCTCTTTCCCATGTTGGTGTTTCTCGTTAATCTGTCATGTGATCTTGTCTCCTGATATGCTTGGTAATTATTGATTGACTAGCAAAAATGTGTATGAATAATCGTACAAATAATTTAAGTCTCTGGGTGATGTTTTCGTCTGTGGGAGTGAAGTAATAGCTGCTTCTGGCAAATCACTGTGATTAATGGGGATAGCCCCACTGTAATCAGAAGTGGAGCCTGTGAAGCAGAACCTCGGGCTTCCTGAGGGTCTTCTCTTCCAGCCCCCTCACTCTGAGTGCGTGTTCCTTTGTGGGCCCAATGGAATGTACGGGCGTTTCGTGGACCATCCCATTCTGGTGAGCTGTGAGCCCTCATTTTAGATTCCTGCCTCCTTCAGACCTACAGATGCTCCCTGTGCCTTCCAGACTTGCCATTGGTCACACTTCTGATCAGTTTTTCAGAAACCCAGCCCCAATTTTGGAAATGGCGAATGTTGGGGAAAATCAATATTAAATGTTGTCTCTGAGCCCTGTTTTTCCCCCCACCCCTAACCAGGGATCTTTTTCCCTCAATTATTCTCTGATGCTTTAGAATGTTTTTTTTTCTCCTCTCCCTTCTTTATTTAAAAAGTTTTTCTAGCCATTCTTAACAGATGGCTTATTCTCCTAATGTTCATCTATTATTACCAAAAGCAATTGTTATTTTCTAGTCTAGACCATAGAAAATCACAGGAATTTTGGTATTATGGAGATAATATAACAAAAAGAGTATTTCAGAAAGTCAGATCTGGTGGTTCATTTCAGAAGGGTCACTGACAGTAAAAGCAAGTTAATAGACGGTGGCCACAGATGGAATAACCAATGGTTCTTATTAGGTATTCGGAAGATACTAAATGCTCAGTGGTGTATTTCTTCTCATTTTCATATATTTCATAAAAGGAGTTCAAAGAAACTCGAAAGCTATCATCTGGCCCTAAGCTTCCAGGGTAAAATAGGAACTATTGACTGAGACATAGTTTGAAACTAACATTCTTGAACTATTGTTATGAACGAGAAAATATTTAATGGACTTGCATGAGGAATTAGAAAGCTTTTGTGTTTCTTTTCTAAGTCAATATCATATTGAAGAGTAAACTAAAGGACCCTCTCAGTAGAATGAACATTTAAAAAAGGATAGGAAGATAGACCTTAGGTAGAGATAGATGGATGTAGACACGGACATAGTCATGGGTATAGATAATAAAGACATAGACACAAATGTGGACATGCACGTGTGCAAACACACACACACACACACACACACACACACTACCGCACTAGAAAGAAAGAGGGAGATTGGGGAAAGAGTCTGAGAGAACACAAAAGGAGTGGAGTCTGGAAGGATGAGTAGGAGTTACAAAGGAAGAAGAAAAACTTTCCATCTTTAACTGTGGAAAAACCTGTCAAAATCTGGTTGTAAATCCAAGTTTTCCAAATCCTTAATTTTCACTTGAAATTTCAGATTTCTCATTGGCAACTCGCACATGAGTTGTTTTCCTTGAAGTTGCATTATTTTTTGAGAAAATATCCATTCCATGAAGAGAAGAAAATCTGCGTCAGCTTGCAACGCAGACACTTTCAGGCACTGCTCTCCTTGCGACAGTCAATGTGCTTCAGCAGCCTCAGAGGGGAACTTCCCATTTTGCCTCATGGAATGTTACAAAGTTATGCACTCAAGGAACAAAATCAGTAAGTTTTACTGCTTCATCAAGGCAATTTTTAAGTGGAATTGCCCACGCTTGCTGTGCATGCATGGCCCTCAAATGATGGCAGAGTATGGAGCCTCTGCCTTGACTGGTGCTGGGGCCTCATCGGTTGTCTCTGTCTTTATTTTTGCATCATGAGTGGAAATGTCAGAACAGAATTAAGAAAACAACTGGGTCTCAAGGATCCTTCCATGGTGCAGAGACCACAGTTTGAAAACCTTTGATGTGAGGCTTAAGGCGTGGGAAGAAGATTCTTCTTTCCTCCTTTTCCTGCTCCTACTGTTGCTGTTCTTCTCCTCCCACTTTGTCATCGCTCTGCCCTCTGTGGGTTTCTTTGGGGCCTGTCCTAGGAATAGGAATAGGAAGGGGCAGATGCCACTGGGGCTGCACTGAAAGCTAAAATCTCTCTGGAGTGATTAGGGTTTCTGGCTCACCACTGTTGTGGTTCCTTTTGCTGGTGGCTTTCTCTGCACCAACTCATCCAACCCCCACACTGCCAAAACAAATAAAACATAACGACAAAGCTAAAAATTCTTCAGGAATTAATGTATATACTCTTTCTTCTCTGTAAAAATTCCCGTGCACAAATTAAGAATTTAAGAAGCTTTCAGAAAACTCCCATATGCATTACTTTTTACTTCATCTTCACAGCAAGCTTGAGAGGCAGGTAAACACATATCATTATTACCATTTCACTAATGAAGAAACCAAGGCTCAGAAGGGCTGAGGTCATGCGAAAAATCTAACCTTAGCCACACACTAGTTTCCCCTCTGAGGATCCAAGTTCTCCGGGCAGGGAAAATGTCTGTCCAGCTCAGGAAAATCATTCTGAAATCCCTGTGCAGTCAGCAGTAGGAAGGGGAGAAGTGTTACGTGAAGTCTTCCATGTAACTCCTAGGAGCCTCTCCCCATGGTGCCAAATCCTTGTCCCTGGCACATTCCCGAGAGCTGAGTTTGGGCTGGAAAGCTCTGCTCTGCTGTAGTGAGTGTGGAAACAGAAGGCTGCAGCTCCAGGACCTTGGTGTAGCAGACAAACCCTTCTTGCATGCCTCCTCTCTTTCTCCTTCCCCACAGCTTCCAGAGCCCAGCCAAGTCCCTACCTGGGCTCACTAACTAGGCTCAGAACAAAAGACTGGTCTGTCCTGTAAGTTGGCACTCCAACTGGTTCAACTAGACTATCAATCCTTCATGGGAATCAATTGCTCCTCAGCAATGGCAGGTGATTGGCAGGTGCTGGGGGAGGCAGAAGGGAGTGGGGAGAAGTTGTGCAGAGCTGCAGGGAGTGGCACCCGCGTGGCCAGGGTCTGCAGCAGGTCACTAGCTCTGCTCTTCAGAACCTTTAACCTTTTGAAATGACAGATACAAAATTACTTGCTGGATTTGAATTTATTCCTTTGCCTTCAACACTAGAGTTTTCCTGATAGAGATGAGGGTTGACGCAAGTTTTCCAGACTTCCAGTCTCTGAACACTCTGAGAAAAGAAAATCTCTCTGACTCTTTGGAAAATAGGTCCTAATAAGTTTCAAAGGGCTACATCCCTGTCAATACCTTCATCTACAAACATGAACTGTATTCAGAGCAGGTGGAAAAAAGTTCTCAATCCTTCAGGTTAGAAACCTTTACGTGGGACAAATATTGTGACTCTGTGTTATCTTTACAGAATATAGTGACAAAAGCAAAACAGCAAGTTCACAAAGTTAGCATCTCCCTTCATATGTGGCAAGTCTGGCTTCCATCCTGTAGGACATTGATATGGCTTGGATGTCCCACCCAGATCTTATGTTGAATGGTGTTTCCCAGTGCTGGAGGTTGGGCCTGGTGGGAGGTGTTTGTATCATGGGGGCAGATCCCTTGTGAATGACTTGGGCCATCCCTTGCTGATGAGTGAGCTCAGGCTTTGAGTTCACATGAAATCTGGTTGTTTAAAAGTGTGTGGCACTGCCTCTGCCTCTTTCTCTTCCTCTTCCTCCTGCTCTCACCATGTGACATGCCTTCTCCTGAAATACAATGTGCCTGCTCCGGCTTGGCCTTCCATCATGATTGAAAGCTCCCTGAGGCCTCACCAGAGGCTGAGCAGATGCCAGTGCCATACTTCCTGTACAGCCTGCAGTACCTTGAGCCAGTCAAACCTCTTTTCTTCATCAATTACCCAGTCTCAGGTATTTCTTTATAGCAATGCAAAAATGGCTTATTGTAAGTGTGCAGGTCATTTAGGAAGAACTTGAGCAGGAGGAAAGGTAGGGAGTAGAATGAAGAGAAACAGAGGCCACATTGTGAAGCCTCACCTGTCACCACCCTCTCCAGGTGGGTGCCCTTGGTGTTGGAGTAAGAGGGATTGGGAACCTCACCTCGAGATGGCTGCGATTTTAGTCCATCCATTTCTGTGGGTGCTGGCTTCCTTTCCTTTTATAGCCCCCGAATTTCTGACTGCTTTTGTGATTATAGCAAGGTGAACGGGTGGGATGACGGGGAGATTTAACTATCTCCTGGCCCCTGGAGCATCTCCAACCTCAGACTTAGCGGGAAGGGGCTGGGCTGTGGGTTGTAGCCAGCCTGGGTTATCGGGGGTGCCTGTCATTCTAACCCCTTTATCTATAGCAGACAGGTTCACACCTAACCCTTATCTCACATAGGCTGGGGGAGTTTGTGAAAACCCTCCTGAGCAAAGTAGCAATGACTCTTTTCACGGAACAGGCACAGCAAAGCTAAATATTTCCTTCTTACCTGCCTCTTTCCTATCCCCAGTACTCAGAGGGAGGCCGTGAGCCCTGGGGGCGTTCCCTCAGTAGGGTGTGTGTTTTCATCTTGGTTTTCCACACTGGGGATGTATTTGTGTTGTCCTCAGCACCTTCTTTTTTTTTTTTTTTTTTTTGAGACGGAGTCTCGCTCTGTTGCCCAGGCTGGAGTGCAGTGGCACGATCTCGGCTCACTGCAAGCTCTGCCTCCCGAGTTCACGCCATTCTCCTGCCTCAGCCTCCCAAGTAGCTGGGACTACAGGTACCCGTCACCATGCCCGGCTAATTTTTTGTGTTTTTTAGTAGAGACGGGGTTTCACCATGTTAGCCAGGATGGTCTCGATCTCCTGACCTTGTGATCCACCCGCCTCGGCCTCCCAAAGTGCTGGGATTACAGGCGTGACCCACCGTGCCTGGCCTAACACCTTCTTACCTGGTGTCTTTGTGACAAAATGAGGGAGCTGGATGGGAGAGGGAGACCCATTTTCTGGAGCTATTGAATAAAGAGGGCCTTTCCTCAATTGTTTTGGTTGAGAGTTTAATAATGTGCACTGAACGTCAGGGAGCAGTGCTGAATTGTCCTTCCCTCCTACCAAGGAAGTACCAGGCTTTGGGCTGTCTGTGATAGAATAAGGGATAGCTCCTGAGAGCCTGGCAAACCCAAAGTAGGGGTTTGATGCAGGGTGGTTCAGCATCCTGGCATGTGAGCAGTGAGTCAAGTTGAATTTGCAGTGGAGTGATAGGTGAGCGGAATTACCAACTCAAGAGTCAGGTCGACACGCAGGTGTTCCGGTGAAGGCCAGGGCAAGCCAGGTCAGGCAATCCAGCCTGCAGAGGAGCCTCTCATTGGATGCTAATGCAAAGCAAGTGGCAAGCCTGGCCAGGGCCAAGTCCTGAGCACCAGGAGGACAAGGACATGGGACAGACAATTTATGCAAGAAAATCATGGAGAGATGTGAGTGCCAGGGGCACCACCACTACGAAGTTATACCCTGCCTCAGATCAGCTGCTTCTGTGCAGTGTAAATTTGTTCTTGATGACTTATTTGTCATTCTATTCCCAGAGCCTTTCTGGTCCAAAACAAGATTAAGATTTTTGGTTCTGGAATTTTTAAAAAAGGATCTTGCTCTGTTGCTGGGATTGGAGAGCAGTGGTGCCATCATAGCTCACCGTAGCCTTGAACTCATGTCCTCAAGCGATCCTCCCACCTCGGCCTCCTGAAGTGCTGGGACTACAGGCCTGAGCCACCGTGCCCTGACCCCCTCATTTTCCCCAGGCACCCTTTCCTCCTCCAGCATCTCATCCAGGAGACCACATCATACTAGCTGTCGGAGATCCCTAGAGTCCTCTTGGCTGTGCTGTTTTCTTGGGCTTTCCTAGTTCTTGCTGACCTTGACTATTTTCGGGAGTGCTAATTCAGTAGAATATTCTTTTATTGGAATGGTCCTGATGTTTTTCTCATGATGAGGTGAGTTTATGGGTTTAGAGGAGGAAGAGCACAGTGGTAAAATGCCTCCTCATCACACCAAGTCAAGGGTACGTGCCAACCCGACTGACCGCTGTGCATATGCCCTGATCGCCGGCCAGAGGAGCGCTTGCCAGGGTGGTTTCTCCACTGTAAAGGCCCCCCTTCCACACTGTACTCTAGGAAGAAAGTCACTACGGGCAGCTCACATTTCAGAGTAAGAAGGCACGTTCGTCCTCATTGAAGGCTGAGCAGCTACAGAAATTATTTGAAATTTTTTTTGCATGGGAGATTTGACTCTTCTTTCCCATGTATTTATTTATTCATTTATTTATATCACTACAGACTCGTGGGCACTTATTTTCTATTTTGTAAAGTAATCCAGCATGTTATTTTGTTGCTGCAGAGCTCAGGGGTTGAGAGCTCTTTCATTTCGCAGCTGTGTCCCTCTCACTTCCCCGCATCACTGTGTGTGTGTGTAAGTATGGTTATATGAGTGTAAGTGTGGGTATAAGTGTGTGTGTATGTGAGTGTGTATGTGGGTGTGACTGTGGGCATGTGAGTGTGTGTGTGTTATTGTGTGTGAATGTAGATATATGTGTGTGTGTGCATGTGTGAATGTAGTTATATCTATGTATATGTGTGTGTGTGAATGTGGGTGTGCATGTGTGTGAATGTGGGTATGTGTGAGTGAATGTGGGTGTGAGTGTAGGTGGATGTGTGTGAATGTGGGTGAGTGTGTGAGAGGGTGTGTGTGAATGTGAGTGTGGTTATGTGAGTGTGTGTGCACTCTCATGTAATATTTTATTACTTGCTGGCACAACAAGATGCTCCAGGCTCTTTTTTTATTTCTTGTCTTAGTCCTACGAAGTCTTAGTCATCCATTTCTATAAGGAACCTGGTTTCTTTTATTGCAGAATATGATCATAAATGAAGACCTGGGTGTTAGATGCATTCCTTACTACTGGGATGTCATTGCTTCTAGGCCTTCTCAGCTGACAGAGACATGTATATGCTATCCTGTGTATATGTGCATAGTTATAAATGTTTCTCTATGTAACTATCTGTGTATAAATTAAAGTAAATATGAGTCGATTCTGACATCTCCGACTCTGATTCAGTGCCACAGGAATTATTCTAGCCTCCTCCCCCTCACCTACGTACTTCTGCTCCTACCATGAGACAACTAGCTGCTAGCATCTGCCGTCCATTTACTTAATTGTTCAATTCCAGCATACATAGGTTTGCTATTTTAATAGGAAAAACACAATTTCTTTTATTAAAAGAAAAAGAAAAGACAGGTAAGGTGCAGAAAAGGGAGTACAACCCCTTTCAACACGAGAACACAAAGAGATTTCCAGATTCCTGATTTCAATCATTTCAGTAGGAGAAAGGTATTAGCTAATGCTCAGAGTGGGGATGAAGGAGAGATTGTTGGAAGTTTAAATAAAGGGAAGACTTCATGACATGGGCAAGCTTATTTGTAAAAGATGCAAGATTGCTAACCAGCATTGAGGTAGGTTTCCATAGTTAATTGCTAACCAGCGTTGAGGTAGAGGTAGGTTTCCATAGTTGATTGCTAACCAGTGTTGAGGCAGGTGATCATAGTTGATTGCTAACCAGTGTTGAGGCAGGTGAGCATAGTTGATTGCTAACCAATGTTGAGGTAGGTGATCATAGTTGATTGCTAACCAGTGTTGAGGTAGGTTTCCATAGTTGATTGCTAACCAGTGTTGAGGTAGGATTCCATAGTTGATTGCTAACCAATGTTGAGGCAGGTGGCCATAGTTGATTGCTAACCAATGTTGAGGCAGGTGAGCATAGTTGATTGCTAACCAATGTTGAGGTAGGTGGTCATAGTTGACTGCTAACCAGTATTGAGGCAGGTATCCATAGTTGATTGCTAACTAGTGTTGAAGCAGGTGCTCATAGTTTATAGTGCAACTAATCTGCTGCTCTGTGTGATTTCTCTTCAGTAATGGCCAGTCTTGCCAGTATCCAGATAAAGAAAATTTGGTTCAGGTCTTCTAAGGCAAAGGCTTAGCAACTACATTGGAGTATAGGCTAGAACAGAAATTTAAGCTTAATTTTAACTAAGTGATTATGAAGATAGAACAAAGATTTAAGATAGAAGGACATTAGGAATGAAGGAAAGGAGTAATCTGCAACTATAACAAGTTACATAACTATAACATGTTAAATATCTATAACACTGATATAGACAACTAGAAAGCCATAAGATCAATGACAGGAGGTCGTGGTGAGGTTGATGAAGCTACTGAAATAAGTAGTCTGGAAGCAGAAGGGTGTGTGATGAGAGTGGGCTGTTGGAATTCATTTTGGGAGTGAGAGAGTTATTGGTGATGACAAGCTATGACCCCAGCAGTGGCTGCATACTGACTCCCCTCGGGTAGATGAGAAGGAAATTGACAACGTGGAGGTTAAAGCCCTGTGAATCCAGGTGCTGTGTGTTACATGGATAGTGAGCCACCAGGAAGGATAGCAGGTGCTGGGGGTGAAGAAGAAGAAGAAAGTAAGCAGGGGCTACACGGAAGGGTGACCAGGATGGCAGTGGACTATAGTCACCAGGAGTGGGGAGCAGGCAGGTGGAAGAGCAGCAAGGGGAATGGGCTTTGCAAAGAGACAAGAATTTGATATTAAGGGATTTCGGTGTTGAATGATGACAACTGTTGAAAAAAAGTGAATGACTCTTAAGCACAAATGCAGACACACACCTTGAATAAAATCAACCTATGGGGCAGGATAGAGTTATTTATACTTCATCAGTTCTTTCCTTCACACTGATGCTAAGCCTAGCCCAGACAGATCATCTCACTTGGCTCACACCCAGGCTGAAATTTGGTATCACTGGACAGGAGGAACACAGGGATTCCTCCATAGGCAGCTACAACCATCCCCTCACCCCTAATTGCTGCCTCTTGCATAGCTTCTGTTTTGACTGCATGATTATTGCACTTAATATTCAAGTTTCATGGTAATTTCAGGAAGCAATTTCCATTAATAAAATGCAAATGAATACACCTGGATGTCTCATTTACAAATAAATTTCTCGTTGATGTTTACTTTGTTTTTATATTCTTGCAAGGTTAAAAAGTTACTGTTTCTTGAATATTCCTTATTAATTTTTCTAGACATCTTCAATTAATTTGTTGAATAGATTTAAACTTTATGATTTTTTTCTCGACTTGTCGGAAGCAAATCTTCAATTAGCAAAAGTTCAGAATTTTCCCACACGAAATCCTTATAGAGTAGAAGGGATGGTGGGGCTATTTAAATATCCTTGTGTTTCTGACAACACATGGGCTCCAAGGTGTGGTTTTTAGAATCAACCAAAGAAAAGTGCTGTCCTCCCGGGAGAGCTGTTAGAATCTCACAAGCCAGCTCTCATATCTGCTGTCTTGCTGCCACCTTGTCAGAAAGGCGTCTAACTAGCTTCGAGTTTGGGGTCAGCACCCTAACCAGGTCTATTAACCACATTTGGTAAATGTCCTGGCCTGAGTGTCCCATCCTGCTTTTACAAGGCACAAACTGAAAGCTCCCAGAAAGGAGGGAACAGTGGCAGCTCTGACTGTTTTCATCTCAGGTGTACATGGCATAGTAACTATAACAATAGTTACAATTAGTTAAGCAAGAGGCATTGTCAAGCACTAAATATTTATATTTAATGTACAGCGGGATCTTCTAAGGTAGCTGTTACAATTATTCCTGCTTTAGAAATCCAGAAATTGGGAGGCCGAGACAGGCGGATCACGAGGTCAGGAGATCAAGACCATCCTGGCTAACACCGTGAAACCCCGTCTCTACTAAAGATACAAAAAATTAGCCAGGCCTGGTGGTGGGTGCCTGTAATTCCAGCTATTTGGGAGGCTGAGGCAAGAGAATCACTTGAACCTGGCAGCTGGAGGTTGCAGTGAGCCAAGAGTGAGACTCTGTGAAGAAAGGAAGGAAGGAAGGAAGGAAGGAAGGAAGGAAGGGAGGGGAGAGAAAGAGAAAGAAAGAAATTGAGATATGGAGAATTTAACCTGTTCACAGGCAACCAAAGTGTCAGAGCCAGGATTTGAATAAGACTGACGTTATGTCAAGCGACATATGCCACTCACAAAATAACAAACACTGCATGATTCCATTTATATGCAGTATTTTAAATAGCCCAAGTCACAGAAGCAGAGTGGAAAATGGTGGTCGCCAGGATCTGGGAGGAGGGATGGGGAGTTGCTTCTCCCAGAATATGAAGCTTCCTTTATGCGGGTGAATCATTCTGAAGATTGGCTGCAACATCGTGCCTGCAGATGACACTACTGCACTGTGCACTTGGAAACCCGCTCAGAGGGTAGAGCTCATGTTGAGTGTCCTTACCATAATAAAACTTTAAAAAGAGAAAGAAAAAAAGATACTTTGAGACCTAACTCTTCCAATTTTTGTTTGGCAGTCCTAATACACCCACCAAAGTTCTTCCTTTTACAAAATTTCGCTGTAAACAAAACAAGAAAAGATAGTCAGATTTCAGAAATGGAGAAGTTATAGCGACAGCCTTCCAGCCTGAAACCTGGTATTCTTTCTATTCTACATTAAGGTGATTAAAAAGCAACTATCTGCAAGAAATGTCTAGGAAAATAAGGACACGTGGCCCTCCTCACCCTTTCCCCGGCTGTCTGCCAAGCACGGCGTTGTGTGAAGAGGAAAGGCAGCTTCAGGAGGCTTGCGGTGAGTCTCCTGGGTCAGAGAGGGGCAGGCCTGTGTCTCTTGGCAGTGGGCCCACGCTGCTCTGGTGCTTGCTATTTCTTAGTCCTCTCTACTCCACATTGTCCCAAAGGAGCGAGTTTACTGCACTTGAGTTGATCCCTCCCATACCAGAAGGAGCTCTTAGGTCTGTTTGGATCAATATCCTCACTTTGGCCCTGTCTAAGGCAATCAATGAAGAGCTGTCTGGCTGAGAACACAATCTATGCATCAGGTCTGCACTGCACAAGGGCTCCCACCTCAGCCTTGAGCTGGGGGCTAATGGGGCCCTAATGTGGTTCAGATCTGTGTCCCTGCCCAAATCTCTTGTTGAATTGAAATCCCCAGTGTTGGAGGAGGGGCCTGGCGGGAGGTAATGGGATCAAGGGGCTGATTTCCCCCTTACTGTTCTCAGGGTAGTGAGTGAGTTCCCACAAGGTCTGGTTGTTTGAAAATGTGTGGCTCCCCTCCTTCACTGTCCTCCTCCTGCCCAGGCCATGTAAGATGTGCCTGCTTCCCCTTTGCCTTCCACCATGACTGAAAGTTTCCTGAGGCCTCCCCAGCCATGCTTCCTGTACAGCCTGTTAAGCTGTGAGCCAATTGAACCTCTTTTCTTTAAAATTACCCAGTTTCAGGTCTTTCTTTGTAGTAGTGTGAGAACAGGCCCCCAGGAGATGGGGATCTCCTCCAGAAATAACTGAATCAGTCTGTGCAAGAGCTCACAGGGGTGTCTAAGGGACAGAATATAGTCATGAGAGCTCACAGGGGTATCTAAGGGACAGAAAACAGTCATGGGTTCTTGGTTTCTTACCCCCAAACACAAGTGAGTTTCACATTGCGAGAGAGTCCCTGGTGGAAGGGGCTTTCAGGACCCCCACATTTGCCTTATTTATCCCTCCCTTCATATCTCCCATGTTTGGGCCTGAAAACCTTCTCTGGCCCCGTGGAAACTAGCCCTCTCCCTCTCCATCAACTTATATAATTTTCTATTTCACCGTAGAATATTCCCATATTTTTGAGGGGGTGTGTGATACCATGATACAATGAGAAATATGTATTTGATCTCTGTCCCTAGTTCCTGGCACAGAAATCCTAAAATCCTGGTAGTCTTCTGAGCAATGGGGTGCAAGATACATCTTTGGTTCTAGTATTTTGTCTTTTACCCCCTGTATCTGACACAGAGCTCCTCATCATTTTAAATTTCCTGGGTGATAGAAGCATCTTTTGTTTTAACGAGGTGACTCTTGCTGGGCTCCTGGGTGGAAGCTGGTCCCAGAAAGACCAAGCTGGGAACATTCAACTCTGCTCCTCATCCTCTGGGAAGGAAGCTACCAGTAATTAATGTTTTATCGAAAGGGCTCTGGCATCAACCTGAAGAAGGATCTCTGTACAAAGATAAGACAGTTGAGCACCAGCAACTGCAGTGGATTAAAGCACATAAACTATGTTAACATCCATGACAGCTTAATAACCTTAAAAACAAACAAAAATGCCAAAGTACATAGTGGCCATTTAAGGATGATATTGAACTAACTCAAACTTTTGAAAACTGATAAATAAAGGGAAAAAAGTCAAGCATTTATCCTACTTTCCCGTTGACACTCTGCCTTGTATTAACCAGATAAATGATGTGAAGACAAGAGATGGCATCAGAACCAGAGAGCCCACCTGTGTTCAGGGCTGAGCTGGCTCACTCTGCTCTGGCATCACAGTTCCCAGCAAATGGAAAAGGCCCTGCTGCAAGTCACGAAGACCAGGTCAGCCTCTGATGGGAGCTCTGCTTGAGACAAATGAGATGGATCCGTCAATCATTTGGTCCTTTTCAGGCTCCTGGGGCTGGGCTGGCTGCCCAGTGCAGTAGGGTCCAGAGAGGGATAAAGAGAAAGATGGGGAAAGTGGAACAACTGAGATCTTATCTGAAATCATGGGTGTGGGCACACCAGCTGGCCATGGAAACCTCTGTAGGAGTTAACCTACAAGTCTTTCCAATCACAGGCCAGGACTATCTGCTACACTGGGAGACAAGGATAAGGGCAGGGTGGGAGGATGTCCTGCAGGTGTGTCTTGCATGGAACGGAGGCAGGGAGGAGCAGGCCTTCACCCAGAAAATCCTTCTTTGCTATTGATTTATTTTCTGTGCTAACCTACTGTCTTAATCAGTTTTGTGCTGCTATAACAGCGTTCTTGAGGCTCGGTGATTTATAAAAAGAAAAGGCTTATTTGGCTCACAATTCTGGTGGCTGGAAGGTTCAAGATTTGACAGGTCCATCTGGTGAGGACCTCACACGGCTTCAACTGCTAGTGGAATGCAAAAGGCGAGTAAGTGTGCAAAGAGACCACAAGGTGAGAGAAGAAACAGGAGAAACCAAGGGAGGCAGGCTCTTAACAACCCACTCCAGTGAAAATCCATCTATTCCTGAGAAAGCAAGAGTGAGAGCTCACCCCCACAAAAGGACATTTACCCATTCAGGAGGGATCTACCCTTATGACCCAAACTCTTCCCACTAGGCCCCACCTCCCAGTGCTGCCACACTGGGGATCAAATTTCAACATGAGTTTTGGCAGGACCAAACCACATCCAAACCACAGCATGTACCCTAATATCCCCACTGTAGGCAACTACAGGAACTCACTGTGACCCAAATGTCAGTGTCATACCCCCTCCCCAGATCCTGGGGATCCTCAGGATGGGGGCAGAATTGCCCGCTGCATTTACCCCTCTCCTTCCAGGATCTGGAGCAAGGGGATTGAGGATGGGTCAGGAGGCTCTGGGAGATGGAGGTGTTCCACAGTGAGGGCCTCGTCAAGGGCAGAACTCCTCAACTATCAGATCCTTAACAATAATAGTGACAGTGACAGTTTTTGAATCCTCAGTCTGTGCAAGAGCTCACAGGGGTATCTAAGGGACATAATACAGTCTTGGATTCTTCATTCCTATTTCTGGTTGGGCCAGTAAAACCCCTTCCTCATCCCTCTTTTCCACTTATCACTAGAGACAGAAACTAAAAACCATGGCTTCGGGCTGCTAAAAGCCTAAAACAAAACAACCACCACAAAATAAGGCGGGTTGGACAAGCTTGGATTACTTTAAATGATATTTTCTAGCCTTTGATTTTGCAAAATGTCTGAACATAATTAAAAGTTGAGAATACAGTATGACACAGGGCCTTTCTTCCGAGCATCTCACAGTCAACAGCCCCACACACCTGTCTTCCTTATGCACATGCACCTATACACACACAGAAATGCAGAGAAAGGGAAGATGAAGCACAGTGCAGAGACAATGCTGCTTCTGGCAAAGTCCTATAGTCAGCCTGCTGTAGTCAGCCACTCTGTGTGTGGAGTGGGAGGAGCAGAGCGCCCCTTCCTGCTGTTTTTTCTTTTCCTCCTTCAAAGTTGCAAGTCCTCAATGACCCGGCACTGGGCCTTTCCCATTTGCCCAGGACTGCATGCTTCAGAAGGTGATAATGAATGATATTAATAATAACAACAACACAACCACCACAACCAAAACAACAATCATAATTGAGGCCACCAACTTTAGATTTCTCAGGAGGAAGATGAGCTGCTGTATATTAATATAAATTAAATATATGTATCTTTTTGTGGTGATCTATAAAATTTAATAAATTCTATAAAATTTAATAAATAATAAATACAATGTGATTATTATTTTTAATAACATTTAATAACAATTATCCATAATAAATTAGTTTTAATGTGGATTCTCCAAATTTTGGATATTGGAGAGACACCTTCTGCCAAAACAAATGGTCGAAGGTAAATTTCAATGTATCACCCATAAATATCCTCTAAGGAGCAAGCTCACTGATGTCATAATCAAACATACTGCACTTATTATGTAGCATTCAGCAGGAAACTGACCATTATTTTGAAGAGAAATCTTTAGTTTGCCCCAGCATATCATGGGATCACTCTGATTACCTTATTCTAGTAGTTTCATGGCTCCAGAAAAGAGCAAATTCCAATGATTACTGTTCAGAACCAATATCCGGATGTCTTGGGGTTAGGAACTACCACTGATTAGAGGAAGTAGCTCTCTCCTGCTGCTTCTCCCTGGCTGGGGGCTGCAGGGTACACCGAGGGCTGCTTCTGTCCTGCTTCCTGCTGTTTGAAGCTGGGGACCAGCTGTGACCTTCCTTCCCGCACAGGCCTTTGCTCCCTCAGCAAAGCAGGCAGTTCCCACTGACACCCTCAGGCCTTTCCCAACAGGCCGCTCTGCCTCTAGAAGGCTCAGGGAGCGCCCCCTGGTGGGCTGCTTGCCTGAGCCGGGGGAGACACGAAAGGGAAGCTGGTTCCTTTTCAGCAAATTTTTCTTTGGTCTGAACGTTTTTCACAGTAATTTGGTATTCATTAATTCATTCATTTTACCATGTATTTGTTCAAAGATCTGTTCTACAAATATGTATTGTGTGACTACTATTTGCCAAGCACCATTCTAGGTGTTCAAATAATGACTTGGGGAATAATAAAAGTGGAAATAATAAAATTAACAAACTCCATTTGTTTAAAAGCAATGGCACTTAAGATATTTACATGCGTAATCTTGTTTCTTGTTCAAAAGAGCACTAGGCAGGTGAACGTTATTATCCCTTCCCTTGAAAAGATGAGAAGCCTGGAGCCTAAATTCAGACAGGCAGCACCTGTGAGCGGAGGTGGTCTTTGAACACATTCGCCTGCAGCGAAGTCCAGTGACGCTGCTGTGCTGTCGGCGGCAGCCGAGCCCCCGGGACCCTCATGCTCTTGTTGGGACTATTTCCCGCTAGCTGGATGGCGGGACTTATGTTTACAGTCAGTCATTTACCAAGGAATTTTTTTAAAACTTACTCCCAAACTCTTTGCCCGTCTTCCTCCTATTTATTCCATATTAGAAACCCACCTCCATTCTGCCTTCTCCAATAACATAGAAGGGAAGGTGGCTTGCACTTTTCACCCAGGGCAGGAGGCTGCAGAGCCCTGCACAGTGCAGTGGGGAAGCCCCGCTGGTGCCTCCTCTCAGCCGTCCCTCTCCTCCCGGAGCTCTGTGTCAAGGCCTGCCTGACACCTTCATGGCCCCCAGCAGGGAGGCCCCTTTGACTGACAGGGATGCAGGAGACACAAATGCAGGGAAAGAGGCCACCCTGTGGGAGGGGGGACCAGGGACGCAGCTGGCCACAGGCAGTGGCCAAACAGCCTGGAACTTTATTTCAGCAGGGGATTTGGTGGCATAGGTGAGGTGAAGGGGAGTCCTAGACTTCTGAGCAATCCTTAAACTGAGAAAATAGTGTTACTTCACGAGGTATTCAAATAGAGAAAAGTGTTAAAGGGAAAATACGCAGTCTCATGTCCCCTACTCCGATGTCCCAGCACTTATGGGAGGAGAATGTGTAGGCCCCTCTCTGCTGCTGTCCTGGAGGGTGGGGCGACGGATACAGAGATGATGCTAGGCATTTGGTAAGGGGAGAGCTGTTCTGTTCTGATTGCAACCCTGAAAATAGCCCTTCACTGCACTCTGCAGCTGTCTCTACTCCGATGACCAAAGTCTGCTTATTTCCTGGATAGTGGAGCATTTCAGCCAGCACTGTATAATGCTGCTGATTGGTTTTGTTTCTGCTCTGGCCATGTTCACCTCTCCTGGGCCAAACACACCCAATGCTAAGTGCAAAGAAAAACACCAATCTGCCTGAGCTCCTCCTCACCTCCATCCCAGTCCTCCTAGTCCAAACCTGGACAGGTCAGCTGAAGGACCAATGATGCCACTGCCCACACCCTGCACATCATTTGAGAGAAGGCCCCTATGTAATGATCAGGTGGGGGCTGGAAGTGGTCTTGGGGGCTTCAGGCGTGGGGAAGAGGGCCTGAGTGCTAGCTTCGCCGCTGCCTGCCAGTGCCCTGGCCACCACCTGTTGAAAACCAGAGCTACATCCAAAGAGCAACTCTCAGTTTAGGGAGTCCCAGTACTGTTTTGGCTTATGTTGTTGGTGACCCATTTATGAATGTCTTCAGCCTGGACTTCTATCCTGAACATGTTTAAAGATGTACTTTCCTGAACCTATTCTTCTCCATCCAGGAGACCATGTAATCAGTGCTAGGGGAACATCAACGATTCATAGGGAATCCTGGTGCAATTTGACAAGAGTGCGGGGAAGGGAAGCTCAAGTGAGGAGCTTGTTTGGACCATGAGCATCCATGGATGGATCTTCCACACTGAGGCCTGGGGGCGGGGTCAGGGTTCTGGCAAGCTGAGGATACTCTCCATGTATACACAGAGAGCAGCATGTGGTTCGGACTCTTTGCACACGCAGCTTGGGGGTGTGTTTCTCATCTAATCACACAGAAGCTTGTGAGCCTCTCGCCTGGCTTCTTTGTGCAGACCCCTTCTCCTCCCATTGCCTCCCTGGCCTCTGAGAATGGAGGAGTTTATTATAAACCACCAGGCTGGGGGCAGCCGAGTCAGAAGAATGACTCGCAGGCAGAGTTGCAACCACCAGGGGGAGGAGCAGCGCGGCCCTCCCAGCAGGGGCGTGTGATTAAAGGGAGGAAGGGCATGAGTGCGCGGCTCACGGAAGAGCCGTGGTTTAGATTAGTGGACAGATTGGCACAAAATCTGCAATTATTATTTTCCAATAGAGAGAGGAAAGGGGCTTATAGGAACTGTTCACTGAACCAGGCGGAGAAAAATATTTTTCAAGGTGTTTTTTTAAATGGTTTCAGTCTTTTAGACACAAGTACTTTCATAGAAATGTCTGTGTAACTAAGACAACACACACATTTTTAAAGTGGTTTATTTACACAGAATGTAGATTTCTTCATGTAAAAAGAAATTCCGACAACTGACTGCAGCCTTTTTGAACTCCAGAGACTGAGGCCAGGGTGTCCACACTTCGGTGACCTTTCTCAGTTCCCATCCTGGGCTTCGCTGTTCCATGCTCACAAAGCCTCTTCAGAAAAGAAAACCCTCGCTTAAAAGAACAGCATCTCTTCATCTAGGGTCATAGAGTACAGACTCCGCCAGCGTTCAGTTTCAAAGAATCTCACACGTCCCTTTTTATAAAGAGTAAAGCTTTTCTAGTTCCATTGTCATTTACGCTAGTTTATTTTGGTTTGTGGAAAAAAAATGTATTATCGTATGAAACACATTTCAGCAGACAGCATCGAGCACTTTGAGGCTTCATTTGCATAATAAACTGCCCAGAACAATGATAATCCATAAAAGGGTCTCATAAAAAGACCCTTCAGAAGGTGGCTGAATAAGTGAAAAAACAGGATGATTATCACGGCCACCAACAATGTCACCAGGAGTGCAGCTTAATAAACAGCTTGTCAGTTAGTTAATTAGTTGGGGGTGAAGGCCACAGCTGGGGCAAAAGGCCTGAGCCAGCCAGCCAGTGTGCTTGCCAGACACTGACCCCAGCCAAGATCACAGGCAGAGAGGGGGCAGCGGGGCTGGAGGGAACGCTCAGGTTTGACCCAGACACACCCGGATTTGAAACCTGTCCTCACACTTCCCGGATGTGTCATTACACAGAGCTTTGGTTTTCTCATCTGCAAAGCAAACATAAAAATACCTACCTTATAGGGTTGATTTGGGCAGAGGTTGGGTAACGGCGGAGTGGGGTGGGGGCACCACTGTTTCAGGACCACACGCATTGTAATCATCATCCTTGTGGATGAGGATGTTACAGATGAGGAAAGTAAGGCTCAGGCAGATGAAAGAACCTGTCCAAGGCCACTCAACGAGTAAACATAGAAACCGGAAGCCCCACCCCAGTGGGTAAACATTGAAACCGGAAGCTCCGCCCCAGCAAGTAAACATAGAAACCGGAAGCCCCGCCCCAGCGAGTAAACATTGAAATCGGAAGCCCCGCCCCAGCGAGTAAACATTGAAACCGGAAGCCCCGCCCCAGCGAGTAAACATAGAAACCGGAAGCCCCGCCCCAGCGAGTAAACATTGAAATCGGAAGCCCCGCCCCAGAGAGTAAACATTGAAACCGGAAGCCCCGCCCCATTCTGCCAGTCTCCCCAGCCTGGCCACGCTTCTCCCTCCCAGTGCTGTCTGTGTTTGTGGTGTCTGGGGGGTGCTCCTCCCTGTTCGCCAGGTGATCACATAGTTCTGCTTCACAGGCGGCTCGTTTTTCCTTCCTGGACCTGAAGCTCCTTGAGGACAGTGACAAGATCATAACTGTCTTCGTAAACACTGCTTTGCCTGTTGATAGCGCCCCTTATCCTGAGGGCTCCCCTGAAGGCAGCTCAGGAGCAGCAGCTTCCCTGCCAGGCTCTGCAGAGCCTGAGAGAATCTGCATCTGGTCCAGGCCTGTTCGCTTCTGGATGGAGCCTGCCTGGCTGCCCTCTGCCTGCTCACAGAGGTCTCCACTGCTCAGACCTAGGCCTTTGGAGGCCCTGGGAGAAGAGTTGACCAACGGGAAGCAGGAGAAGGGGAGGGGATAAGAGCAAGGGGAAGCCAGACAGCAACGAAGAAAAGAGGTGGGAATAGTGTTTGTGCCAGGAGCAGGGTGCCCCGTCTGCCCTCAGAGCTCAGGCAGAGTCCCCACGGCAGGGGCTGGGGCTGGGGAGGAAGCCAGACAGATGCCACTGCCTCACAATTAGAACAGCACTGTGGCTCAGAAAACCATAACACCAAGAAGTGCCAGGAGGTCAGGGACCTACTGAGGGGCAGCAGTGGCATGGCACGGGGGCAGCCTGTCAGCACCTCGGCCTGACTGCAGTTTAGGGGGGGGAATGAGGTGAGGTGTACGCTGGAGATGGGGCAGGGGCCGGTCCCGAGGATGCGAATGACTCAGGTGCCAAGCAGGAAAACCCAACCACAAGCAGCTTAAACATGATAATGGGCATTTATTGACTTGACCACCTAATAAGTCTGGGCTCAGCCAACTAGGTTCTCAAGTGACATCACCAGGTGCTAAGGTCAGCCCCGCCCACCCACTCATGGGCTGAGAGTGGGGAGAACAGGTTCTGCTGAGCAGGAAAATAGCAAATATTCACCATGCAGAGTAGCAAAAAGAAAAAGAATAGAGAGGAACAAGATTGGAGAGAAAGCTGAAAAGAAAAAGGGAGCAGGAGGAACAGGGAAAAACGAGAAGCGGGGAATCAGGCAAGGAGTTTCAAGACAGGTCATTGCAAAGGTTGGGCAAGAAAGACAAATCTGCTCCAGCAGATTTGCAGGGTTTATTGTAAATTTGGCAAGAGTTACACAGAAACCAAAAAGAACATGTGGTTCTGCTCCTGGCCATGGTGCGGTCATTGCATCACCTTCAACCCGGCTTTCGGCAAAGCTCACCTCCCACCCCGCCCTACCCTGCCCTTGGAGGTGAAGAGCAGCTGTTCTTGGTTGCTCACTTCCTAGTCCCATCCATAGCTTGGCTCTGGAAATCCTCTCCTCAAAGCTCTAGCAGATTCCACCAGCGTCTACAGGCTGTGGCCCAAAGCCGTGCAGCTGAGCGTGACGAAGTGGCTCCACACCTCCCGCTCCGGCTGAGCAGACACTGCTGCTTCACTGTCAGATCCAGGATCATCACCCTCCAGTTCATTCTGGGCAAAACCATCTGCCACCCATATGCACACTTGTCCTCAGCCTAACATGGGCCCCACGGCTTTCACCACCCCAAACTTTGGCTCCTAATCCTTTGTTCAGACAAACCTGGTTGCAGACCAAGATGCTTGATCTGTGATCATGCAAGAAACTCTTATCACTGCTTTTGCCGTAATCCCTCTTCTCTGTCTTTCGAAGCACGCTTATTGGGTTGGAAAGCAAAACTAAATGGGAAGAACTAATATTCATTAAACTCTTGCCATGCACTGAGCTCTTTCTATAGTTTGCTAATCCTCTTTTTCCTTTTCTGCATTTGCTGTTTCTTAAATTGAGTACTGTTTTGTGCAAGACAAAATGTTTCCATTAAGAAATCCTCTTTGCTTGTGTTGGATGGGTTGCTGGCACCACACTGGCTGGTTCTGAGTGGAGGTGGGCATTCTCAGTCAGCCATGCAGACCATAGGGCTCAGAGAGCTGACCTGGCTGCCCCAGGCCACGGAGCAGTAAAATAGAATCACAATTCAAACCTGGATTTTGTCTCCAACTCCAGCAAATCTGAACTGTGGCACTATAAAGAAAAACATAAATAAATAATTTAT
This sequence comes from Hylobates moloch, assembly GCF_009828535.3. Taxonomy (NCBI): domain Eukaryota; kingdom Metazoa; phylum Chordata; class Mammalia; order Primates; family Hylobatidae; genus Hylobates; species Hylobates moloch. The sequence continues at coordinate 107,638,888 of NW_026652286.1, forward strand.
CTGAAAGGACAGATGAAAGCACTTTTCTTTCTGTTGCAAATAACGTAGGTTAGAGTTCAGATTTTAAGTGCCAGGGAGGTTAAGTCCTGTCAGGAACTTTTTGTCCAAAAAGGGGTGAAAATTGCCATGGTGTGTAGAGTAAAGGGGGAAGGGTGCAAAGCTGAGGTGTAGGAAAGAAGATGGGAGGTATCTGTGCCCCTTCCCTGAAAGGAGGTGTTGGCAGCAGCATGCGTGGGGTGGAGAAGTCCTGAGAGAGGCCCGAGAGTGCCCTCTGGATAGGAAACCGCATCACCGAAGCCTGAGTTGGCCCCCGCTGAGGGCAGGAATACCTGCAAGCCCAGAGGGCCCCAGGGCCGCCTGAGCAGTGTGGGCTGAGTCAGCTCCTTACTGGGCAGGGTTAGACTGAGACAGGAGCTCCAGCCCCAGCAGGCTGAGGTGTTTGGTGGGCAACTTCGCATTGCGCCCAGAGGGTGACTGCAGAGCAGGACTGTCTTTCAAACTTTGGAAAATCTTGGGACCTTACTCTTAGACAAAATTCACAGATTTTTAGCAAGAATAATGTTTCAATAATGTCTGTAAGACATAATTTAGTAGAAAAAACTTATATAAATCCATAATCGATGTTTGGAGGATATTGGAAAAGCAGTATGGATAACTACATTAGGGCATTGAAGTTGGTGGTGAAATTGTAGGACTTCTAATAACATTTCTTTCATTTTTATGATTTAAAAATTATTGTCAAGAAAAACTTTCATTCTATAGAACTTTAGAATTCCTGAGCAAGATGGAAAATCTCAGTCCAAATTAATCTTGCCTTAACTCTTCCTGCCAGCTGAGATCATTTTGGTAAAAGTAGATTTAATTCTACTAAAGCTGCTTTACTTTTCAGTGTTTAATGGGATGCAAATGTATGTAATTAATTTAGTTATTTGTGTAATAAATATTCCCATAAAGTATCTTTGCTGCGTAATCCCAAGTGTTTTGTTATTATGTTTTTCAAAATCAGAGAAGAAATATGAATGTTGGTAAGTATTAAAAACGCATCTATTCCTGTTTGTTTCTCTAAATTCTGTTTGGGATTAGTGGCCCTTAGCAATGGATTAAAAATCTGCAGTGTACAAGAATGGGTCTGAGAAGCTTGGCTCCTGAGCTCAGGAAAAGCCTCCGGCTAAGACGGAGGTGGCAAGATCCGTCCTGAGCTCTTCCTGCACCATCCCTGCTTGGAGCTCATTGTCCTGAAAGAAAATGGAATATACAAGCAGGGTGTGAGGAGAGGAGAGCAAGCAGGCCCTGCACTGTGCTGTGCCCACCCCAGTCCCTCATGTTTTCACTAGAGGTTCAGACCCTGCCTGGGTCCAGCCTGGGTTTCCCTCCTCCTCCGCAGGGAGGAACCACTCTATTCCCACCTTCCCACTCTGTCCACTGTTTGGCAGATCTGCCTGACCTCAGGTAGAAAGAAGTTTTCATTGTATTAAAATATTTTCTCCACCACAAAAGCAATATATAGTCATTATGCAAAATGGGTGATTCACAGATAAACAAAAGGAAAAATGCAAATTAACTATAATCCCACCATTCAGCAAAATTTATTTTTAACACCTTGAGATGATCAGCGTGCCTTTAAGTTTCCCAGAATTAAATGTCTGTGGCCAAATCCTTTGGAGAAATCTACATGTGAAACTGGCTGCAGATCTTCCTCCAAAACTCACTTGAACACAGAATATTCATGTAGTAGTTTTTAATATAACTTGTATTCTGTGAGACAGGTTTTGAGAAATTCTAGTGCAATCCCTGCTGGTTCCTGGCAGCTGCCCCCTAATGCCGTCTCTGTCAGGCTGGTGGCCTGTCTGTCCCTGCAGAGGAGAGAAAAGGACCTTGCACTGCTGTGACCGCCAGTTCCCACGCCCTCTGGGATGAGCCACGTCCTCACGGCAACCCTGCCCTGCCTGACCTCTGGGTCTGTCTCGTGGCTATTGTCTCTTTATTTTTCGGCTAAATCTTGTCTTCATAACATTAGTGTCCTTGCCAGTATATGGGCACAGTTTGATTAGGGGAGAATTATCACCCTTTTAATGCAATATACAACCAATGTGAGATGCAGAGACACTGAGTCTTGTTTAAATTATCTTACAAATCTGAGGCCAGGCACAGTGGTTCATGCCTGTAATCCCAGCACTTTGGGAGGCTGAGGAGGGTGGATCACCTGAGGTCAGGATTTGGAGACCAGCCCAGCCGATATGGTGAAACCCCGTCTCTACTAAAAAATACAAAGATTAGCCAGGTGTGGTGGCAGGTGCCTGTAATCCCAGCTACTCAGGAGTCTGAGGCAGGAGAATCATTTGAACCTGGGAGGTGGAGATTACAGTGAGCCGAGATCGTGCCACTGCCGTCCAACCTGGGTGACAGAGTGAGTCTCCATCTAAAAAAAAAATTAAATAAATAAATAAATAATAATTTTACAAATCTGAGATATGTGCCTGAAAGACACATCTTAGGACTCTCGCCAACTCATTGATCAAGTCACCTATCCACAGAACAACTGAGTCAGTCTGCGGTCTTCACCCAGGAAAGTGATCAGGTCTTTATAGCTCAAGGCTGGGTTTGCTCGTAGGAAATCCCTGTGTGGGCTGCATGATTCAAGAAGCATTGGGGATTTCTCCCTCAAAAATATTTTCTCCAGGCCGGGTGCGGTGGCTCACGCTTGTAATCCCAGCACTTTGGGAGGCCGAGGCGGGCGGATCACGAGGTCAGGAGATCAAGACCACGGTGAAACCCCGTCTCTACCAAAAATACAAAAAATTAGCCCGGCGTGGTCGCGGGCGCCTGTAGTCCCAGCTACTCGGAGAGGCTGAGGCAGGAGAACGGCGTGAACCCGGGAGACGGAGCTTGCAGTGAGCCAAGATCGCGCCACTGCACTCCAGCCTGGGTGACAGAGCGAGACTCCGTCTCAAAAAAAAAAAAAAAAAAAAAAATCTTCTCCATGGATGCCCCAGGGAGCTCTCATGGAAGCTATCAGAGTGGCCTTTTGGCCAGGAGACGCAATCATCCACAGATCTCTTCTTGTTCTAGCCACCTCTCTCTCCTCTGTGGGCTAAGGAAAATACATGCATAGGCTAAACTGGCAAAGGAAAGCAAAGTAACATTTTGTTATTAATTGGGGCTTTGGTTCCAAGCCTCCAAACAGAATTCCATTAAACTAGGTTGGATTCAATGGGAAAATCTTCATGAGAATTTATGAGAATATGCATAAGGCAGCTCAGAGCTTAGAAACAAGTGCTGGGCAGTATATTCCTTTTTATGCACTCACAACCAGACCTTAAGCTTAACTCCATCAGCCGGGCCAGAGAATTCCTACAACAGTAGGAGGAAATGGAGTCACAGCACAAGGGACCCTGCTTGTCTGCAGTGCTCAGCGCAAAACCAGCCAAGCCTGGTTGCTGTATCAGGAAGAGAGAACATTCAGAGAGAAAGCCTGTCTGGCCCTTGGCACTTCTCGCTGCAGTCACTGGAGAGGTAAGAGAGAAAAGGGGCCACTCTGTCATGTGTTTTCTCTGAAAACAAACCCAGGACAGTATGGCTAAGCATTGACCAAGAGCTTGGAATTTCCTGTCCTTGATGCCACAAGCAACTGCAAACTTGGCAATGTAAAATAGCAATTGTTTTATAGTGCTCTTGGGTTCTGCGAGCCAGGGATCTGAGAACAGCACTGTAGGGTGGCTTATCTCTGCTCCACACTGTCCGCATCCTCAGCTTGGAAGACCGGGAGGCTGGAGGCAGCTTGGCGGCTGGAGGCTGCTTGGCAGCTGGGGTGTGAAACCCCCTGCAGGCACACTCCTTCATATGGCAGTTGATGTTAGCTGTTGGCTGGGACCTCTGCTGGGCTGCCAGTCAGAATATCTGTTTGTGGCTTCTCCATGTGGCTGTTTGGGCTTCTTCAAATTTCTTCTAAGGGTGAACATCCCAAGAGAACCAGGCTGAAGCCGTATCACCTTTCGCATGCTAGCCTTGGAAGTAAAATCATGTCCTTCTCACTGTACTCCGTTAATCAGGGCAGTCGCAAAGATCCAGCCAGACTGAATGAGAGGCAACAGACACCATCATTCCATGGCTGGTGCATTAAGCTTACAGTGTAAGAAAAGCATGTGGGATGGGCAGTGTTATTACTTGCCACCCAGCTCACCCTTGATTAGTAATAAAGTGTCTATATGGGCCACATGGAAGCAAGGGGGAGAGAAATAAGAGTCCTAAGTTTCTCCCAGATACTGACTGATACTGGGAAACGTGCCTAAAACCCACTGCTAGAATCCTTCTCTGGATCAGAGCACGCAGCCTCAGGACAGTGAGTAATTAAGCTGTTATTGGCTGTTGGTGTCAATAGCCAATACTGACTACACACTTGGATTGTCTATTGGTCATATTAGAAAGCAGACAGGACTGAAGATATAGACGGATAAATTGTTCTTTGGTGAAGGGTTTTGGGACACATTTCATCAATAGGTTCCTATCAGGCAAATGCTGAGGAGGCTGGAGATGAAAACTGAACAAATAACTGGAAGAAAAGAATGCAGAAAGGCCTTCTTTAAGCCTTGGCTGCTTCACGATTTGACCGTGACCAGTCCTTCCCAGAAGTGAGAGTCAGCTGGGCAGGAGTTTTGCCTCCATCAGTGGAGTCATTTTATCACCACCCAGCCTTAGAGTGCTTCTTTATGGAGGGGCAAACTCAAACACAAGGCAGGGGAGGTGACAAGTGTGTTCTCCAGGCCTGGGGTTTCAGGTGAAGGTGGAGGTGTGGGGCCAGGCAGGTGGTTGCTATCCCCTCTTCCCCATAAGGAAGATAACACTCACATGCAGGTTGATGCAGCTAGAGCAGAATTATGGGATGTTACATCTTACAGAAATATCAGTTATGTTTCTTTAATTGTCAGTGACAAAAAGATATTTTTTTCTACAAATAAAAAAGGCCGTATTTGGAATACTATGGAGCATCTTACAAAAGGAAAATTGCACCTGTACCTAATAAGCCATAGTAGCTCTGGGAACTGAATCTCGGGCACCAGGAACCGTCTCGCATGTCATTGTAATCTGGACTCATGAACTCTCACTTTCCACAGTCTTTGAGTCACTGAGCACCAGGACCAACTTTCACAGAGGATCCAGATAATCAGCCAGCTTGAGTCACACTCCTGCAGCTTGGCTAGGGTAGGGATTCCTGACCAACAGTTCCATAAAATCTTATTCAGCCAAGAGGGACTGGCCCAATCTGAAGTGCAGCCAAGACCGGGAGCCACAGACCTGGAATCTGGGTACTCAAAGAGTTGTCCACATACCAGCAGCACTGGCCCCTCCAGGAGCTTGTTAGAAATGTAGAACCTCAGAGCCTACATTAAAGATATTGAATCGGAGTCTGCACGTTGCATCTGAGAAGCCATGAGCTAAGCTGATGCCATTCAGCTGGGTAGCATCGCAGTTGCTGTGCAACTTTTAAACCTACAGCTGCCCAGGCCCACTGCAGACTTGCTAAATTCGAGCTCCTTGTGGTGGGGCCAGGGCCCTGGGACTTCACACAAAACTCTGCAAGTCATCACTGATGAGAAAACCAAGACTTGATGAGGTAAAGCAACTTCCCCCACCACGAAACCTAGTCCTGTGTGAGGGAGCCAGGGGTATTTACATTTTCCTAATTTACATCCTTTTAAACTGCATTTTTCAGAGTCTCCTGAGCTCAGAGGAAGAAGCTGCATAACCAGCACACTTCCAGAGAGGACTGAGGAAGAGAGTGTCGCTTCAGCTAGGGATCTGATTGGTCACGCCTGGTAGGCTCTGCTGAGCTGGGTGCTCATGGGTTTTGCTTGTTGAGCTGAATTAATGTATTAATGGATTTCATGTTTGACTTGCTGTTTCTTTCTCACTGTGCAGGAGCTAAAGGAGTGGAGCTGGGGATGCAAATATTTCTGTTTAGACAGCTGAAGTGGCCATGTGAGCCCGCAGCGAGAGCTGCAGGAGGAGCTACTACAGGGAGTGGGCAGATTTTAGGATGCACAGCTTTGTACATGGTGCGCCTCGGTTGTACATTCAGGAATCTCTTTCCTTGTGATATATAGAGCTCCACGTGAAAGATGTTAGGAAAACAGCTGGGTGCAGTTTTGCTGGTTAGTTCTGAACAAACCTAAAGATGTGAGATTTGAACTCTGTAAGGGAAGAAAGCGAGGAGGAAGAAGGCACTGAGGCTGCCTGTCACCAGGAGGGTTCTCGGCAAAACGGGATAGAGAGACTTGGGACAGTTCCTCTTAACGATAGCACAGGCAGTAGGGGTTGAGACACAGTGGGGTTGAGACTTGCTTAAATGTACGATTATTCAGCCAGCAATTTTCATAGAATAATCGTGGGTTGTCCTGCGCTGCCGAGATCACGTGTTCTGCAGTGGAGCACTATTGCTAATGTGAGGTGTGAGTACACCCAGATTTCACCTGCCCTAGAAGAGTTTTTGTTTTTTTTTAAAGTAAAACAATGTTGTGGCCAGGTGTAGTCTGTTAGCTTTAAAAACGAATGGCCTTTGCTGACGGACACTTGTTGTTTCCCTGTCTTGGCTACGGTGAGCAGTGCTGCAGTGGACATGGGAGGGCAGGCAGCTCCTCTACCCACTGACCTCCTTTCCTGTGGCAGCTCTTCTACCTACTGGCCTCCTTTCCTGTGGGTTTGTCCCCAGAAGTGGGACCTGCTGGATCATATAGAAGCTCTGTTTGTCATTAACTCAGGAACCCTCAGGCTGTTTTCATCCTGGCTCTACTAATTTACATTCCCACCCACAGTGAATAAGGGTTCACTCTTCTCCACATCCTCACCAACACAGGTTACCTTTTGACTTTTTCATAATTGCCATCCTAACAGGTACGAGGTGATGACTGTTTGCGGTTTTAATTTGTATTTCCCTGATGATTAGTTGAGGACTTTTTCATATACCTGTTGCCCATTTGTATGTCTTCTTTGGAAAAATGTCTATTCAGGTCCTTTGCCCATTTTTAATCAGGTTATTATTCTTATTATTTTGCTACTGAGCTGTATGAGTTTCTTATTTATTTAAAATATTAACCCCCTTTCAGATATATGGTTTGAAAATGATGTCTTTTATTCCATAGTTTGGCAGATGAATAGATTAAGAATATGTGATACACACGCACACACACACACACACACACACACACACGTACTAAAATGTCTTTCAGCCTCAACAAGAAGAAAATCTTGCCATTTGCAATGACATAGATAAACCTAGAAGACATTATGTTAAACAAAATAAAGCAAGCACAGAAAATCACATACCACATGATCCCACTTATATGTAGAATCTAGAAAAGTCGGAATCATTGAAATAGAGTAGAATGAAAGCTACCAAGAGCTGGGGGTAAGAGAAACAGGGAGATGATGGTCAAAGGTCAAAGGACACAAACTTGCAAGTATAAGATGAGTCAGTTCTGGAGACCTAGTGTACAGCATGGGGACTCTAGTTAATAATGTATTTGACACTTGGAACTTGGAAAGAGTCGATCTCAGGTATTCTCACTACACACACACACACACACACACACACACACACACACGTGCCCGTGAGGTGAAGGATATATTAATTTGCTTGATTGTGGTAATCATTTCACAATGTATGTCTATATAAAACATCATGCTGCACACTTTAAATACATAGAGTTGTGTATGTCAATTTTACCTCAATTAAATGGGGAGGAATGGTCTCCTTTCCTTGACCTGCCACCTGACCTGCTACAGTTCAGAGGTTTGAGGCAGGGCAGCACCACCACCAGAGTGGAGATGGAGGCAGTGTTTAAATAACACACAATTGTGCTGGGAAGTCAAAGAGGGCACCAGGCTCTCTAAGGAAAAGCTTGGCCTCTTCAGGACATTCTAGGAGGACAGCACATAACCCACACCCCACACCACGCCTTTCCCTGGGTGATGTCATTCCTGCTGTGGCATCTGGATCATCCACCTGCCAACAGTGCCCAGAGCCTCACCTCCAGACCAGACCCACCCTCTTCAGATGGTCCACCCTGCAGACCCTCTCGAAGAGCTCACAGGCACCCCCAGAGAAGGTGTCCCAAATGCCGCCTTCTCTCACCAGCCTGTTCTCACTGAAGTCTTGGTTATCTTAGTAAATGGCACCACTACCCAACCAGTTGCTTGAGTCCACAAATGTAGGACTTACCATTTACACCACCCTTTGTCTTATTACTCAGTTTAAACACATCTCTCAGCCTTGACCATTTCACTTTCAAAGTATACCTTGAATCTCTCCTTATCCGTTTGTCTTTACAGCCACCATCTGACTCTAAGCCACAGACACCTCTCATCTAGATGTGACCACAGCCAGTGTCAGCCTGCCAGATACACACCCTGCTCCCATTCCTGCTTCCCTCCAGTCTATTCCACTTGCACACACACATATACGCTCACACACACTCATTCACATGCACACTACCACACACACATACACAGTACTGCATACACTCATACTCACTTCCATACCCATGATCACACACTCACACACGCACACAATCACATGCATGACCACCACACACACTCACACACTCACACACTCATGCACATACAGTCACATACAAACGTGATCTTTAAGAATATATGTTATATAACATTGTTTCTGCTTATGATTCATCAGTAGCATCCTGTGGCATTTTGTATTTAATTCAAACTTCCTCACCTGTTCCAGAAGCTCCTGAGAACCATGACCCCTGCCGCCCCCCCAGGTTCCCCTGATACCACACCCTGCACTGCCCAGTCCCTCCACACTGACCCCCTTTAGCTGCTCAAAGTCTTCCTCTGCCACGTAGTTTCCACACAGGCCTCCCCTGCTGGGGTGCTCTCCCTGCCAGTCCTGGCCTGGCTACTCCTCCGTAGACCCCCTGATGGAAGGAGGCTGCTTGGACCCAGGCACTGCTCCTGTGCTGGTCTCCATGGGGCCTCGGTAGTGGACAGTGTGTCCATTGTTCACTGAGTGAGTGAGCGTTCACTTGCTTACGGTGTGTGTCCTACACACTGTGCTCCATGAGGGAAGGGACTGATTTGCTCATCACTGAAATGCCCGAGTTTCTGGTATTCCACACGTGCTCAGTAAGACCTGACTGAACAACTCAATACCGTCTCCACTCTAGAGACACCCACAGAGTGCCACAGAGGCAGCCATGGGCCAACGTTTATGTGATTGAGTTTCTGATGCCATCACAGGCCCTAATTCCCCATGTGAATTTGGGCAAATTGCTGTACCTCTCTGAGCCCAACTTCCTCACCTGTGTGTAAGAGGCATCTTTATGGCCCCGAATTCTGAAAACGTAAGAAGACTTCGCTTCCTGGGGTCTTTGGGGCTGGCCCGCTACTCTCCTGTAAATAATAACCACGTGGGTGGTCACCAAGCACTGTAGGGTGCGCTAGACATTGAGCTAACTGCTGTGTGTCTTATCTTCACTGCGTCACCACAGCCCTGAGGAAATATCCCAATCGCCACCTCTGAGAACCTGAGGCAATGGGGTTCATCAGGTTGACGGGCTTGCCTATTTGGCAAAGTAAACCCCTGTCTGTCTGTCTCTGAAGTTAGTACTTTATCTGCCTTCATGGCACTGACTCCTGTGGAAATGCACAGAAATCAGGTGTCAAGAATGGAAGAGGAAGGTGCATTTCCAACAGTGGGAACAGCATGAGCCTGGCAAGAACCCACAGGAAACCACTTGGCAAAACAAACTGTCAGTGTAACTGAAGAACCGAGAGCACAGAGAGGGTGCCGGGAGTGAAGCTGGGGAGAAAGGCTGGGCTGGAGACTGGGAGTCTGCAGAATCAGGGGCTGGGCATGGCGTGGGAAGCAGGAGGGGCTCGCTGATGGCGATGCAGGAGGACCACGAAGAACATGGCCCTAATCTGTAAACAACTGCATACATGCTGAATGAAGTTATGGATGAATGACCCAAATGTCTTTTTTTTATTGGATTTATTTATTTATCTTGAGATAGGGTCTTTCTCTGTCACCTCTGCTGGAGTGCAGTGGTGCAATCTTCCATGCCTGGCTAATTTTTATGTTTTTTGTAGAGACGGGGTTTCACCGTGTTTCCCAGGCTGGTCTCGAACTCCTGACCTCAAGCCATCCACCTGCCTTGGTCTCACAAAGTGCTGGGATTACAGGCATGAGCCACCGCGTCCAACCTCAAATGTCTGGCTGACCCGGACATGCACTTGCCCTTATGCTCACAGCGGGTCTGCAATGGGGCACCACACCCCCACTTTGTAGGTGGAGTCACTGAGGCTCACAGAGTCCTACAAAGTGGGGATGTGGTGCCCCCTTGCAGGCCTGCTGTGAGCATATGGGCAAGTGCATGTCCGGGTCAGCCAGAACCTCTGGCACATGGTGGGTGGCTGACGCACACCAGCTTTTATCACTGCCATCTGTGAAGACCGACTGCGACACAGTCATGTGCTTCATTTGGACGTGCTTCATTTTTTATGGCTGCATAGTATTCCACGGTGTATATGTGCCACATTTTCTTAATCCAGTCTATCGTTGTTGGACACTTGGGTTGTTTCCAACTCTTTGCTATTGTGAATAGTGCCGCAATAAACATACATGTGCGTGTGTCTTTATAGCAGCATGATTTATAGTCCTTTGGGTATATACCCAGTAATGGGATGGCTGGGTCAAATGGTATTTCTAGTTCTATATCCCTGAGGAATTGCCACACTGACTTCCACAATGGTTGAACTAGTTTACAGTCCCACCCACAGTGTAAAAGTGTTCCTATTTCTCCACATCCTCTCCAGCACCTGTTGTTTCCTGACTTTTTAATGATGGCCATTCTAACTGGTGTGAGATGGTATCTCATTGTGGTTTTGATTTGCATTTCTCTGATGGCCAGTGATGATGAGCATTTTTTCATGTGTTTTTTGGCTGCATAAATGTCTTCTTTTGAGAAGTGTCTGTTCATGTCCTTTGCCCACTTTTTGATGGGGTTGTTTGTTTTTTTTCTTGTAAATTTGTTTGAGTTCATTGTAGATTCTGGATATTAGCCCTTTGTCAGATGAGTAGGTTGCAAAAATTTTCTCCCATTCTGTAGGTTGCCTGTTCACTCTGATGGTAGTTTCTTTTGCTGTGCAGAAGCTCTTTAGTTTAATTAGATCCCATTTGTCAATTTTGGCTTTTGTTGCCATTGCTTTTGGTGTTTTAGACATGAATTCCTTGCCAAATTTCTAAGCTGCTGATGGCCCTGTCATGATTTTTAAAATTTTATTGGGTTACATGACGTTAAATACTCTTCTTGTTATTTTAGAGTAGTCTTAGGATAGAAATAAATGCAGAAAATCAGTTTCCCAGTTTGGAAGAGATTAAGGGAGTTCTTTGCCTTTGTTTGTTTGTTTTGTTTTGTTTTGTTTTTAGATGAGATCTACCTAAGCTTGTTTAAAAGCTTATGGTAATGAACAAGTACACAGAGAGACATATATATGAATGAAAAGACAATTATCAAGAAGAAAAATTGAGAAGGGATGGAATCTAAGCTGGGTGGGTAGAGTTGGCCTTCGGTAGTATGATTAGATACGGTTTCTGGAGTCCAATTTTGTGCCTCCAAATTTTAACTCCAGCGTTTAATGGCTGTACAACCTGGGGGAAATTATTTCAACTTTGTTTCACTTTTCTTATTAGTAAAATTAGTATAATAATGATATCTCACAGCGTTCTTGTGAGGCTTTAATAAACAAATATGTGTCATCTGCTTAGCAAATGACTGGCACACAGCAAGTGCTACATAAATGTCAGCTGTTCCTCATAGAATGGAAGCCACTTCTGTTGTGTTAGGAGGGTAGAAAATGCACACAGTGCAGGAAGCCATAGTTTTTGTTTCTCTTCTGGACACGGAGGGAGTTCGTCTCGGATAAATTCTACCTTCTCCGTGAGTTGAGAAGAGTATGGCAGCTAAATATGTTGAATGTTTCCATGTGAGAATTCTTTCCTGTGATTTTTTGAGGAAATTTACTTGTTGTTTTTTTTTTCTGATAAATGTACTGATAAATTTCCCTGAATCCCTAGGGAAATTATTTAAGTAATAAGCATTTTTTTTTTTCTGCGAGAAAACCTAATAGTCAAGAAAATGACCTTGCTAGTTTGAAAGAATTCTCTGACACCCAGCCAAAAGAAGAACAGGAAACGCTGACACACAGAGGCAGCTAAGAGTGACATTTCTGGAGTCAGGGATGGGCACCCATATTTGAGGAAGGGCCCACCCAGTTTGATCAGCCGTGGCTGCTGATAGCCGCTGCCACGCTGTGGGTGTATGTTCATGGCACTGTCTGCTGCGAATACTGGCCATTCCTGAAATAAGAGAATATTCATGCCTTTATACACAAACATACTTTATACGAACCCTATGAGTGAGATATGCACAACTCCAAGAAATACCAAGTTTTAGAAAAAAAAAAGCTTTTAAATTAGCAATTTCAATATAAGCATTTTCTAGTGTTAAATTGCCATGACATTCTTAAATATAAATCTGAATATAAATTCAGATACAAATGTATCTGAATTTGTAAAGCAGTAGTGTTAATTTTTCAAGAAGAAACACAAATCAGGGCAAATAGAAAAAAAGTATTGAAATATAAAATGAGTTAATATGAAGCAATACTTACCCCAACACCCAACTTGAAGATGCTTTTGGGTACATTCTTATCAATTCAGCCAAAACCAATAGAAAAATAAAAGACTTTTTTTTACATCTTACATATTTGTCAAGAACCACAAAGATCAAGGGCAGACTATAGGGCAATTAATACTTGTGTCTTAAATTTTATTTTTAGAATAATAACTTTTATTATATATAATATATTATTATTATATTAAATATTTGTGCTGTCATCTTTTACAGTTTTAATGCTTTTTGACATTTATTTTCTACTCATATTCCCTCTGCTTTAATATTTTCTCTGAATGTCTATACCAAGTAGAAATCATTCTATTTGTTATTCATATTACTTTATCATGATATACTATTGCTTTATAATAATGTTATACATTTATTATCATATCATCATTTTCAGAAAAGTTCTTAAGCTTATAGTACAATTCTACCACATATAAATGATTCACCATGTATTATCACTTGTTGTTATTTAAAACTATGCATTTATAGTTTTAAAAAGTAAGATTCATTTAAAATTTCAGGATATCCTGAGAATTTCTGGAAATTTCAATTCTTATCCCCGATCCCTAGTGATTGATTGTTCAGAGAGCGGAAAGGTTATGTGTATGTGGTGGGGGTGTCAATTCTGGGTAATGTAGAAAATGTAACAATACTAATTAAGGGAAGTATTAAAATCAGGCTATTGGTAAAACATATTAGGATGGCCAAGAAATGTTGAGGTAGATAATCATAAATTTGTAGTCACATGGGTCTGCCACATTTTGGAGTTTATTTTTCTCAAGCAATTTTTAGTTATAGTAGTGTAAATATAAAAAAGACTTGGTCCTGTTTTTCCAGGAAGAGCTTAGTGAAATAACTACAATAAAATGACATTGCCCAAGACAGTTGAGTTTACTCATAAGGAAATACAAAGTAAAACGGATTTAAAATAAATTTAAATAAACAATGAAGTAAATTCCAGGGAGTGTATACAGATATAGATAGAAAATTGGAAAACTCAAGTCTTTATCAGATTGAATAATTATGGACTTGGAGGATGAAGCTGTGGTAGAAATTGGCCACTTGAATTCATCCGAGGAATGGGATTATCCCTGGAGATGGATTGCTGGAAGCCCTGGGAGGTCAGGGTGCTGATGGGTCACTGACTGAAGGTGGTGAGGGGAGTGACTGTAAGCAGATACAGAAGTCTTTAGGGTGAGGAATGGGGAAGAGGACCTAGGACCTCAATGGATGGCAATGACAAAGAGGAAGATGACATAAATTCCCAATAGTTAGGGCATGTAACAGAGGGAGAAGGAAAAAAATTCATATTGGATATTCATTATTAAAGAATGTCCTCAGCCATGGTGGAAGATAGTTATTTATTTCTATTCTGTCATCCCTCTCTCCCTCTCCCATTAGAAGCCTATGGCAGGCAGCCTAGTTCAGCCCATCTCAGGGCAAGTAGACAGTTCACTCTCAATCTGATGGCACTCAGCCATTAGAAGCAAAACAAAGGTCCAGTTGAAGACAGTTACATTTACTCTCACTCCCACTGTTTCTCTGACCTGATTTTTCCATTTTGACTTCTTGTTTATTGTATATTGCATCTAATACTCATGTTTTATCTTAATTTTGTAAAAGGCTTTCTGTAATATAATGTAAATATAGTCAGCTTACTGTCTTATTTACAAATATATATTTTCTTCATGTATATGTATTACCTTTATAAAATTACCAAAGAAAGAAACAACTAGATGACGCTGAACAACATGAAGAATAGGGGCACTGACCCCTGCTCTGTCAAGAATCTGAATACAACATTTGACTTCCCAAAACCTTAGCCACTAATGACCTACTGTTGACAGAAAGCCTTATGAGTACCATAAACAGTCAATTAACACATTTGGTGTACCATGTGCACTACATGCTCTATTCTTATAATAATGTAAGCTAGAAAAAAGAAAATATTATCAAGAAAATTATAAGAAAGAGAAAAACATTTACTTAAAATAGCTTGTTGCATGGCAAGAGTGAGGCCATCTTGAAGCAAAACCGCCATGAACACCTATGTTTGATTCTTGCATAGTAGGGTTGTGTTCTGCAGCAAGGTCTTTAAACAACTCTTGTTAGATAGATAACCCCTCGTAAAGATGCCTATCTAACCTCCATGGTGGTCATCACTCTTAGCAAGAAGAAAGTCAGATGTGACCAGCTGTACAAGTCTTTACCTTAAAAGCTTGTTCTATAAGGAATACTTTCTGGAGGGTGGTTGTGGGGATCCACTGTCTCACAGCCCTCAAGATATCCCTTCTGTCTATAATTTCTATTACATATTTCTTTCTGAGAAACCAGCTTTGTCAGCCTCTGTCTTCAACAGCTCAGCTCCCTTGGCCTTTGAGGGCAGATTTGCATGTACCTGCTCACTGAGGAACACTGTCCATTAAGTGAAAGTGGATCATCATAAAGGTCTTTATCCCCATCGTCTTCATATTGAGTAAGCTGAGGAGGAGAAGGAAGAGAAGGGGTTGGTTTTGCTGTCTAAGAGTAGCAAAGGTGGAGAAAATCTCACATGTAAGTAGTCCCTTGCAGTTCAAATCCATGTTGTTCAAACGTCAACTGTATCAATTACTTTCTGATCATGACAAAGAAATAGTTGTCAGAAATACTCTACTGAATGAAACGGACTTAATGATTTCCTCAGATTGACTGAATTTAGATAGGTGTATTTCTGAATATGGGACCGTGTCCTTCATTTTCACTGGGTGTTTATTTTAGAAAACTTCTAATTGCAAGTTTGTTCATTACCTCTTTGAAATATAGATAAATCTTCCAGCCTCCTGACAGTTCTATAACCCAGAAATATATTTCTTAAGGACCCAAGAGCCACCTCTTTGAAATTTAACCACCAAAAAAATTGCACACCTATGTCCCAATTTCTATTGTAGGATAGAAGCCTGACTTCAATATGTGACTGCAAACACTGATAGCCTAATCACACTGACCAGCCTCCTCATTAACGATCTCCAATACTTTACCATTACCCCACTCTAGCATTTAAAATTCTTCTTGCCTTTTGTTTTGGTGGCACTGAGTTCAATCTCTCTCCCCTGTTGCAATAGTCTTGAATAAAGTATTACTTGCCTGTTTAACTCTGTCTAGTGCAATTTTTCTTTGACATTACCATTGCAAACAACTATAAATTCAAAAATATATATATGAAGAAAATGTTTTCAGGCATTGAAAAACAGATAGAACAGGACCGAGATCCTTAAAAAAAAGTGAGACACACAGATGGTCTCTACATTTATACTAGCTTTCCATCCAGGGGCATCTTTCAAACCATGCTCCTTGCCGCTACCATAACAGATGAACACAAGCTTTAAGGTTTAAAAAAACAAAAATTTATTATCATACAGTTCTGAAAGTCAGCAGTCAGAAATGGGCTAAAATCAATGTGTCAGAGATGCTATGTTTCTTTTGGAAACTCGGATAATCTTTTTACTTCCCTTTTCTGGCTCCTAGAGCCTACCTCTTTTATTAGGCTCATGACCCATCTTTATCTTCAAAGCCAGCAGTGTAGCATCTTCAGATTCTCCTGACTCTCACCTTTTGCTTCTCTCTTGCAGACTTGAAGCTTCTTTGATTACATAAGTCCTAGCTGGAAAATGCAGGGTAATCTCCTGATCTTCAAGTCACCCAATTATCAGTTTTAATTCCATCTGCAGCCTTGATCACCCTTGCTATGTAACATATGGTATTTACACATTCCAGGGATTAGCATATGGACGTCTGTTGGGAGGACTATTATATTGCCTAGCACACCATGACTACCCCCAGAAGTAACTGCTATGGACTAAATGTGTTCCCCCAGATTCATATGTTGAAACCTAATTCCCAATGTGATAGTATTAAGAGTCGGTGGGGAGGGCTTTGGGAGGTGATTAGACTGCTGTCATTACTGGGGTTAGTGCCCTCATGAAAAAGTCCCAAGGGAGCTTACCACCGGCGCCTTGTACCATGTGAGGACCCAGCAAGAGGAACAAGCCCTCACCTGGCATTAAATCTGCTGATGCCTTGAACTTGGACTTCTTAGCCTCCAGAACTGTGAGAAAGAAACATTTATTGTTTATAAGCCACACAGTTTATAGTAATTTCATTGCAGCAACCAGAACAGACTAAGACAGTAGCCACCTCTTGGGGGAGAGGAGACACAGAGCAATCTAGGGTTATTTGGATTGCTGTAACATGCAGGGCAGTTGTGCCACAGATGAAAGAGCTGTGCAGAGAAGGTGACACAGAAATATCAGGGGTTCTCCTTAAATCTTTGGCTGATCAGGACTCTTCAAAGATTGGCAGAAACAACTTCTGTGGACCTGTGAAATGAATAAATGGTCACACTGTGCTGGCAGATGTTAATATTTTGACCAATTAGAGTGGAGAGATTTTGCAGAAAATCTTTGAATTCAATTGAAACCTCAAAGCCCACACTTTAGGAGTGTGGCTACATTAGTTCAAGAGTAAAGACTAAATTAGATCAATTCCCCCTTGCCTCAGAAAATCCTAAAGCCAAACCTGAAATATGATAAACTGATTCACCAGTAAAGTAATGACCTTTAAAGACAAAACTCTTTGAAGGAAGAAAACAAAATCCAGACCTACAGAATATACATTCTTTTTACATGCATATAGAATATTCATCACGTAAACTATATGCTGGCTTATAAAACCATTCTCAGCATATTTAAAATGAATAAAATCATAAAGCATGTTCTCTACCCACAAGAGAAATTAATTACCAATCAATAGCAAAACTATATTTGGGAAATCACCTGTATATTTGGAAATTAAACAATGCACATAACTTAAAGACCAAACAAAAAGATTAAAATTTTAAAGTATATTTGAAATGAACAAAAATGAAAGTGCAACTTCCCAAAATATATAAGTTGCAACAAAAACAGTGATTATAAAGAAAATGTAGAGCTCCAAACCCTCATATTAGAAAAACAAGACATGTTTAGAAACAGTAATCCAAATGTTCACTTTTAATAGCTAGAACAGAAAGAAAAAATTACACCTAAGGTAAGCAAAAGGACGGATGTAATAACACCAGGACTGCAAATCAGTAAAATAGAAGATGAACAAATAGTAGAATGCTTATTAAGTAGTTCTTTGAAAAGATTAAAAATTCTGATAAACCTTGGTTAAATTGCTCAAGGAAAAAAAGAAAATACAATTTACCAACACTAATAATGAAAGGAGAAACATTACTATATTCTTCAGACATTAAAACGTTAACAAGAAAATATTTTGGACAAGTTTATACAAATAAATTCAACACTGTAGTTGAAATAGACAACTCCCTTAAAAAATCAAAACCAAAAACAGTTTACCCGAACTGAAAAATGGTAAATTAGAAATTATGTATTGCCCTACATATACAGCAAAGGAATTGAGTTTGTTTCAAAAGAAAAAGGAATCTTCCTAGAGAGAAATCTTCATTTAGCTCAAAGAGCATATGTGTGTGCCAGTACTGTGGTGTATGTGAGTGCTGGGTGTGTGCATGCACATGTGTGAGTACTGTGTGTGTAAGTGAGTACTGTGTGTGTGAGTATTGTGTGTGGGCATGCACACTTGTGAGTATTGTGTGTGAAAGTACTGTGTGTGTGCATGCACATGTGTGAATAGTGTGTGTGAGCACTGTGTGTGTGCACATACATATGTGTGAGTACTTTGTGTGTGTGTGCATGTGTGTCTTTGTGTTTGAGACTATATGTGGATTCATTGCTGCATATGTCTTTTCTTTCAAGAATTGCACATGTTCAATGATCCAGCACAGGAGCATTTTCCCATATGCTCAATCCTGCACACGTTGGGTACTGTACTATTGTGTTGCTGTAAAGGATTACCTGGGGCTGGGTAATTCAGAAATTAAAGAGGTTTATTTGGCTCACAGATTTGCAGGGTATTGAGGTGGGGGAGCACAAGTTAATTATCATCCACTGATGTCCTCTGAGCTATACAAGAAGCATGGCATGAGCATCTGCTTCTGGTGAGGCCCTCAGGGAGCTTCCACTCCTGGTGTAAGGGGAAGTGGAACTGGCTTCACATGGGGAGTTAGAAGGAAAGAGAGAGCCGGGAGGGAGATGCCAAGCTCTTTATAACAATCAGTTCTCCTGGAACTCACTCATTATTGCAAAGGAGGCACCAAGCTATTCATAACAGATCCACCCCCATGGCCCAAACACCTCTCACCAGGCCCCACTTCCAACATTGTGGATCACATTTAGACATGAGATTTGGAGGGGACCAATATTTAAACTCTGTCACAGAGTAATAAGAAGAAGACTAAGAATTATAAGTAAATAATTGATGCTGTTTCAGGTTTCTCTGGGGGAAGAAAAGAAGGTACTATTTCTGAAGAGAATATACTTTGAGAACTGAAGTATAAGATGCATATTTTCAAACCAATTCTTCAAGTTTCCATTTTAAGCCTTCACATGTGGCACACGTGAATTGTTCTTTTTTTAGATGGGCACTGGTAAAGAGGTTTATGGATGTGTTTTAATGGCATCACAGTGTCACTCTGATGTTGGACATGTGGATTGGACACATTGTGAGCCTGTGGGAAGTGCTTCATGCCTATGGAAATTCTCAAGGTAACTTAGCATTGTTGCAGTTTTATCACTCATCGTTGCCCTCTGAGCAACACATTCACAATGTCTATGATTTCTTCTCCTAAATTTACCATCCATCAGCCAGGAGAAACCTCAACATTACATGAATAGCCAGTTTTAATTTACTCTGGTTTGTCATTGCAATTTTTTTAAGTTGTTTCAAGAATCTGTAAATACAAGTCATCATTAACCTGCAGGAGTTTTGTGTTTTCTGTTTTCTTTTTATCTTTTTAGGGTATCTTTGGGAAGCCAAGCACAGCTTGTTTAGGAAAGCAGATTTTTTGTTTTGTTTTGTTTTGTTTTGTTTTTTGAGATGGAATCTTGCTCTGACACTCAGGCTGGAGTGCAGTGGCGCAATCTCGGTTCACTGCAACCTCCGCCTCCAGGGTTCAAGCAATTCTCCTGCCTCAGCCTCCCACGTAGCTGGGATTACTGGTGTGCACCACCATGCCTGGCTAATTTTTGTATTTTTAGTAGAGATAGGGTTTCACTATGTTGGCCAGGCTGGTCTCCAACTCCTGACCTCAGGTTATCTGCCCACCGCGGCCTCCCAAAGTGCTGGGATTACAGGCATGAGCCACAGCAATCTGCCTCTGAGAACAGATTTTGTAGGCTATTGAGGTGGAGTAGCACAATTTTCATCTCAGCTCCTCCCTCTCTGAGCTTGGAAACAGCTGAGTGCCTTCTGTCTCACTCTCAAGCCTCTGTTCCTCACTCCTGCCCTGGCAGCCTTTGCTGAGCTCCTAAAGCAATGGAGAGGTCTTTCTAACAGCAGTGAGTTTATTGCTCGACTGTGTGCGGTTCTGGGGAACTGGATTGACAGATGAAGGGGAGAGGGCTCAGTCTCTGATCTGCAGATCTGTATTTTTCTTCTGATCGAAACATTTCTTTTTTTTTTTATACTTTAAGTTCTAGGGTACAAGTGCACAATGTGCAGGTTTGTTACACATGTATACATGTGCCATGTTGGTGTGCTGCACCCCTTAACTCATCGTTTAACATTAGGTATATCTCCTAATGCTATCCCTCCCCCTTCCCCTACCTCACAACAATCCCCGGTGTGTGATGTTCCCCTTCCTGTGTCTATGTGTTCTCATTGTTCAATTCCCACCTATGAGTGAGAATATGTGGTGTTTGGTTTTTTGTCCTTGTGATAGTTTACTGAGAATGATGGTTTCCAGCTTCATCCATGTCCCTATAAAGACATGAACTCATCCTTTTTTATGGTTGCATAGTATTCCACAGTGTATATGTGCCACATTTTCTTAATTCAGTCTATCATTGATGGACATTTGGGTCGGTTCCAAGTCTTTGCTATTGTGAATAGTGCCGCAATAAACATATGTGTGCATGTGTCTTTATAGCAGCATGTTTTATAATCCTTTGGGTACATACCCAGTAATGGGATGGCTGGGTCAAATGGTATTTCTAGTTCTAGATCCCTGAGGAATTGCCACACTGACTTCCACAATGGTTGAACCAGATTACAGTCCCACCAACAGTGTAAAGGTGTTCCTATTTCTCCACATCCTCTCCAGCACCTGTTGTTTCCTAACTTTTTAAAGATCGCCATTCTAACTGGTGTGAGATGGTATCTCATTGTGGTTTTGATTTGCATTTGTCTGATGGCCAGTGATGATGAGTATTTTTTCATGTGTCTTTTGGCTGCATAAATGTCTTCTTTTGAGAAGTGTCTGTTCATATCCTTCACCCACTTTTTGATGGGGTTGTTTGTTTTTTTCTTGTAAATTTGTTTGAGTTCATTGTAGACAGGAGGACTAAGAAGCAGCCTGAGAGATGAATTCCTGTGGGGAGGGTGAGGAGGCTGGGGGTACAGGGGCAGGGGCCAGGATCTGGAGGAAGCAGAAGACAGATGTCACCTCCGCGTGCTTCACCAGGGCCCTCGAGTGCTCTCAGAAATTTTGTTCAGACTAGGCAGGAAGTGTCAATCATCCCATCAGACCTTTGAGTTTCTCTGCACAGTGTCAGGCCCACTGAGGAGGCAGGGAGAAGTCTATGGGTTCCTTATGCCCTGGAGCTCTGTAAGGAAAACGTGAGGACAGGGTGTCCTTACATCACATAAGGCTAAACATCTTATGGAATATTATACATTCCAAGCTGAGAATACCAGTTAAGTTTCTTTATTTGAAGGTGGGAGAAGGCTTTGGAGAGATAAAGAGGCACTGACAGAAGCAAACATTCAGAGACCTAGGCTCATAAAAAGACAAGTGGCCCCAGGAATCTGGGTCTGAGCAGCCAATGACAGTGTTTTTGAGGGGTTGTCATAGTCACAACACATAAATCTCAACCATTTCAAGCTCAAGATTTGCGGATAAGGAAATCTGTTTGGCCAGATTTGCTCATCACTTGACTGAAAGAGTGGAAGGTTCGTTAGTTGTTCCTCCAAAATCCTGGAGGATAGTGAAGGTTCTTGATGGTTCTTTACCCAACAGAAAATCAGGAGCCTTTTTGGCAGGTTACACATTGAAAGTGGGGCTGAGCCAGCAATACCTGCTTCTGGGTATCCCAGGGGCACTCTCCTCCTTGATTGTTTTGTTACCTGCAGCCAGCCATCAAGCCTGACTACAGTCACAGGCTCAAGAGTTGGAGAGGAGCTCCAAGTTTATCAAGAGCAGGCCGTGGGACCAAGTTCGGCTTGTTCAGTTGTTTGTTTGTATGTTTATCTCAATTTACAATCTATCATAGACTGTAAAATATCATCATAATGAAAGACAAAGATAAGACAAACAAGGAAGAGTAATTAGAAAAAAGTAAAACCAAAATAAAATTAAATGTAAAGAAATATTTGAAAAACAAAAGATAATAAAAGGAAAAAAATTCCCTGATTAGTTGGAGGTAGCAGCAATGTCAAATTGCTGTAAAGGTTCCTCAAAGCTTATCCCATCTTCTGTATGTATCTGGTCTAAGGATGGTAACATCACTGATCTTGGCCGCCAGTTCTCAACTTTACACATTAGGGTGACCTGGA
Organism: Hylobates moloch; assembly: GCF_009828535.3. Lineage (NCBI taxonomy): Eukaryota > Metazoa > Chordata > Mammalia > Primates > Hylobatidae > Hylobates > Hylobates moloch. Next base: position 107,661,234 of record NW_026652286.1, read on the forward strand.
GAGATCTTCAAAGTGTTACTATATGGGGCCCCTCAAATATGTCAATTTAATTAGTCTGTTGTGAGACCTGTGAATTATCATTTTTAAAAACTCTTTAAGTAATCACAATGAGCAGCAGAGTGAAAAGCCACTGATTCGGACTGATGTTTTTTAAGCTGCGTAAGTGTGAGAATCACCACGGAAATTTATAAATGTACATGCGCACAGCTCCCACTCAAATTTTACAAAATTCCAATTGCTGGTGGTGGTTCCAGGACAGTGGTGCATTTACAAAACACCACAAGGGATTCTAAAGGTTACTCCTAGAGTAGAGCCAGAAATTCAGTCCAAATACCTTATTTTACTAATAAGGAAGCAGACTCTGAAAGGTGAAATGTCAAACTTGATCATTAGCAAATCTGGTTATCTTGTGAGAAAGAGAGGCATATTGAAGTTTTTAATAAATTGCTTTTTAGCCAAATGTATCAGATCCTCTGAGGGTGAGGAAAGATAGCACATGCAGCCTTAAGCTGCCCTAATGAGGAGCCTGGAGACACAGCTTGCTGCAGCTACAGCAACTGAGCCGCTCTGTCTGTCGGTTTTGTTTGGTGAGTTGAATTGAAGCTAGTTTTTAATGAATTTTAGTTGTTGAGTTTGTGCAGATCTAAAGGGTAAGGAATGGAAAAGCAAATAGGTTCATTTAAAAAATGTTGTGCCCATGTTGTTCGTAACAACAGTAACACACAATTCACAACAGAATTAGATGGTTTTTAATGTTGTGATCCAGGAGACTGCACCTCAATGATGAGATGTGTTGTGTGTAGAGTCAGGCAAGAGTGGAGGCTGGCAGGTTGCTTCTGAGCAAACTCAGAACATTTGGGCTCCGTGGGGAACACACACTGAGGAGGCCTGGACACTTCTGCTCCCAGGGATGTCCTGGATTTACGGAGAGGGAGGTTTGCGGTTGCTGTGGCTCAGTGGTGCCACATGCAATAATCAGCAGTGAGAGTGAAGACAGAAAGCTGAAGAGGTAACAAGCCTTAACCGTATTCATAAATAATTTTACTTAATTTGTAAAATAATTTTATTTTCTCTCACTGCTAATTACAGGCAATAATATAATGACTTAATAAAAGCAAGGAAACAAAAGTGACTTACATGTGCAATTATTCAGCGAGCAATTTCCAAATCATAAATATAGATTGCTCTGATTCGGAGGGAGCTTGGTATGCAAATGCAATTAATACGTACAATTGTCAAGCTGCCCTGGGAAATAATTTGTTTTAAATACAATAACGTTGGAGCTATATGCAGGCCACCAGCACTGATAAGCAATGGTCTCCTCCTGTGAACTCTGCCTTGTTCCCCTGCTGCAGACTGAAGGCCAGGCCAGAGCAGTGTATCTCCACCCAGGAAACTGACAGCTGCACAGTAAATACTGTAGTCCCGTTTGAAGGATCAAAGCGGGCACCAGGATCTCCAAGGAAAAACTTGGCCTCTGTGGGGCATTCTGGGAGGACAACCCCGGATCCACATTCCACAGCGCACCTTTCCTTGGGTGATAACATCCCTACCATGTCATTTAGATCATCCACCTGCCAACAGTGCCCAGAGCCTGGCCTCCCTGCCAGACCCAGCCCTCTTTAGATGGCCCACCCTACAGATGTGCTGGAGGAAGAGAAGCTCACAGGCACTCCCCGTGAAGGTGTCCTGAATGCCTCTTTCTCTCACCATTCCGTCCTCACTTAAGTCTTTGTTCTCTCAGTAAACGGCACTGCTACCCAACCGGTTGCTTGATTCATCAATAATAATATATTATTGACACCATCCTTTTGCTTTCCCTTACTTGAAATCTATCAATTCTTGTCAAACTTGCTTCCAAGACATATCTTTATTTATTTATTTATGAGACGGAGTCTCACTTTGTCGCCCGGGCTGGAGTGCAGTGGCGCGAGCTCAGCTCACTGCAAGCTCCGCCCCCCGGGTTCACGCCATTCTCCTGCCTCCGCCTCCGGAGCAACTGGGACCACAGGTGCCCGCCACCAGATGTATCTTAAAAGTCCTCACACCTCTAAGCAACAGCCGCCTTTACCATAATAGCCCTAGTTATTACGCAAAGATCTTAAAGTAGCCTTCCAACTGTTCTCTCTGGTTCCAGTCAAACTTACACTCGAATAACATTTTAGACCACAGCATTCTTTTCTGCTTAAGACAGATAAGTAGCTTATTGCATTCAAATTAAGTCCAAACTGCTTAACCTGGTGTCATGATTAGTTTTATGTGTCAACTTGGTCAGGCTATAGTACCCAGTTATTTGATCAAACACTAATCTAGGTATTGCTGCAAGGATATTTTGTAGATGTGTTTGACATCTATAATCAGCTGCCTTTAACAAAAGGAGATTGCCATTGACCATGTGGGTGTGCCTCATCCAATCAGTTTAATGTTTGAAGAGCAAAAACCTAGATTTCCTGGAGATGAAGTGAATTACCTCAAGACTGTAGCATCACTCTTGCTTGACATTCCAGCTTGCCTGTCTGCCCTGCAAAATTTGGAATTTCCAGCCCCCACAATCATGTAACCCAACTTCTTGAATCAATCCCTCTGTCTAAATAAATAGGTAGGTGATAGAGAAATAGATAATGTATATACAAATATATGTGCATATGTTATACCCTTGCATACAACATGCATGTGTAAATCCTGTTGGGTCTGTTTCTCTGCAGAACCTGACTGATAACACCTGGAGCGTGAGGCATTACAGAGTCTGGCCTCTCCCTTCCACTGTGACCTCATCACATAAGCTTTCTCCACAGGTCACTGGCGTCCAGCTGCAGGGACCGTTCAGTTCCTTGAAATCTACAGCTCTCCTGCCTCAGCATCTTCACACATGCTCTTCCCTCCCTCAGGAATGCAAACACGGTGCCCTCTCCCTGCATGTCTCCTCCTCACCATTCAGGGTGGCTGTGGTGAGTCACTATACCAAAGAGGCCATCCCACCCTCCTGTTCAAAATAGGTCTCCCTGCATCCTTCCTCCCTGTTTCCTGACCTCTCTTGCAACACTTCCCATTGTTAGCTATTATGTTTTTATTCATTTATTTACAGTTTGCATCTGCCACCATACTGTAAGTTCCACAACGGAACTGTTGTCACTGTTTCTATCATCTCAAAAAACCCAGCTGCCTACCCCAGTGCCTGGTACATAATAGGCTCATGAAATAAAGCTGAATGGATGAATGTCTTCTACTGCAGAGAAACCCCCCTCCCTGGATCTACTTTAGTCTGAAAGACTTTAGGCAAATACTTTGCCTCTCCAGGTTCCATATGGAAAAGATTGAGAATTGTGAAATTATAAGAGTCTCCCAGGACTCTTATATTGGCCAGGCGCTGTGGCTCACGCCTGTAATCCCAGCATTTTGAGAGGCCAAGGCAGGCAGTTCACAAGGTTAGGAGTTCGAGACCAGCCTGGTCAACATAGTGAAACCCTGTCTCTGCTAAAAATACAAAAAATTAGCCAGGTGTGGTGGCAGGTGCCTGTAATCCCAGCTACTCAGGAGGCTGAGGCAGGAGAATCGTTTGAACCCGGGAGGCAGAGGTTGCAGTGAGCTGAGATTACACTATTGCACTCCAGCCCGGGTGACAGTGTGAGACTCCATCTCAAAAAATATATATAAGAGCCACTTATATAATTTTAAATATTCTAGTAGTCATAATTTAAAAGATATAGAGAAATAGGTGAAATTGATTTTAAAGTGTTTTATTTAATCCAATATATTCAAACTGATATTTCAGCAAGTAATCAACATAAAAATTATTGATTCACTGTTTTATATATTTTTTCTTCTAAATCTTCAAAACCCTGCATATATTTTCCATTTACAGGACATCTCAATTTAGACTGAAAACTTTCATCGCTCAGTAGCATCCAATGACTAGCAGCAGTCGTATTGAACAGTGCAGTTTTAGATCCCCCTTTCCAACATGCCCAGATGCCTATTTAGGTGCTTCTCGTTTGCACTTTATTCAAGAAGTAACTTACTCTAAGCTGCAGGACACATTTCTGTCCTATTCTCCATTACGCTTTCATGTTTTAGTTTTGGGCTGATGAAGGTGTGAAATGTAATTTCTACCTGGCATATTTGCATTTGAATAGAGGCCAGAAAACCTTTAGGGCCCCCAATATTACACGTTAAATATGTGGTATTTCAGCCACTATAGCAGATGGTGACTAAGGTCTCTTGAATAGCACTATCTGAGTTGGGAGAAGTAAAAAAGCAACATGTACTCGGCGGTCTAAAACGACCTGACCTACTCAGGGCACCATTGAGGCAGAAAGCATCACCCCAGCAAGTGCCCAGAAGAATGGATTTCCAGCACAGCCCAGATCTTGGTTCCTTCCCAACACCCATCTTCTCTAGTCCAGCTGCAGTGATTACCTGTCAACCCAGAACAAGGAGATTTGAAATGCTGTCGATAGGCTTGCCTCTTTCTAATTTTTAAAATAATATTATTTATATGTGTGTAAGCAACCCTGGCTATTTAAAACAGAGTAAAACATAAAATGTGTAAAGCTGAGAGCCCTGTCCCACTTGTTGACTTATGCCAAGCTAGCCATACTGGCTTGCTGATTGGGGTTGGCCAAGGGCCATTTGTACCACGGTGCAGCAGCCAGCATGTGGGGTACAGACAGCCTTGTGGGAGAACAGCTGAGGGTTAGAGTAGGGGATGGAATTCATCCTGGAAGAAGGAAGTGATAAACAAACAAGCTAGAGAGAGAGAAAACAGGAACTAACCAGGAATGGTGATTCCCATTCCTTGTGAAATCTTACTATTTTTCTTCTTTCCTAAGTATTGAACAGATTTTTCTTGTGTTAATTTTTTGTTTTCAATATTGTCACCACCATATAATAAAAATTCTTCTTCTCCGTTTTTCTCCCATTTGCCTTTTTCTATTTGGCTTACATCAAGATTTGCCGTGATCTAGAGATTCTTCTGTGTCCTCTATTTTTTCTCAAATTCTGTATGTCTCATTGTGATGGTTACTTTTATGTGTCAACTTGGCTAGGCCATCATAACCAAATATTTTGTCAACACATGACTACATGTCACAGTGAAGACATGTTTTACACAAGAGTAACCTTTAAATCAGTATATTTGAGTAAAATAGATTAACCTCTGCACTTTAGGTGGGCCTCATTCAATCAGTTGAAGGCCTTAAGAGAAAAGATGAGGTTCTAGAAGAAGAGGGAATTTTGTCAGTAGATGGCCTTCAGAGACTTCAGAATGCGCTATCACCTCTTCCCTGGGTCTCTAGCCTGCTAGTTTACCCTGAGTATTTTGGATCTGCTAACCCTTGTAACTGCATGAACTAATTTCTTAAAGTTTATTTTCTCTTCTTCTCTCTCTCTTTGTCTCTCTCTCTCTTTCTCCCCCTCAACCTGTTGGAGTTCAGTCAGGCTTGCGGGAAAAATATTAGTTATAATGGCCACAAACCCTCTTGAAAGGCCTAAGAGTTTGCATAACTTTGGTAATAGATATATGGTTAAAGGCAACCTGATCTTTACCTTTAATTAAATAAGAGTAGTAACAAAGGAATGTGGAAATCATCTAGCTAGCTTGTTTACTCATGTGGTCTTAAAACTAACCTTTAACGTACCAAGGGTGTTTAATTTAATTCTATTCGGGAAGTCCACCATGTCAATTATCCTCTAGTGGTGTTAACTCAAGCCTTTGTCAATTAATCTTTACCTAATAAAAGCAAGTCTCACCGACTGGTCAAGGCCACAGTCGCAACTGTTTACAGTACTCTCCAGGGAGTCTGTAAGCAGCTCAAACACACTCAGCTGGACTGGTAAAACAGAATATCTGCGTGTCAGTGTACTTTATTCATCCATGGCTGGGTCAGGGATCTACAAGCGACAGACCCTCCCACAGCTAGTGCCCCCATGTAAAGAATGCTACCACACCAACCCCCACACAGTCCTACTAGTTCTTTCTCTCTTGGGAACTGTGACTAATACACTTGTCTTACAGGGGTCAGAGCAAACTGCCCTCCCCCAGCATCATCACAGCACTGATCTAGGGCTGGAATCTGCCCCTCTGAAGAAGAGCCCAACTAAGCTCAAGATGGTCAAGATGGGTGGGAGTGAGTGCTCTGTCTACTCATTGACTCTAGTTCTCTCTGCTTGCTGTGGTGTGGTGCTACACACTTGTAGTCCCAGCTACTCAGGTGGCTGAGGCGGGAGGATTGCTGGAGCCCGGGAGGTCAAGGCTGCAGAGAACTAAGATTGCACCACTGCTCTCCAGCCTGGGTGACAGAGCAAGACCCTATGTCAATAAAGAGAAAACAAATTGTACCTGTTTTGACTTGGATTCATTATTTATTTTTGGCCATTTTATTAATTTATTGATCATGTTCATGTCCCTCTTTCTTGCCTCCTCCCTAAAGGGGCTTGGGGAAACTTACCATAGCATTTATAATACAGTTGATAGAAATAGAAAAAGGAAGAAAATCTCAGCACCATGGAAAAAGAGGAGGGAGTGTTATCACCCTTCTGTCTGGGAGGACATCTCTGCTTTACCAGATGCCAGTGTCTCTGAGCTTCCGAAGTATTCACAAGTACCCCAGGATCCATGCACAGTGCCCACCTTGGGGAAGCTCCAGAGGAGGTATCTGGAGGTTTCAGAGGTTTCTGACCTGGACTCCTCCTCTCTTTCCCCAAAATAAGTAGGAAAGATGAATTAGAGCAATGCCTGCTGAAGCCGAATGAAATCATGGATATGATCATGGCTTCAGCACAATCACAATTTACATCTGATTTTGGTAAATTTTCAGAAATAATGAGACCAGCAATTGTGACACCAGCTTCCAGTGGCAGTCAGCATAACACCCGGGGCTGGCTGGTGAGGGCAAGGGAGCTGCCCTTCACCGCATGGGCTTGAGGGAGAGTCACACACTCACAGTATCTGACTGTGGCACTGAGTTGGCCAGCTGTCTCAGTCTCTGCGAGGCTGCTGGAGCAGCCAGGCCGGCCGGGGACATCTTCCTTCCCCTGTGCCCCATGAATCTCACTAAAGAGGAAAGACAAGCTGGTTTCCCACAGGAGGCTTCCCAGCGGGCTGGGGACCTCTTCACCTCCTCCCTCTACTGCACGAGGGGCGGTGCTCACTGTTTTCCTACTGAGGGCTTCCTGCAATGGAAACATCAGGGGATTGTCAATCAAGAGACCTGGGTTCTGGTGCCTTCCTCGGTAAAATCCAAGGTCCCTTCATCTATTAAATGAGGAGTTGGAACTGGTTGACCCCAAGGCCTCCTTTAGTTCTGACATTCAATGAGTTGAGGGCAGACAAGACCCTCTTCTGGAAGCAGGTGGGGTTTATCCATATAAACAAATCGATTAACATCCCTGTGACCCGCATTCTTCCTCCTAAGCTTCATGATCCAAAATAAGCCTCTTCTTAGTTCTCCATGTCCTTTCTTGAGAAGCAGCCTGGCTTTTCTGTTTTGGCCACACCGTGACTGTGGGAAGAGATGCCCACTTCACCTAGAATTCAATAGGCTGAAGCCCCAGGGAGACTGGGCCATCTGCTCCCACCCCTTCCAGCAGGACCCACCTTTCCACCGCACTTAAGAGTCTCCAGTTTTCTGGAACACTTTGTGTTTCTCTGTCCAGAAATGACCCATAAGAATTTCTCCTCCTGGTATTTTTGGTGCAGATGCAGTTAATTATCAGCCCTTGAAGCTCCACATCAGAGCCCTGGAGAAGGGGCAGGCAACGGTGACCCATGCCCAATGGACACATTCCTTGGGCGCTGCAGTCGGACAGTTCCATGGAAGCTGAAAGACTGACCCTCTAAGGAAATGATAGCTGTACCACTAGCATCTATTGTTCACGCCCTGGAGAGCACGTGGTGCCCTTGTGTGACCCCTAGAGCCCTATGTTTATTTTGAGGGGGGTAGATAAGCAGTAAGATAGTGTTTGTGAGCTCAGAAATGTCTAGCAGGAACCTGGCCATATTATCCTGGGTCCAAGACTCAAGGAGCCTCTCTTCCTGGCCCTCTGCTCTCTAGGGACTTTGGTGGGTACTGGCTTTGCTGGGTCTCCTGTGAGCGCAGGGATTTGCTCAGCACCCAGCAGCCCTGGGTGGAGAGGCAGGAGGGATTGTCAGTATCCTGGACAGTGAGCACCCCAGGAGAGCGCAGGAGATGAAGGTGAGGAGCACTTGCAGTCAGCAGCAGCACATGTAGTGACACCTAGGTCCTTGGGAGGTCCCTGAACCTCAGATCCCAGGCTTCTATGTAAGGGAGTCAAGGACACCCAACTCAGGTGTCTGGGGGCCTGGGCACAAGTCTGCAATGGTGAGTGCTGTGTCATTTATCCTGTGATGGCCCCACAGTACTAATTAGACAAATGGTGATTAGCACACTGAGTCCAGACCGGGGCAGCCAAATGGAGACAGGAGAGACCAGGAGCCTGGTGAGGAGGGAACAGGTGACAGAATAGACTGCCAGCCCAGACCCCTGTTTGTGAGACACAAATGGGATGAAGGAGCACGTGAAGGTTCTGAGTAACCCAACAGGTGAGGGCAGATGGCTCCCTAAAGAGACACAACTGTGACATGCAGACTCTCACTGCAGCAAGAAGTGCTGGGGCAAGACACCAGGGAGAACTTCCACACCAGGAGGATTGAGAGGAAGCACCCACATAGAGAAGCATGTGCTTGGATTAAAAGTCCCCCAGCCCCTATCCACTGCCATGTTTAATAGTCCAAACCGAGCAGTGTACAAGACAGAAAACAGGGTGTCGTGGGCAAGAGGCACCACTGGGCTCAGCCGCATCTCTCAGGAGGCCGTATGTTTCCTCACTGGGTACTGATCGGCATCCCAGTGGCACCTGCCTCTCTAGCACCCCCATTCTTTGTAACCAGGAGACCGCAGACTTTTCTGCACGTCTGAGGCAGCAGAGAGCCCACCAGGCTCAGAGCTTCCCTTCAACAACAGGCATCTCAGAGGGTGAGAAGCGAGAAGGGCTCGGTGCACAGATACATAAAAAATGGGAGATGGAGTCACACCTCAGAGGCAGTGGGACAGCTGCCTTTGGAGCAGTGGGCTCTGTCCTAAATTCTGTTTAAAACACTACTGAGACAGATCACTGAGGTTGAATTTGGGCAGATGCTTATCATAATTGGAAGTTGTCTCTCACACTGGCAAGATCAGCAGCCACGTGTGCAGGAGACCAGCTGTGCTCCATCTGCTAGAAGAAGAGCCAGAGAATAGCCCTGAAAAGCAGTGCAAAGACTGGAGTTAGCCGACGGTGAGTTCTCGTTTGTGGGTGGGGTGGGGAGGCGAGAGCAGGTGTGTCACCAGCTCGTGCCCTCAAGTCTTCCTTTGTCACCTGCTAGGAGGTGACAAGTCCGCCAAGTTTCCACCACATGCCAGGAATTTCTGAGACTGCTCCTTTTCATCCCTGCAAGAGTTTGAGAGGCAGGTGACTGCCATCCCTGTAAAGAGACACTCCAGGTCTGTGCCCTTGCCTCTGAGAAGCCCCAGGTCGCCAGACTGTGGCTGAGGTGCAGCGCTAGGGTAAGAATGAGTCAAAGAGACCAAACCAGAGCACTCCTGAAGCTGCCTCTGCCTGCCTCCAGAACCCAGGGGCCAGGATGTGCAGGACAGTCCCAGATCCAGACCCCCTCCCAGCCTGGGCCCCCAGCCCTCCCAGGATCCCGCGTCAGGGGTAGAGCGGAGGGAGGCATTGGGCCCTTTCTCCTTGCCCACTGGGAGGCACAGGAACAAGGAAGCCCCAGTCCTTACCCTACCTGTGGCCCTGCCATAGAAGCCTGAGTTGATCCACATGAAACCAACTCTGGGCACAATGCATGCTCAGCGAGGGCTCTCTGGATTCGCGATTTACGCTCCAGGCTCAAACAGTGCTCCTGTGCCTCTCTCTGCTTGAAATGTCTGTCCCCAGAATAGGCCAGACATGCGTGCAGGCTCAATGTGGTCCTGCTTTCAAATTTCTCTTCTGCCACATCTGCCACTTGGTTATCGCTAAGACTTAGTTTCTTCTTACTGCAAAATGAGAACATTAATGAAAGCTTCCAAGGAAGCTATAGTGCTGATGACATCAAACAAACAAACAAAAACAAAAAGTATATTTCAGCAGTCAGCACATTGCCTGGGAAGCACTTGGTAAATGGCAGCTGTAATTTTGCTCTTAACGTCACTGGAGACAGCCCAAGTGTTATCTCCAGGATTTGTCTCTGTGCGCGGGTTACTTCTCTCCTGTGTGCTATGAGTGCCCTCTAGCGCCAGCCTTGTGAGTTGCAAGGAGAGACCCTGAATCCTCAGCCCTGCAACTTCTACAACTGCAGTTCTGTCACTTAACGAACGACAGGTATACATTCTGAGAAATCTGTTGGAGGTGATTTCATGGTTGTGTGAACACAATGGAGTGCACTTACACACACCTAGATGGCACAGCCTACTGCACACTAGGCTATAGGGTTAGGTTTAGGGTCGTGTAAATAATTTCACATTATTACTAATAATAAATTATTATTTATATTGCACTATTACTTAATTTAAAGGCTATTAAAACATGTTTGTCTTCAAAGAATGGCCTTGGTTTCTGTGGGCAGTGTCTCCTCATGGAAAGGTAGTGCGTTCCTGCTAAATGAAGGACAAAACGGTCCTCCAGGAGCTGCAGGCTGCAGCAGCTTCTCTTCTACCTCCTTCACTGCCTCATACTGTTGTTGACTTTGAAAGCTTCTTTTGGTCTAGTTTTATCAACAGAGCTGGTATTTCATGAGGTTCTACTACATACCAGGTTCCAGAAAGCTAAATGCCTTTTGTTTGTTATTATTCACTAAATATAAAAATCACAGCTCTCTTCTCATTACTCACACAACAAAATTTAGCTGAGGGAGATTGAGTGACTTTCCCAGGGTCACACAGCTACTGAGAGCAGAGTCGTGTTTAGATTCATGTGGGAATACTGAACACAGAAATGGACCAGCGGAAACATCCTACGTTCCAGAAGCCTACTCAAGCCATTTGTTCTTATTTTAAGAAAAATCTTTATGCTAATTTTAAACTCCAAATACTTATGAATGGCAGAGATCTACAGATTTGATTCTGATGTAAGAAATGATGCTCACCAGCTGGTTACTGCTACCACCCCACAACCCTGAGCATACTGGACAAATGTATAAGCTTCGTGGTTAGAATGAAGAAGGGATTTGCCATGAGACATGGGGCAGGAAGTTCTTGAGAGGCAGAGGGAGAGCATGAGAATGTTGGGAAGGAAGGAGAGATTCTCACACATCTGGGAAGCTGACAATCCATCAGCATATCCAGAAGGAAAATAAGGAGGAGCAGAAATAGATGAGGCTGGATATAGAAGCAGGGCTGAAGCTGTGTCCATTGTGGTAAACAGTTGTGATTCTATCCAGAAGGCAATAGGTAGCATTCTAAACAGAGATCTTTTAAAACAAGAGTCAGCAAATTATTTTCTGCAAAGGGCTAAATGTTAAATATTTTAAGTTTTCCAAGCCATATGGTCTCTCCCTCAATGACTCAGCTCTTCCATTATACCATGAAAGTAGCCAGAGACATTATATAACACATGTATTGGCTGTGTCCCAGTACAACTTTACTTACAAACGCAGACTGTGTCAGACATGGCCCATGCATGGTAGTTTGCCACACCCTGTTTTAGAAAGCTCAGGTTTATGATGTGATGGAGAATGCCTACGAGAGCTCTTGTCTTAAATGGTAGAGTGAACATACATTGGAATTCTATCCTGCTTGACCCAAGCTCTTGATAGTGAAAGGTAGAAAAGATAGATAGTAAATAGATAGATAGGCGATAGGCGGGTAGATAGATAGATGATAGATAAAGAAAATACATAGCTGTTCCAGAAAACAGAAAGAGATAACTTCATGAACCAAAAGCAGAGTAATATACTTTAGAAAGGAAGCAGGCCAGAAAACCCACAGTTGCAAAGCAAATAGAATTTCCAACTGCCTCTTGTAGCCCCTTCCTGGAAGTAGTCACAGCCCAGGGTGTTCGACTTCTTCCTCTGTTTTTTGTTTGTTTGCTTTTCTGTGGGGTTTTTGTTGTTGTTGTTTGCTTTTTTAAAAAAAATTCCCTTTCCCTGCTTTTTTGTCACAGCAGCCTTTGTCACTTCAAACAGCACAAGTGTTCTTTAAAAAAAAATTATATCAACCTTTCAATTAAAATGCAACATGTCTGAAACTTGGTATCTAGAGAGGTGAGATGGACAAAAGAGTCGTTGTTAATGCACGTTTTCATTCTCCAAACTTCACCTTGCTCACAGTAACAGACAATGCACAAAGCCATTTCCGTATGGACTGATATTCTGAAATCCTTTTATGCCTGGCTTTTCCATCCTTCAACTTCCCCTGTCCCACACTGTGAATGATTGTATTGGACATTTCTGTTTTAATCTCAGTGACAGGGGAACACAGGTAGCTCTAATATAGCTGTGACCCAGATGCTTCTGTTTCTAGCATGTATTTATTTTGCAGCAAACATTTACATCCATGATTTTTTACTGTCTTTTGAAAATAATTAGGCAATATCTCATCTGAGGTAGGATTTTTCTAGTGGTTGTGTTCTGAGGGAGAAAAACGAATCTGTTCTCTTTCCACTGTATTCTAGGAACAGTAAGAGGACCTTGTGCATGAATAATTTGTTTCTACACTACAGAGTGGTTAAGAAGCAGATTAGTAAAAACAATTCTGCTTCACTTCAGTAACAGCCTCCTCCAACTCATTTTTTCTCAACAAACTTATTTTTCCAGCAGAAGAATCCCAGACTTCTTAGAGAACCCATTGACTTTTTGCACCTTAAATCTGTGAAATCCTCATGTTTTATTCTGCTGTATCCATAGTTCAAACAAAGATGAGGCAAAGCTAGACGCATTCCTGAAGGAACCCAAGAAATTCCTCTCTTTCTCTCTCTGGAGTGAAATGAATTCTCTAGACCACCAGTTCTAACCTTTAAAAACCACACCTGTTTGTGAGATCTCCTTCAAATACTACTGTAGAAATTTTTAAAATTGTTTTATTGGGATCAAATTTTTGTAATTTTATATTGTATTAAATAAGGAGGCCATATGTGCCTCTGGCTTATTGCCCAATTAATTGTAGCCTCAGGCTAAACTTTGGTTTCTGTCTTTTATTTTTGTCGGAAGAAATACAACTGATCTCAAAACATCTGCTTTTATTATAGGGACTCCTGCTGCCATCTCCATTCCTCTCTCTTTTCTTGCAATCTGGGTGGAAGTTCTTTAATATGAACATTTCAACCACCTTCATTCTACCATGTCCACTATCAGCACATTCAAACTTATCCAGCCAAGGCTGTCATCTTAGGCCAAGGATTTTTTAGGAATCTATTTTGCTGTGATGTGGCTGGCACCCCTTTGACTCACTGTATCACCCCAGGGTTCTTTTCATTTTAGAAGCCCCAGAGGGCAGAAAAAGAAGTAGGTGAGCAATTAAACCCTCTGAGTCAGCAGCATCTCCCCTTGTGTTAAGGAATGTTGTAGAACTTCGTATTTAGTAAGCTCCTGGCAGATGAGCCACATGACTGCTGAGCACACATGGCTGCTTGCTGCTGTGAGCTCAGACCCCATCATCATTAGTCTTTTCCACCTCTGGAGGGAATTGTAAGGGCCACTTAATAACCTGTAAATCATAGAGAGTTAAAGGGTTTCCCCAAAACACTGATGACAGAATGAAAGGTGAGGAGTGTTAGCCACAGGTCAAAAGTGCAGGAAAGTCTCTCAGTGTGGGTTGTTGAAATGCAGGTCTTTTTTCTTTTGGAAGTCTCCCTAGAATGGGGTCAAGGACTCTGCCTATTCTAGGATGAAAAATTGGGATATTAGACACCCTCAGATATTTATCCCAAGCTTTCATTTTGGGCTCTTAATTAGTTTGTTCATCCATCGCAATCTCAAATGCTAAGCAGGGCATTTGAATCTCTCCACAGTCCAAATCAGCACTGTCTTTTAAAGTTTAGTTTCTTATTATTCTCACCTGATATACCTTATTTATCCCACACCCACCCCAATAACATGTCATGCTCACTGTTATCTACACTGTGTTCCACCGGCAATGAAAAGAGTTCTGTTTTTCCTCCAGCAATTTGTCATTTTTTAAAGAGTTTAGCAGTTCTAAGACATATAGACCAGCTGTGCTATCTCATTGTGGTTTTCAGTTCTCTATTATGTTGAGTATCTTTTTGTATGTTTACTTGCCATCTGTAGATCTTACTTGGTGAGGTGTCTGTTCAGATCTGTGTGCATTTTTAATTGGGCTGTGTAACTTATTGTTTAGTTTTAATAATTTTTTATATATTTTGAATACAAATTCTCAGATGTGTATTTTGCAAATATTTTCTTCAATATGTGGCTTGTCTTTTTGTTCTCTTCACAAGGTCTCTTCCAGAGTATAAACTTTAAATATTAAGAAATCCACACTGTCATTTCTTCTGTGTATATCAACCTTTGGTGTCATTTGTTAAAATTCATTAGCAAACCCAAAGGCACATAGCTTTTCTTCTAGTTTCTTCTAGAAATTGTATAGTTTTGCATGTTTAGTGTAAGAATGATTTTGAGTGTTTATGTGTGTAAGTTGTAAAGTTTTAATCTACACGCATATCATTTCTTATGGTTTCCAACTAATCATTCCCTCACTATTTTGGGGAAAGACACAGGATAGTGGGTTCTGTTTGAGTAGACAGATAACTAGACATAAACGGGAGAGGGAGCTCCTGGAAAAGGGATTGTCTGGGAAGGCTCACCTGGAGGGACCACAAAAATTCACATATTAGTAGCATCTCTAGTGCCGGAGTGGATGGGCATTTGTCAATTGTGGGTAGGAGGGAGAAGAGGTACCTATGCAGAAAGAAACACCCTAGAACTCCTCTTAAGATGCCCCAATCATCGTTCACTCTGCAATAAAAATGTCAGAATATTGCTAGCTACATGCTCATAATAAGGCCAAAGGGAACATTCTTAAGAGAAACCTGGCACCATAAGTACAGATTAGGGCAGAGATGGACATTCAAAAGAGATAGGCAGGCACAGTAGGTACAAACGTCACTGCTGTCAGCCTGCCTGGGATGGCAGGAAGGAGGCTGGTGCCAGAGTGGATTCAGATTGATCAGCACACATGTACTTCAACCAATAGTGAGGAAGTCCCACAAGCCTAAGTGGGGCAAGTTGGGGACCTAAGGCAATAGCAGGAAAACCAGATAGAGAAAACAGGCGGAGACTTGAGACAGAGGCAGGAATGTGAAGAAGTCCAAAATAAAATTCCCTGCACTGGACTCTTAGGCCGTTTTCATGCACAATCAGCCCACTCCTCCCTATTTTTCTACAACAGGCTCTTTACAATGTATTTCTTTTCAATGAAGTTATCTGCCATCTTTGTACTGCCTCTTGGTAAAACTCTTTTCTTTCACGTTAGATAAGAACTGGGACATCAGCTCTCCCCAGTAATAGCTCCATTTCAGTTTGAATTTACAGAACTGATAGGGCTTAATAACTGGCGCTCCGACTTTAAGTGGTGCAGGAGGTGGCCAGTAGCAGACCCCAGCCGTCACACCGGGAGCAAGAGGGCCCTGCATAGTCCCCATCTGCCTGCAGGTGGCATGCTGCCACGACACTGCCAGCAAGAGGGGCCGGCAGTGTCCCCAGCTGCCAGCAGGGGTATACGACGACTACACTGTGAGCAAGAGGGCCCTGCAGTGTCCTTAGCTGCCAGCAGGTGGCACACGGGCACCACATGAGCAAGAGGACGCTGCAGTGCCATGGTTGCCAGCAGGGGGCGTGCTGCTACTACACTGTGAGCAAGAGGATCCTGTAGTGCCCCCAACGGCCAGAAGAGGGCGTGCCCCCACTGCACTGCAGGGAAGAGGGCCCAGCAGTGTCCCCAGCTGCCAGCAGGGGAGCCAGCCGCCACTATACTTGGAGCAAGAGGGCCCGGCAGTGTCCACAGCTGCCAGCAGGCGAGTATGCTGTCACTACACTGTGAGCAAGAGGGCCCTGCGTGCCCCGGCGCCAGCAGGGGGCGCTGGCCACCACTGTAAGCAAGAGGGCGCTGCAGTTGCCCTAGGCGCCAGGAGGAGGC